>NC_133122.1:45976715-46576715 GCF_033568475.1 Henckelia pumila | reverse complement strand
TGGGTTTAAGTGTGTTAATGGGTCAGTCTCAGTGTTAATGGGCCAGAATTTAAGAAAATGGGCTTGAGTGTTAGGGCCAGCAGTTCAGTACAACCCATGAGAAATTGCATGTGTTCTGAATATATATTTAATTATTTTTATGCATGAAAGTTATTTTTAATATTTATATGTTAGTATGAAATTAAATTAAATATATATGAAGGAAACACATTTTATTTAAGTACATGCATTCATGAAATAATTTTTATGCATGATTTAATGTTTGAGGTTGAGCAAAAGAAAACAATTTTATGTTGAAAGTTGAAGTAGTGTGACAATTTAAGGGGGATTCGTCCCCATATGTGAACTATTGAAGGGCAGTTTACTGCCAATTTAAGAGGTGATTCGTCACCGCCACGTACGTTGGTTTACCACGCTGATCAGTATTTAATGTATGTATGGTTACACTATGGATACGACCTTTCGATGTTAGAAAATACTTTGCTCAACAATGTTTATGTATTATTATGATATTCAAGTTTAATTTAAGTTTATGTTATGTTCATGATATTTTTAAGCATGCTCATTCATGTATATGTTATGTATTAGTATTAAAGTGATTTAAATTATTTTAAACCCTTGTTATGTTAGCATGTTGGGCCTCTAGACTCACTACACTGATATGGTGCAGGTGAGTACGTAGAGGAGGACGTAGTACCCACCGGCGGCGAGGACCTATGAGCGGACATGCAGTAACCCCGTGACCGTTGTCTGAGTCTACGTCATGTCTTGAATATTTTTATCGTGTTATACATTTTTATTTATTTTCAGTGGTGGTTACTATTACTCATCTTATTTAAATATTTTCAGTGCATGCAAATTTTATTTATTTTGCTTATGTCAGTATTTTATTAAATGTTAGACTCATATATTTAATTTATTAAAGGTTGCATTTTTATTTACGTTATTTATTTTTAAATCTAATTGTTCTGTGCATATATGTATGGGCATGTATGTACATATTTTTACCTAGTAAGTATAAAAAAAAAAATTTCCACATATTTATTTATATTTAGAGAGTTAGGGTCATTTTATCCTTACGGGGTTATCTTAAACCTTGATGTTTTGGACTTCAAAAAAGAGAAGATCTTATAGATGATTGGACGTCAACTATGAGAATAGCAGCAGGGACATTAGATCTTAATAAAGAAGGATTCATTAAACTTCTATAAATGAGTCTAATGGGATCTGTTAAGATCGCATGGGAGATGACTATGCCAGAAACTAAGGAATCAATCTTAGCAGGAGAATCCCTTAGCGAGATTGGAGAAAGAATGGCCACCCTATTTAAAGCACAATTCATAGGGGTAGATTATTTCAATAATCAAGATACAGAGAAAAAGAGAAGATATACTCAAGCTCTTTATAGCCTCGAGCTACATGATATTTGTTTAGTTGATGAATACATTATGTTATTCACTAAATACAGATGGAATTCGGGAGTCGAGAAAAATATAGCTATTCAGCTATTTTTCGCAAAAATGCCAAGTCCCTGTAGAGAAATGTTGATCAAAGAATATGTTCCAGGTAATCTTGATACATTGGCAAGACGTGCCTCCTTTTTGAAAGGAAAATTAGCAGAATGGTGCCATATGGCAGCATTACAGAAGAACTACAAGAAAATAAGGGGTATAGATAAGCGTACACCTTTGTGTTGTAGAGAAAATGATCTTCCAACGATCATTGAAAACAGATCACAGGGATTTAAAAGGAAGAAATTCAGAAATAATCTCTATAATAAAAGAATGAAAAGTTCTTGGAAAACAAGAACATTTTGGTCCAAACAAAAGGCCAGATCCTATAGATCGGGTAGAAGAAGTGGACCTACAAGAACATCCCCAACAACAGGCTTATCACAAAGCAGGGGAAGAACATCATCAAGAAGAACTTTCAGAAGAACTCATACAAGAGCAAGTGAAAGTTTCAAGGATTGCAACTGCTGGACATGTGGAGCAAAAAGACATATATCTACAAATTGTCCAGAAAACGAGAAAAAAGGAGTTAAACTTTTTGAAGCAACTCCAGATATGGATGATGCGGTCTTCTTTCAAGATCTAGTCCAAGTATATTAATTTGAGGATATCCCCTCAGATGAAAGCATATACGAAGAAGATATATTGTTTAGTCGAGAAGTTTCTGAGGATGAATCAGAATCAGAATCAGAGTAAAGAGGAAGTGTTTCGGCATGAAACACATGAAAGTTTGGCTGGGTTCTTTAGTCAAACCACGATATCTCATAATATGGTCCAAAGGATTATGAGAGAAAATCCAACATTACAAAAGTACCAAGGATTTTCGGCAGGACAAGTTGAAAGAGTCTTAGGAAACCTAGGGCTAAGACAAAGAAGACATAATTTGATTTATAAGGTATCCAGAAGGGAAAATGGCGATTCCTATGGAAATAACCAGTAATCAAATTGAGATGCAGTTAATTTCCTTTGAGGAAATTCGAGAGGAATTACAGAAATTAAAAGCAGAAGTAGCAAAGACAATGTCTTGGATTCATATTGGAGCAATCCAGATTATGATCAAAGCTATTTTTAAAGAGGGAATAGATTCACCCATAGATATCGTAGTATGCGATAAAAGAATGGAAAATATACAAGATGCGGTTCTAGGAACTATCTCGGGAAATTTGTGTGCAGGAAAAATTGTGGGAGTTATTTATTCAAGAATAGCCTACAATTTAGCTGATAGAGATTTTAGTCGAGCCTTGACGTTGCATCAAAAGTTCAAGGAAAAAAGACTAATGAAGGAAGGTAATAGGCCATATTCTATTACGTATCAAATTTCATATGCTCTTTCTAATACTCACCATTTTGAATTATTTATTAGAAATGAGTTCATTGAAATTCCAGAGATCTTTGGGAAAGTTGCTCAAGCAATATACCTGGAAAGAATCGAGTTTCCTTTAATTCAGGAAACAGACATTCAAATTCAAGACAGATCGGTTCTATACAGTGACCTTAAAATAGAATCCCGAAGGTTATCTTTCCAAGGAGACAGAATGACAAGCAAGAGATGGGACAAATCTCCTATTCAAGAAATTCCATCAGAAGAAAAAGAGTTTTCTATAATAGGAAAACTTAGATCTCCAGAAGGATGGAAAGAAGTGAAAATAGTATTCGAAATTACAAGTCATCAGAACCAGTTCCCTTGTAACTCGATTTACTATTTGGAACAACAGGAAAAAGGAACTTATCAAGGAGTGATAAATATTGGAGAATTGGAAGTTCAAATCTGGGGAATTCCAGGAAAAGAAATGGATCAGCTCATTCTTGGTCTAGAATTTCTGGAGGACCATAAACCATGGAAACGCCTTAAAAAGGGAATAGAGTTTATGGTAAAAGAAAAGACTTGGAGGATTCAATAAGAATTCTAAGAAATGGAAAACCAAAAGAATTGGATAAGGGACAATCCCTTAATCAGATTCGAAAACTCTGTTCACAAACAGAGGAAGAAGCAACTGCTGAAATTAGTAAGTCATGAACATGATTTACTAGAACGCATTGAAGAAGTAGAAATGTGTAACCATACTCTACCTTCTGAGGCCTTAGAAAAACTAAAGGTAAATAGTCTTAATCGGATTACTGAATTACAACACAGTCTGTTAAAAATGGCGGGGCCATTTAGTAATCCCTTTAAAAAATGACAACAAGTTCTTTCTCCATATATATTCCGATAGGTATGTTGTATGAAAAATATAAGGCTGAGTACTTTGCAGCTTATATTGACTCGAGAGCAGGAATTTGTACAACAAAAAGAGGAGTCTTCCCTGAAGAATGTGAAAAAGAATTTCCAAAAATTGCTGGACGAGATTTCTCTTGAAGAATTTTAATTCTTTGCAAAGGAATAAAACAAGCAGAGATCCTTATTGGAGGTGCAGGTCAAACACCTTGGTATAAGGTAAAAACACCACCAATCTATTTTCATGATACAAGAGCTGATATCCTGTTAGGAAATAACTTCTTACAAATGTTTAAGAAGTACACACAAGACAATGATTCAAAAAAACTTATGTTCACTACAATTTGTGATCATAAAATTATAGTTCAAAGACTCAAGGTTGCTTTTTATCGACAATTGCCGATAATATTTCGCAGCCAGCATGGTGATAAAGGACAACTTTTTCACCCGAAAATGAAAGATCCAAGAAAGGTTGGAGAAACCATGTTGAAAATAACAACAGAACAAGAACTCCAAACAGAGGATATGGAGCTTCTCAAGGTAACTCTAAATCACAGAGATATAGAGTTAGAAAATAAGGTATCCCTTGAAGATGTCAAAAAGAGACTCAAAGAAAGTTACAACGAGCATCCTTTGACATGGTGGGATAGAAATCAACTCAAAGCCAGTCTTACTCTAAAGGAAGGCAAAAAGTATGAATTCGTCAGATATAAGCCTATCCCGATGAACATAACAGATCAAAAGAATATGAGAATGATTATCAAGGAACATTTGGACCTTGGTTTAATCAAAGAAGGAGTTTCACCATATAGCAGCCCATGTTTTCTGGTTAGAAATCATGGTGAAATAAAAAGAGAGAAACCCAGGCTAGTTATTAACTACCAAGGTATTAATAAAATCCTGGAGTTTGATGGGTACTTCATACCAAATAGAGAACACCTAATTAACTGTGTTCGAAATGCTATAGTGTTCTCAAAATTTGATTGTAAGTATGGATTTTACGAGATTCGAATGGAAGAAGGCAGTAAGAAATTCACAGCCTTCTCCACTCCACAAGGACACTATATTTGGGAAGTTATGCCTATGAGATTGGCTAATGCATCCCAGATATTTCAAAGAAAGATGGATAATCTTTTTAAAGATTATTTCAACTTTATGTTTGTTTATATTGATGATATTCTGATAGCATCAAAAAACATAGACGAACACGTTAAACACTTAAAGATGTTCTCTAAAATTTGTAAACAAGAAGGACTGGTCTTATCTGAAAAGAAGTAGTCATAGCAACAAAGAAAATTGAATTCCTTGGTATTGAGATTGATGAAACTGGAATAATTATGTAACCCCATATTGTGGAAAAGGTAAAGAATTTTCCAGATAAACTCAAAGACGTAAAACAACTCCAGAGTTTTCTTGGAGTAGTTAATTTTGCAGGGATGTTCATTAACAACCTAGCAATGTACAGAAAGGTGTTTAGTCCTTTGTTAAAAAAGGATGCTAGGTTTATATGGACCGATGACCATACTAAAGGGGTAAACCAATTAAAAGAGATATGTAAGAATCTCCCAAAAATGGCTATACCCTTAGATGAAGATGATCTGGTATTATTTATGGATGCCAGTGACGATTGGTGGGCAGCAGTCCTTACCAAGATCACTCCAGATGGGGAAATACCATGCAAATATTGTAGCGGTCTTTTTTCAAAATCAGAGGCCATCAGATGGCATATCAACGAAAAGGAATTTTATGCAGTTAAAAGGGCTTTTGAAAAATGTCCATTATTTTTACTTGCTAAAAAATTCACTCTGAAGGTTGATAACACCCAGATAAAAGCTTTCCTAAGAAATAAAATTGAATCTAAACCTGAGAAAGCTAGGTTATTAAGATGGCAAGCATTATGTCAAAATTATATTTTTGATATTGTTATTATTAAATCTCATGAAAATATTCTTGCAGATTTCTTAACAAGAGATGGAAGGCAGTGATGTGGATTCCATCATGAAAATGCAGAGGCATCTCAGGGAACACCTTGTTGGAACACGTTGTCAGATCATAGATCTGATACCCGGTGCAGCGGAAGTTTAAATTTTTTTTTATATGGAACGATTCCATATCATGGGTATCAAATCCTAACGATTAAATTATGCAAGTAAAATAATAATCACAATTAAATATTTTGCCTCTTCAAGCTATGGCTTGATTATGGACTCCAACAGATTAAATCTGCTCTTGTTGTAAATCCCAAGAAGTGATGACTACTCGATCAATCTTCGGAATTAGGTACACGAACAGAAAATTGAAACCCTCTAATTGATTGCACTAGAAATCAATCAGATGTTTATCGTAGAGATTAAACAGATTTGATCTGTCAATTCAGAATGTAATTTTTCGTAAAAATCACAGACTAAATTCTCTCAAAAAGGAGAGAGGATTTTCGAAAAACCCTCTTTTAATTTTGTGTGATTTTCGAAAACTCAAGGTTTTTTTCAATATTATTTTCGAAAATTACACTTATATATATATATAATTTCTAGACTGGATTAAGTTATATGTCTATTAGGACACTAACTCCTTAGGGCTCATAATCCATAACTTAAGCCCAACAAGCCAAGCCTGTTATTATAGAAATTAATATAAAATTCATCATGACTCCGATTGATAAACTGATTTCACCAATGTGCACAGAAACCATTTTTGCACCTTTTAAATTCAAGATAATTTTTCTGAATCCGAATTCAGTGATTTCCAAAAATGTCCATCCCTATGTCATTTTAAGAAATTTCACTCCCTTTAGTTAAGAAGTCCAACTTCTCTTTCATTAAATTTAACTCTTTAAATTTAACTATCTCAACGGGGATTAGTAATCCATTACTTGTGTGACCCTCAATGGTTCAAGGATACAGCTAGCCGTGGGCTCACAACTCCTTGTGACTCGGAACAACAATTTCCGACTTACCCATCGAATCATGGTAAGAGCGCCTAGCAACATCGCCCCATGATTCCCTAGGTATCACTGATAGTGCCTGCAAGAACCAGTAGGTTTTGGTTAGCGTATAGTACGGTCCCTTCATCCAAATATCCCGATCGAATCAACAACCATTGGTACATCGAGAGTCATTCGAGATTCGATAACTATGCAATGCATCTTGAAGATCAAATAGTGACATCGCATGTGCTACTAGGAAACCAAGTAACCTAAATCACATCGAGTACTCTGGCCAGAGATTTGTCACACTAATATCTCCTCAGATCGCATATGATATCCACACTCGCAAGCGTGTGGTGAATCCTTGACAACAAAGAATCGACTCCTATATGTGTCATAACTGTACCCAATCCCGACACCTGATGACCCTCATAGAGTCGGTAAACGAGTCAAAGTATAGTACTAGCATATAGAGTCTCTATGATGTTTTAAATAGTAAGGACTAATGGTGTACAACCAAAACCACGGACTTATCCACTCAATTAATAATAACCACTTGGAAAGTCCGATTAGGGTAGTTCAATCATTCATCATATGAATATCCATTTGCATGCTTTGAACATATCTATGTTCCATACCAATGAAACGTGGTACTTGGCATCGCAAATGCTAGTCTCGATCTCGAGCGATCCTTATCCTTATTTGCGGACGGCTCAATTGACTAGGAACTGTTTAGAATATACAATGACTATAAGATGTGTTTCATGATAGTGATCTCTCTTTATTCACTATCTCATCTTACTTACACTATAGTATATTCAAGGTCTTTATCAAAACAACAATAGTATATCACAATATAACATTATTAAGAAAGATAAAGAAAATGTCATTAATGAATGTAAATTATATTAAACAAAGATTGTTTACAATAAGAGACTCTCAAAGCCCTTAGCCACAATTTGGCTAGCGGGGCATCAACTCTTTCAATCCCCCACTTGCCCTATAGCCAACTAGTCATACTACGTAGTCCCATTGTTTCGCGATGTTTGTCAAACAATGGTCCTGGCAAGGGCTTAGTAAGTGGATCAGCGATATTGTCTGCAGAGGCCACTCTCTCGACAGTGATGTCTCATCTTTCCACGATCTCCCGGATGATGTGGTATTTCCTTAGTATGTGTTTGGATCTTTGATGTGACCTTGGTTCCTTTGCCTGAGCAACGACACTAGTGTTGTCGCAGTACACCGGGACTGAACCAACAGCTTCAGGAATTACGCCCAACTCTTGTACGAAATTCCTCATCCAAACGGCCTCTTTAGCAGCAGCTGATGCTACAATGTATTCTGCCTCAGTGGTGGAATCCGCTGTGGTGTCCTGCTTGGAACTCTTCCAAGAGACAGCACCGCCATTGAGCATGAATACAAATCCAGAGGTTGACTTCGAGTCATCTACGTCACTTTGGAAGCTAGAGTCGGTATAGCCTTCCAATTTCAATTCTCTTCCTCCATAAACCATAAATATATTCTTAGTCCTTCTCAAGTACTTTAGAATATCCTTCACAGCTTTCCAATGCATTTGACCGGGATTGGCCTGATATCTGCTCGTGACACTCCGAGCAAAGGCTACATCCGGTCTGGTAGATATCATCCCATACATGATACTACCTATGACTGATGCATATGGTATGTGTGTCATTTTCTCTATCTCTTCGTCAGTCTTGGGAGACATAGACTTGGATAGAGAAACTCCATGACACATAGGTAGATGTTCTCTCTTGGACTCATCCATAAAAAACCTTTTCAATATGGTGTTGATGTAGGTTGTTTGAGTGAGTCCTATCATTCTCTTAGATCTATCTCTATAAATCTGTATTTCTAGAATATAGGACGCCTCACCCAAATCCTTCATCGAGAATCTACCTGATAACCATATCTTTGTTGACTGCAACATCCCTACATCATTCCCAATGAGTAGGATGTCATCAACATAAAGTACTAAGAATGTCACATCATCCTTAACTACTTTCTTGTACACTCATGGTTCCTTCGGGTTCTTGATGAAACCAAAATCCTTTATTATTTCATCAAATTTCTGGTTCCAACTTCTTGATGCTTGTTTGAGACCATAAATTGATCTCTGAAGTTTGCATACCTTATGCTCGCTTCCCATGGATGTGAATCCCTCGGGTTGCATCATATAGATTTTTTCCTTAATGTTTCCATTAAAAAATGCAGTCTTCACATCCATTTGCCATATCTCATAGTCATACCAAGCTGCTATGACAATAAGGATTCTTATGGACTTGAACATTACGACTGGTGAAAAGGTTTCATCATAGTCAACTCCTTGTCTTTGAGTATAACCTTTTGCTATCAATCGTGCCTTGTAGGTCAGTACCTTACCATCAGGCCCAAGTTTTCTCTTGTAGATCCATTTACACCCTATTGGAACAATTTCATCGGGAGGATCTACTAAAGACCAAACTTGGTTTGTATGCATCGAGTCTATTTCCGATTGCATAGCTTCAAGCCATAAATTCGAATCCGCATCAGAAATTGCTTCCTTGAAGTTTCTTGGATCACATCCAATGTCAGGTTCACTTTGATCCCCTTCAAAAAGTAGACCATATCGAATAAGAGGTCTAGAAGTCCTCTCAGATCTTCTAGGAATAGGTGTGTCGTTTAATGGTTCCTGAGGTGTAGGATCGTTATTTTGTATCTCGGGTTTTTCTCGAATTTCTTCGAGTTCCATCATCTTGCCTTTCTTATCAATTAAGAACTCCTTCTTCATGAAGGTGGCATTCCTCGAAACAAACACTTTTGTTTCAGTCGGATGATAGAAATAATATCCGATTGAATTCTTCGGATATCCTACAAAATAACATAAGGTGGATCGACTATCCAACTTATCTCCCATTGTCTGCTTCACGTAAGCAGGACATCCCCTAATCCTTAAGTACGAATACTTAGGAGCTTTGCCATTCCATAACTCGTATGGAGTTTTATCCACTGCTTTAGTGTGGACATTGTTCAACAACAATACCGCCGTTTCAAGCGCATAGCCCCAAAACGAAGGTGGGAGCTCAGTGAAGCTCATCATGGATCGAACCATTTCCAACAAAGTTCGATTGCGACGCTTCGAAACACCACTGAGCTGAGGTGTCATAGGAGGAGTCCACTGAGAGAGAATCTCATTCTCTTTTAGATAGTCCAAAAACTCGGTACTTAAATAGTCTCCACCTCGATTCGATCGAAGTGCTTTAATACTCTTACCTAGTTTGTTTTCTACTTCAGCCTTGAATTCTTTGAACTTTTCAAATGCTTCAGACTTATATTTCATCAAATATAAATACCCATACCTAGAATAATCATCAGTAAAGGTAATGAAGTAGGTGTGACCAAATTTAGTACCAATACTAAATGGACCGCAAACATCTGTATGGATCAAATCCAACAGATTTTGACTACGCTCAGGTTTTCTTTTGAAAGGAGATTTAGTCATTTTTCCTTTTAGGTAGGACTCACAAGTAGGTAGAGAGTTAATATCAGACATATCAAACATGCCCTCTCCCACTAGCTTGTTCATCCTCCTTGAGGAAATATGACCTAGACTAGCATGCCAAAGGTTTGCCGGGTTTTGACTATCATTTTTCCTTTTATTTGTTGTTACCGGTTTATCAACATAATTAATTGGAACGTCTTTTAATTTTAAGTTATATAGATCGTTTTCAAGTTGTCCATTTCCAATCAAGCATTCATTCTTTTAATATTGTAAATCTCATTCACAAAATTGCAAGAAAAACCATCTCTATCAAGCATAGAAACAGAAATAATGTTTTTAACTAAATCTGGCACAAATAAAACATCTCTCAAAAATAATTTAAAATCGTTCTGCAAAACTAAATAAACATCTCCCACAGCTTTGGCTTCAACTCTAGAACCATTTCTGAGCCTTAGCTGGGTCTCACCCATCCTAAGCTTACGACTTCTTGTCATCACCTGCAAATCATTACAAATGTGAGATCCACATCCGGTATCCAATACCCAAGAAGTAGTATTAAGTGAAACATTTATTTCAATGTAAAACATACCCTTTGCAGTTCGCAACTGCTCGAGATATACTTTGCAGTTACGTTTTTAATGACCGGGTTTCTTGCAGTGATGGCAAATGTCTTCAGATCTGTTTCCATTTGAAGCCTTTGTCTTGCTCTTCTTCTTTGGTATAATTTTTTTGGGTGGGGCAGAACGTTTCTTACCCTTTTCACTTGGCCCTTTCTTAGATTTAGAAGAGGAACCAACCAAGAGTACCGGTTTATCCTTCTTTAATGTGGCCTCATAAGTCACAAGCATATTGACCATCTCTTCAAGGGTGGCCTCTATCTTGTTCATATTGAAGTTCATCAAAAAGTCGTCAAACGACGAAGGAAGAGAAAGAAGTAACAAGTCCGCGTTTAGTTCATGCTCCAATGTCAAGTCGAGTGTTATCAACTTTTCAATGAGCCTAATCATGTGTACCCCATGCTCACAGACCGAAGTCCCATCTCGCATGCGGCATGTCATGAGTTCTTTGACGGTGGCATACCTCTCCGATCTTGACTGAGCTCCAAAAAGTTCCTTGAGAGTATCGTGAATGTCAGCAGCATTCACTGCATTCTCAAATCGCCTCTGAAGTTCATCAGACATCGAAGCCTGCATGTAACATTTGGCCTTGATATCATGGTCCCATCATTTGTCAAGTTTGGCCAATTATTTTGGACTCACAACAGCCGGGGCTTCTTTCGGAGGAGGCTTTTCTAACACGTAGAAAACCCTTTCCGAACTAAGAACAATCCTTAACTTACAGAACCATTCCGTATAGTTTGCGCCAGTCAGTTTGTTTTGTTCGAGGATTGAGAATAGTGGATTGCGCGAATTCATTGTAATGAAATACTGAAAAGAAACAGACAATAATCAGTGATTGCTTAATTAATTTATTAAGACATAAAATATGGCGATATTTAATTTTATGAATTTCACTCCCACTATTTTAACGATTTCACTACCCTCTACTGAAAACGAAAAACTGGTTTCCTTAATGGAAACATGGAGTTCAATTGACAAATCATAGTCCCGAATATTATTAGCCAACCATAATTTTCAAAAGGTAGAGCCCAATTGCTTCCAAAGCAACCCCCATGTTTTTACCTCATGTCCAATAAGGGCCCAATAATATGACGCCGTTTATTGTGACATGTCAAGATGACACATCAATATTAAGTTGTAATGGACGGTCGCCATGTGGATCCCCAATAATGTAGCGACCCGACCCGGATCCACTACCTAATCAGAGTTAAGAGCATAATTAAGCATGCATTAAATAAAATCGCTGCGGAAGACTTAAATACAAATAAATCGGCGGAATACAACCGACTAAACAAACTCGATTATACAACCCAATCGAATCGAATTTAAATAAAACCTACAGCTAATCATGCTGTCTTCAAGGTCACTGGCTACTCCAGGCTGCTGGTGCTCAATCCTGCACCTATACCTGCCCCATCGAATAGGGTATCCAGATACACAGAAAATACTGAACGTGAGCTCTAAGCTCAATACGAAAGCACGGATAAACATACAAATATGATGCATGCAAATGAAAGGGTATCCATATCTTGGATAACTGTATACGAACTGCTCAGACTGGCGCTTGGAATATAAGCTCGTCACATCGGGGTAGCTAACCACTGTGCGCGACCACTCATTCTTGAATCACGGACGCGGATCAAGGAGTCCTTCAGGTATCAGTACCTAAGGGTACTCGATATCAAACGTCCTAACAGGGCTGAGAAACCCTAACTGGCTTATCTCGAAAGATATACAGATGTACAGGCACAAGATGATATGCACATACCGCATAACAATAATAACATGCAAACACATAAATGCAACATATAAGCATGCATATCCGCTAGCAATCTGAGTCAGTACTTACATACCTTTCTAAGGCAGTCCTAGTAGTCTCACTCTAGGTTCCAAGCCTATCATCAAGTCTACAATGCAAATACCCATGCATCATTCAATAAGCTCTAAAAGCCTTAACTAAGTTATTGCATACTCCTAAATAATTTAAAGAGACCATAGCTATACCTGCGTCCGTCGTCAGCCCACTGATGGTGACTATCCCGCAACTAGGGCACTCCCCTGCTGCAAATCCACAGCCTCGAACACGGCTCTACAACACGAGCACTGCTCTGCTACTATGTCAGACACTGTCTGACTATAATAAAACAAAATATCCTACTCCAACTCTAAAATAAGAGTATCCAAATCCATAAATAGAGCCTTGCAGGCGAAGGAGAGGAACTCGGAATTTGCAAGAAATGAGGAGCTCGGACCTCATATTTATAGGCATCGATCGGAAGCTCCGTTCCTCGATCGGAAGCTTCGAACGTCGCAGATCGGAAGCTCCGTTCCCCGATCGAAAGCTCCGATCGCCACACGTCAATTCCTTTACATGCAACCACACACCTGTCATCGCCGGCCGATCGGAAGCTCCGATCTCCTTGCTTCCGATGTGGTTCCGAACTCACCAAGATCAAAAGCTCCGATCCTGGATCGGTGGCTTCGATCCTGCTCGAGTCTTGGGACCCTCTGGACCATTTCCGAGTGTTCTGGATCCATTTCCGAAGTCCGTTAATTCATCTGGAATTTACTTAATCATGTTTTACTTAGTCTCAACATGATTATACGATTAATTACTCATTAATCATTAGTTTTGGATACGGGCTACTACATTCCCACCACCTTAAAAGGATTTCGTCCTCGAAATCTAGAGTAAACCACGGGAATATAGTATAAACCACTTGTCTAATTCATCAATGGTTTACGGTTAAAACATTGGGTCGAATAACCTTCGACTACTCTAATCCTCAATAAAAATAGTGTAACACTACTGACTACCGTCAGTTACCCTCCTTTAATCGTAATCGACATGGCGCATTCGGTCCAAATTGCTCATTGAATCAGTCACACTACCTACAAATCTTAGCGATGACACTTGTGGGGACCCGGGTTGCTAATCTTATCTTAGGGCAATTTATTGTAATTAACATTTAAACAAGTACTTACAAGAATTAAAGAAACAAGAGCTAAATTTTTTTTTTTTTTAAAAGGCAGGGTCTCGCTCGATCGGGGAATATGCTGTCAAAAATCTGCTGCCAAAGAATGGATAAACAAGTCATAATCTTTTATACATGCTACAAAATCAAATACATGCTATCTTATAACGTCTTACAAGCTTCTAAACATAATAAACATAAACTAGCATGTATTCAAGCCATAATATACAAAATTCTTGTATCACTTCTAGCATGGTTCAACAACATAAGGTACAAGTCGTGCTACTTAAGCCCGTGTCCTCACTTGCTATGCCTCTATCTCGAGCTATCCTTGTCTTTTCTGACTAGATCCTGCCCCACCTATTGCCATGCACACATACAAAACAAAGCAATAGCCGGATAACTCCGGTGAGAATAAAATCCCAGTATAAACAACTTTAAACGCGAGATAATAAACGTGAATGCAATGCAAATGGCAAAGGAAGGCTATCAAGCTGATATCAATAAAACTTAGTTCTTTGGGATCCCGAGGAATAAAATAACTATCAAACCACCGACACTCCCATTCGAGGCGGCATCAAGTATTTTAGTCCTCTGACTTTGGTACAACTATAGTGAGTCTTCTGGCTCTGAACATAAATCCATATTCTGTGCCATGAGTCAAGCTGACTCTAGAAATAAATCTACATTCCATGCCACTCACTACAGCTCTCCAAACGTCATCTGCACTCTAGGCGATGGCTGCCCTCTGTGCTATTAAGGTTGGAGTTCAAGATGAATGCAACATAAGCTGTATGCATTAAAAGCTATAAAACACATCTTGAACAACTAAGCATATAAGCAAACAAAGCAATACAAACAAATAGAAATATAAAGAAACAAGTATGTGATTGACATGGGAATACTTGAAATGAAAGCTATTTCAAGCGTTCTATCCCATCTGGATTTGCTGTCATTTATACCTTTCGATGTCGTGTCTGACAGTACTTCAAGTCTGAAAACATCATAGTAAAACCATCTATCAAAATCTGTTCCAAAGCATAACAAAATTTCAATTAAAGAACTTCAAACCTTCTAAATCGTTCTCGATTCGAATCGACAATCTCGAGTTCGGAACACTTTGATCAAATCTGAAAAATAGTAGATACAATCTAACCATATCAAATTCCAACTCTAATCATGCTTTGTTCAATCAATAAGAGCAAAATCTTGACAATTTGCAAATCGGCGGCATAACGGCTAAAACCGGCAATCCAAACAATATCCAAATCAATCCAACAATCCAGATAACTTATAATCTCTAACATATCATCTCATTACCATAAAAATCAGTATCAATCAAACATGGTAGTGTTCGAATTATTCTTCCCAAATTCATATAAAATCCGAACGACAGTCTTTTTCCGAACCGTCTGCAAATACACGATCGGTACAGCTGATATACGCATATATGATAAAATCATAATTTTCCATCTTTCACATAAAAATAAAATCTGAGATATGTGAATAAAACATGTACCAAATCGAAGGTCTCGGAGCGGTGATCGCAGATATATATTTCTTTCGAATTTCTGACAACCGGAACGCAAGATATCGAAGCTTTTACGGATCAAAAATGGAGTTTGGAGGGTTTCAATCGTTCTTCCCTTGTCTTCTGATGCTTCACGTATAAAAGGATATAATTCAAGTGGAGAATGAGATATATATATCATAATTTCAGTTTAGTCCCTGAACTTTTGACTATTTGCAATTCAGTCCCCGGAAAAGCGATTTAATTCAATTTCAATCCTTTCCAATTTAAGAATATTAGAATTTAATTCTAAACTCTAAATATTCCCAAATTAAATATTCTCGAATTAAAATTAAATAATCACGGGCCTTACAACACTCCTGCTAAGATCGTAACTAATCATCAGCTATCTCTAAACATGTACGAACTTCATCGCTGCCCACGAGAAAACAAGATACGACACAATGTATTTC
Source organism: Henckelia pumila (assembly GCF_033568475.1). NCBI lineage: Eukaryota > Viridiplantae > Streptophyta > Magnoliopsida > Lamiales > Gesneriaceae > Henckelia > Henckelia pumila. Next base: position 46,560,986 of record NC_133122.1, on the reverse strand, counting down.
ACTGGTCTAACAGTAACATCGCATCCCTTGACGTTATCGCAAAGCTCTAAACAAATCGATCTAGATTCGACTCTCGGTCAGATCCTAGATATCCCTTTTCCAAGAACTCGTGTGGGTTACTTTTTATCACGAAGGATAAAATGTATCTTCAAAAACAGTACCTTATGCGAATAGAAATGGCAACTACCGGCCACCAGTTCGCAAAGCAATCGCATCACTGCCACCACTCTACCTTGATTCGAATCCCGCTATCGTAGATAGCATCTACTCAATCGTATTAGTCATCCTTCCATGGATAACAACAAAATCCTGACAATTCTTGGCGTCATAGTACGTGCTTTCAGTACTCAACCTGCCATTGGCCAACGAATGTTCCCAAAGAACAACAACTAGCAAACAGATATTTCTAACCCCAATTGTGACAAAATCCTTATACACAATTTCTTGTCTAAATGCATCTTTCGAGGTCGTCGCCTCGAAATTCATCACCATCCTGCTGAAACCCTCAGATGGACCAACACCACCCTCAGCATTAGTAGCCTATATCGAATGCTTACTTCTATCTCGGAACTAGAGATAGTATCGACGAAAACGATTCCGGTTAATCCTATTCCAGATAACCAAATCCTTGGCTCACTAGCGGGGATAACCAAACTGATTCACCTTGATCCCGCACATAATCTATCAATACTAGTGGCAATTACGTTATCTAATCCTTTCAATGACACAGCATATCAAAACGCACTGGGATATCAGTGACAACAATCCTGCCAGACTCAGAAACACAAGTCTCAGCTGCTGTCTCATCCCATGAAACAACTAATGCTAACCTGCTAATGTTCATTGAAATCCATGAGCACTTGTCGAATCGCCTCTCAAGAACAAATCTCGAGAAATCTGCTGGAAGCCCTCAAGCTAAACATTCTGACTAACAGTCCCCAAAATTTGTCCACTGACAATCCTGGGAAAATCACTGAATCCTATTTCCGCAAACTGGATAAATCATTGCTAAAGCCAAGCAATGTTCAGATCAAAATCCGTCAATGGTAATCTCAGTAATGCTATTAACTAGAAAAAATGATCACAAGAGCCAACCTATGACTATTCTCATGATCTGCAAAATCCAAAAAGCCCCGATTCTCGCATCCCTGGAGATTCCTTAGCAACTAAAGAATTCCCTAAATGCACTTGAATCGCTACATCAAAGCATACCATACTTAAGTACTATTCTCCGTACTTCTTGATTCACTATATCCCAATCAGTATCGATTGGAATAATCTGATCAATCAAATCGATATACTGTAGCTCTCGCCATGCCTGACGGTACCAATTCTAATCAGACAATCATTGATCGATGAAACTCTCATGGCCGATCAATATCGATGATCTCATTGCCACACGTCCGCAGATCCCAACTACTTGAAATCAAAAGAATCACCGCTGATTCAATCACTCATCTTTGACAAAGTCAGACAAGTAGTCACTAGTGCTAAACCTGCACCAGTCTAGACATACTATCCACTGTCTATATTCATTCAAGATGATCATAAGGACTCGTTCAACCCAAGCCGCAATACAAGTTCGAAAGATTTCAACTACCGCTGAACATGCTCCTGATAACTATATCTCTTGCTAAGACGGCAACAAATCGAGACTGAGGTAACTTGCCACGATGTCCCACCTGAAATCACCACCAAGTGTACACTGGCATAAGTCATGCTTTCCTCACACTTCAAATAGTCATGTACAATCCTTAGCATCAGATATAATCTATCACTGAAGAAAACTATCTTTGCCGGAAAATACTCATCCCCGAGTCAAATGTTCCAGGAAGTTCACAAACCCATCTCCTGGATAACCCTTATCACAAGAGCATCCAAACACCGAATAGATCCACTAGTCTAGCAGTATCCAATAGGCTAGAACTATCTGCTCAGAGTACGCACTTGTCAAGAAAATCCCTCCAAGACTGGTCCTTATGACAAAACTACAAACCAATATCTCTGACGACAGTCAGACGATATCTAAACCACTGATACATAACCAGTCATCTAATCCAAAGTCATACCCCGTCGTGATTGTTACAAAAACTCTAGACTAGGTAGCCTTCCCACCGCCAATTATGAAACACGAAGGCTTCCAGGCATTCTCCGAAGTACAAAAGACTCCCAGAGTAACACTGGCATAGGGTCGCGCTCCATCATGTCTAGTCATGGTCATAGTCCACAACTCTCGGCATATACTCGACCTAGTTCCGGATGAAATCCCATCATCGTGAATTCTTAACCTATGAAGGTCAATCAGGCTACTGTTCTACGGAAACAACCTAGAACAAAACTCAAAATTCCAAACAAGATCAATATTTCCATACTCCCAGATGAATCACCTCATCACTGGCACTAACCCAGTCGAACGACTAATTAGGTCAATCCTAGGAAAACACCTAGACTAACCCCATGTCGATCCATTGCAGCTGGCTTACTCAAAACCCATGAGCTAACATAGTTGATCACCAGTCAACTAATTCCAAGTCAAACTTATTAAAATTACTTGCAATCACTCACGAATTGCTGAGCAAACAAATCAATAAAACATGTATCATTACTTTAAGTTTGTACAAATTTTTTTTATTACAATCCCATGTAATATACAGTATTCAAAATACAACAAAATGTACAACCAATAACTTGAAATGATACAACCGGATTCTGATGATATATTACAACTGAAATACTGTTTACAAATACTTCAATACAGTATTTAAAATCATCGAACTTGTCTTCGCTCCTTGAGCATGAAGCTTCCAATTGACACACGCATCGATACAAGCATACTTCCGTCCAAGTCTCTCTACATGTCCTCCTGCCAAGAACTCCGGAGAAATGGCACGTGATAGCTAACCAGCTATGCTCTGCGTCAGTGCATGTTAGTCGACTTCTTCTGCTCACGATCTACCATCAGCGTTCTTCTTGTACCCAAATCATGCTTTTGAACATGAAGTTTCCCGTATGCCTACCAAAAGCATCGATACAAGAATACCGGCAAAACCATGTTCTGCATGAGTTTACAGACCTTACGCTCGAAACCTGTCATGCCTTAGGCACTCAAGGTATCTCCTGTGAAGGTCTATCTAACAATCTCTCCAGCTACGAGTGGAGAATCTCTTTGGACTGAAACCACATGGGTTACTAAACACCATTCGTCCCAAAAAGCCCTCAGAGGTATCTGACGTGATATACTTGATCTTCTCGTCCAGTCTTCTTTGGCTGGAATCCATATATTCTTCGATCAGCATTCTAATGCATCGAATGATGAACTGTCCACAACAGTCAGTCTATCTATCGATATGCTACTACTGGTGTTCTCATCACTGCTGCATTCCTTATTGTAAAAACTTATGCCGCAAACCTCGGCAATGAAGAACCAAATCTTCTTTCGCTAGGCCTCAATAAATCCTACAAGGATAATCAAGAAGTCTTATTATCAATTTCCTAAGTCCCTTGCATGTAGCTCTGATACCATAAATGTAGCGACCCGACCCGGATCCACTACCTAATCAGAGTTAAGAGCATAATTAAGCATGCATTAAATAAAATCGCTGCGAAAGACTTAAATACAAATAAATCGGCGGAATACAATCGGCTAAACAAACTCGATTATACAACCCAATCGAATCGAATTTAAATAAAACCTACAGCTAATCCTGCTATCTTCAAGGTCACTGGCTACTCCAGGCTCCTGGTGCTCAATCCTGCACCTACACCTGCCCCGTCGAATAGGGTATCCAAATACACAGAAAATACTGGACGTGAGCTCTAAGCTCAATACAAAAGCACGGATAAACATAAAAATATGATGCATGCAAATGACAGGGTATCCATATCTGGGATAACTGTATACGAACTGCTCAGACTGGCACCTGGAATATAAGCTAGTCACATCGGGGTAGCTAACCACTGTGCGCGACCACTCATTCCCGAATCATGGACGCGGACCACAGAGTCCTTCAAGTATCAGTACCTAAGGGTACTCGATATCAAATGTCCTAACAGGACTGAGCAATCCTAACTGGCTCATCTCGAAAGATATACAGATGTACAGACACAAGATGATATGCACATGCCGCATAACAATAATAACATGCAAACACATAAATGCAACATATAAGCATGCATATCCGCTGGCAATCTCAATCAGTACTTACGTACCTTTCTAAGGCAGTCCTAGTAGTCTCACTCTAGGTTCCAAGCCCATCATCAAGTCTATAATGCAAATACCCATGCATCATTCAATAAGCTCTAAAAGTCTTAACTAAGTTATTGCATACTCCTAAATAATTTAAGGAGACCATAGCTATACCTGCGTCCGTCGTCAGCCCACTGGTGGCGACTATCCCGCAACTAGGGCACTCCCCTGCTGCAAATCCACAGCCTCAAACACGGCTCTACAACACGAGCACTGCTCCGCTAATATTTCAGACACTGTCTTACTATACTAAAACAAAATATCCTACTCCAACTCTAAAATAAGAGTACCCAAAGCCCTAAATAGAGCCTTGCAGGCGAAGGAAAGGAACTCGGAATTGGCAAGAAATGAGGAGCTCGGACCTCATATTTATAGGCATCGATCGGAAGCTCCGTTCCTCGATCGGAAGCTCCGAACGTCGCAGATCGGAAGCTTCGATCGCCACGCGTAAATTTCTTTACATGCAACCACACACCTGTCATCGCCGGCCGATCGGAAGCTCCGATCGCCGATCGGAAGCTCCGATCTCCTTGCTTCCGATGTGGTTTCAAACTCACCAAGATCGGAAGCTCCGATCCTGGATCGGTGGCTCCGATCCTGCTCGAGTCTTGGAACCCTCTAGACCATTTTCGAGTGTTCTGGATCCATTTCCGAAGTCCGTTAATTCATCTGGAATTTCCTTAATCATGTTTTACTTAGTCTCGACATGATTATACGATTAATTACTCATTAATCATTAGTTTTGGATACGGGCTATTACAAATAAATGAGCCAATCCCATGGGAGTTCCACCCAACTTACAACATGTGTCGATCCAATGTACAACTTTCCGACGAACGGGCCCCCCCCAATAATATGGGCCGGACCGTGCCCACGGATAGCATCTCATACATTGATCGTTGATGGAAGGTAGGAATATTTAAGCAATATTTAAATTCCCTTTTGTTTATCTTGATATCAATTTTAAATCATATTTAAAATGAGGGATTTTTAATTTTGAAAAATTGTCTCATTAGATCATATTTGTATGTTTGCGAGATTCATGCAATTTAGTCTAAACATGCATACAACAATAATATCATATATTATATTTAGGACGATCGACCCCAAAACTAATCGACCTGTGGTTGCCAATCACGAGTCTAAGTCCAATCCTATGTGATATGCAAGTATGCAATGCAATCCTATTACATTGTGCTTCCAATTTACATTTCTTCGGTCTTTATTGTCTGTTGTGCCCACCTTTGTCTTCAAATCTTTATCTCCCACTAAGTGTAATAAATTTACAATAAATTTCGATGACAAGTAGGGGGTACATATTTAAGGATGGGAATGGGCCATAAACCAAGCCCACTTTTTATTACAAATGACAATTCAAATTGGACCATAAACCAAGCCCATTAATTAAACCCAACAACAATAAAACCAAATGTAAACAACCTAACATACACCTACAAACTTGGTCATGGTGATCGATCATCCTTTTATCCAATAATTAATTCAATAATTAAATAATTGGATAACATGCAATGACATCATAATTAAAAAGATAAAATCAAATTTTATCTAATCTTTTCATAAGATCATATCTTATCATCAATTGTACCAAAATAATCAATTTTATAAAATCTAATTTAACGGATAAAATTTATAAATTTTCCAAAAATTCAAATTTATCCAAAAATCAATTTTAAAAAATTTCGGACTCAAACAATTTGACCCGATGCCTCGCGGACCAATCAAAAACAATTTTCGATCGGACCAAAAACTAAAATTTCAAAAATCAAAAATTCTAAAAAAAAAATAGAATTTTAATTTTCCGGGCTGCCCGGGACGTTCCCGGGCAGCCCCTCCTCCACGTGGGACAGGGCTGCCCACGTGGAGTTGGGCAGCAACGATCGCTGCCCCGGACGCCCTTGTTTCCTTCAAATTTTTAATTTAAAATTTTTCGTTTTGTTTCAAAAAACTGAGGCTAAAAATTTTGTACAATCGATTAATTTTAATAGTTTGATTTGAGAAACAACCTGGCTCTGATACCGCTGTTGGAACACGTTTTCAGATCATAGATCTGATACCCGGTGCAGCGAAAGTTTAAATTTTTTTTTATATGAAACGATTCCATATCATGGGTATCAAATCCTAAAGATTAAATTATGCAAGTAAAATAATAATCATAATTAAATATTTTACCTCTTCAAGCTATGGCTTGATTATGGACTCCAACAGATTAAATCTGCTCTTGTTGTAAATCACAGGAACTGATGACTACTCGATCAATCTCCGGAATTAGGTCCACGAACAGATAACTGAAACCTTCTGATTGATTGCACTAGAAATCAATCAGATGTTTATCGTAAAGATTACACAGATTTGATCTGTCAATTCAGAATGTAATTTTTCGTAAAAATCACAAACTGAATTCTCTCAAAAGGGAGAGAGGATTTTCGAAAAACCCTCTTTTAATTTTGTGTGATTTTCGAAAACTCAAGGTTTTTTTCAATATTATTTTTGAAAATTACACTTATATATATATAATTTCTAGACTGGATTAAGTTATATGTCTATTAGGACACTAACTCCTTAGGGCCCATAATCCATAACTTAAGCCCAACAAGCCAAGCCTGTTATTATAAAAATTAATATAAAATTCATCATGACTCCGATTGATAAACTGATTTCACCAATGTGCACAGAAACCATTTTTGCACCTTTTAAAGTCAAGATAATTTTTCTGAATCCGAATTCAGTGATTTTCAAAAATGCCCATCCCTATGTCATTTTAAGAAATTTCACTCCCTTTAGTTAAGAAGTCCAACTTCTCTTTTATTAAATTTAACTCTTTAAATTTAACTTTCTCAACGGGGATTAGTAATCCATTACTTGTGTGACCCTCAATGGTTCAGGGATACAGCTAGCCGTGGGCTCACAACTCCTTGTGACTCGGAACAACAATTTCCGACTTACCCATCGAATCATGGTAAGAGCGCCTAGCAACATCGCCCCATGATTCCCTAGGTATCACTGATAGTGCCTGCAAGAACCAGTAGGTTTTGGTTAGCGTACAGTACGATCCCTTCATCCAAATATCCCGATCGAATCAACAACCATTGGTACATCGAGAGTCGTTCGAGATTCGATAACTATGCAATGCATCTTGAAGATCAAATAGTGACATCGCATGTGCTACTAGGAAACCTAGTAACCTAAATCACATCGAGTACTCTGGCCAGAGATTTGCCACACTAATATCTCCTCCGATCGCATAAGATATCCACACTCGCAAGCGTGTGGTGAATCCTTGACAACAAAACATCGACTCCTATATGTGTCGTAACTGTACCCAATCCCGATACCTGATGACCCTCATAGAGTCGGTAAACGAGTCAAAGTATAGTACTAGCATATAGAATCTCCATGATGTTTCAAGTAGTAAGGACTAATGGTGTACAACCAAAACCGCGGACTTATCCACTCAATTAATAATAACCACTTGGAAAGTCCGAATAGGGTAGTTCAATCATTCATCATATGAATATCCATTTGCATTCTTTGAACATCTCTATGTTTCATACCAATGAAACGTGGTACTTGGCATCGCAAATGCTAGTCTCGATCTCGAGCGATCCTTATCCTTATTTGCGGATGGCTCAATTGACTAGGAACTGTTTAGAATATACAGTGACTATAAGATGTGTTTCATGATAGTGATATCTCTTTATTCACTATCTCATCTTAATTACACTATAGTATATTCAAGGTCTTTATCAAAACAACAATAGTATATCACAATATAACATTATGAAGAAAGATAAAGAAAATGCCATTAATGAATGTAAATTATATTAAACAAAGATTGTTTACAATAAGAGACTCTCAAAGCCCTTAGCCACAACTTGGCTAGCGGGGCATCAACTATTTCACACCTTGGGTTGCTTCAAACCGAGTTCAACCAGTTAGCCATTAATGCTGAAATGGCCGGCAGGTTACAACAAGCTGATCGGATCAAAGTATCTAATCGAATTACAGGATGTATGCAAGCTCAAACATAACTATGGGCTGCTATTCAAGGGCCAATTGTCAAGGCTATAAAGAAACCATTGGTTTCTCATAAACAAGATATGATAAAACCATTGGTTTTATAAAAATAAGAAATACAACCACCGGTTGGGAAACAAGATGTTGAGGAAGCTAAAACTCAAGAAACAAGTGCTAATCTATTATCAGCTTTTGATGATCTAGATGAAGCAACAATTGATGAGGATTCCTCATCAAGTCAACCCTCCGCCTCTGGGGTAAAAGAGGAAGAGATCAATCTTAGGCCCAACACTGACAAGGGAAAATCTAAGATTGATACTAACCCAACTATTATTTCTCCATTTCAGGTTTATCAACAAAGGTGGGAAAAATTAAGTACAAGAAGTAAAATTAACCCTAACACTTGTAGGGTTGATGTGAGAGGGATATATCCAAGGGTTTGGCTAAAAAACAATGTCAATCTTAAGGATGTAAAGCTTTGGTATGAATTTGGAGCCTTGGCCTCAGTTTATACAACATCACCAAGCTTCCCGGAGATATCACAGTTACCGAAATAGATTCAGGAAGCAGTCCAAGAAACATGGGCAAATAACGACCATTTGTCCAGAGGAGATGTGTTTGAGTTATACTTTTTCAGTGCAGCTCCGAAACCAACAGTGAAAGGATCACACGAACCCTTTCATTTCATCAAGCTAAGGAGACCTGATATAAATAGTCACAAATTTATTAAGGATCCTAAAACTGAAGAAATATTCTTAGTGTCCACTTTCGGGGAAAATGAGATCTCAACCAGAAGGACATGGGGTATTTGGGTCTGTTTACTGAGATGGACAAAGTCAAGTTTCCATTTAAATTTTATCAGAATTCTGTGAATGGATCGTTCCTGTTAAACACAATGACAGGGAAAACTACAGCCTTTGCGGAAGAACTCTTTGAAAAGAAGAGAAATCTTTTGTGGAATAACAAGCTGCCTTGGAGTAAAGAAACTCGCCGAAAATTTTGTAACATGGCTCATATTGGACGATGGTCAGAGAATATCTGCTCAGAATGCCCAAATCAGAAGGAGCCAGAATTTGGAAAAACCTTTAGACCCCGAACGGATCGAAAGGATTTTTTTCGAGACAAGCAAAGGTGGACAAGGACCACTGAAGATGCATTTTCACAGGGGCCTAATTCAAAAGAAAAAGATGCCCCGACAAGAATAAAACAAACATGTGAGGAGAATAAAGTCAAAAAAAAGTGGCAGGCATGTGATTCCTCCACTAGTAAAAGATGTCATCAATAATGACATAAAGAATACCAGACAACTGTCTCCTCCACTAGTAAAAGATGCCATCAATAATGACATAAAGAAATACAAGACAACTGTAAGATTCCCTGAAGTTTCTCGATGAAACGAGTGGAACCTCAGTTATAAATACAAGTGTTCAAGGAAGCTAAAGATATCGACCATTCCCTTCAGTTTTCTTACAAATAAATTGTTGTAATATTTCTCTCTCTATTGTATTAAGTTTTCTTTTATGTATTTCAAGAACAAGGCTACTATGAGTAGCTAAACAAGTTGTCTTCTCCTTTTCAAATGAGTTGATTTATGTAATAATATTATGTCTGAATAATTTTTCTAAAGTCTCCTATTCTTTCATGCTCATATTTTATAATTAAATTCATATACCTTACGTCTTAAGGTAGAAAACGAATTAAGATTGTGCTGGGTGTCGTTGAAGGAGCTTGTGCAGAAACCATCTGTTGCGACTGCGTGGTTGGAGTGTGAGGAGCACTTCGTAAAACTCGGCAGGTATGACCCGACGACACTTTGTTCAAAGAGGTTTTTGAATTTAATTTATCTTACGGAAGCATGTTGAACCCTAATTCGGAGTATATCAGCTGAAAACCTTGCGTAACTGATAATCTTGCATGACCGAGACTGGTTCGATAGGTTAACAATGCCACGTACAAAGGATTAGTTGCTAAATAATATTTAATTCAAAAATGGGGACCACTAGGGAGTTGAAATAAAGAAAATTGTGGTTAGGGAGTTAAGATAGAGCTTGAAGGGTTGGTAGAGATTTTTAAATCATTTACCCATATTTTAATGAGACGAGTGCCTTAATTAGCATAAAAAAAAACTTAATAAGTTTCAAAAAAATTAAGAACCGAGCAGTAAAATCAAACTTTTAATTTCAAATCGTCTTCCTGTTTTGTCCGCTAATCTATAGGCGAATAATAATATATTATTAGTAAGTTTCTCTTTTCCCAAATCCTGGGATACTCTCTAGTCTCTATGTTACTTGTGCAATTATGTTCTTGTATATAATTTTTTTATACATTTAGTGCAGAAAAAAATAGGAGTTTACCAAACTAAAGTGGGCCATTACATCTATAACCCCCCCTAATTTGCAAATGCGGGAAATATTTAACAAAATAACATTTGTTTAATTTTTTACTTTTTATATTATTTGTAAGTTTTCAAAGTCGTTTTACAAAACAATTTTGAAGAAAAATCACAATTCAAATAGAACATTTGGTCAAAGTCGGTTTTTCAAACTCTCCCTCTTATGTTTAATATGTAAAAATCGGTTGAGAATTTATGAGTATGGTTTTGTTTTGTTTTGTTTTTTTTGGACAGGATTTATCATTTATGAGTATGGTTTTCATTTTATTTTTTAGTGAGGTTTTTAAATTTATTATTATTATTATTATTATTATTATTATTATTTTACATGTGTTTGGGAAGTTTTAATACCAAATATATTAAATTAGCCCTGATAAATGATTCCCAAAATTTTGTAAATATGTGTTTAGTGAGTTGTACGTCTAACAATGAAGCCCATAAATCCTTTTAAAAAAATAAAAACAACGAAGCCCGTAAATTTGAGATCGATTGGGCCTAAATTTCTGGCCTTAATCCCACAAGCCCGATATCCATCACTTTTCTTGTTCTAGGGCATACAACTATACTGGACGCCAATATATAAATACAGGTTCTAGGAAAATCGAGTTGCCTTTCTTCTTCGATTCGTCTCCTCTATCACCGATTTTCGATGGTAATCTCGCTAAAAAACCCTCAAATCTTTATGATACGCGCAGAAGTTTCTAATTTGTGGTTTCAAATTCCGATTATTTCTGTGTTTAGCGCTGCTGGTTTTCTTATATTGTTGTTTTTTCCCTATCGTGTTTACTACTTGAAAATTCTTGGTGGTTTAGCTTGATCTATCTAAATCTATCGGAGGTTAATTAGACATATTGGAAGTTCGTGCACAAGTATTTGCTTTCTTCTAGATTTGGAACATTAGATTAGATATAGTTCACGGTATGCACAATGCAACTTTTCTTTGTCGCCCTCTGCTGAATTATTTTAGTTAGTGGTTGGAGGGCAATCATGCCAGAAGTCATTGGCCTCACGGTTTTTTAGTTATGTTCTCGTGAAATAGTGACATTTAGCTCATTTAATGAACCGGTGATTGCTTGAGTTAAACATTTTTCGCATGGTCGATGAATCAAGGGTTTTGATCGTGTTTTTACACTGGTTCTTTATTTTTCAGGCAAAGAGAACCAAGAAGGTTGGCATTGTTGGGAAATATGGTACGTTGTACTGGGCCTATTTAGTGGCCCCTCAAGATGACCTTTTTTTCCTTTTATTCATTTACAAGCATTATCAATAGTATCGACTAGCTTATTTTTATTGTGTAAAACTAATGAGTTGTTCCTGATTTTGATGCTTTTGAGGTCAAGTTTGTTACTTATTTTCTATTCTGGAAAGCGAATTTTGAAAACATGAATCGACATCATAGTGATTCCATTGACTGCTGTTTTTTTTTGGGAGTACCTGTGGGGACTACTTTGCAATTGAACTAGACATTTGCTTCCTATGTTAGACTGGCTGTGATTGATAATTGATTGGTATCTTCTGACATTTCAGGCACTCGTTATGGTGCTAGTTTGAGAAAGCAGATTAAGAAGATGGAAGTTAGCCAGCACAGCAAGTACTTCTGTGAGTTCTGTGGCAAGGTACGTGCTAGATTTTTATGGCGTTTGCCAAATATACAGTCGGAACTACAAATATCATAGTTTTGATATTGATAAATAGAAGTGAAGAAATTTACTGTTGTTCCCCTCAGAATCAAAGATATGATAAAATTGTGAGTAAAAATTTTTTTATGCCCCAAGGTCCAGACTTATCTGGTTGTTTTTTTTTTTTTGCGTTTTCTGAAAACAACCCCTGAGATATCTTCTCCTGAGATATCTTCTCCTTTTTGTCAAGCAACGATTTTACGTTTCCTGAATTTGGTCCATCGTCCATGCTTCTGAGTTCTGAGTATAACTTTGCTACAAATACAGTATGCGGTGAAGAGGAAAGCTGTTGGCATTTGGGGCTGTAAGGATTGTGGCAAGGTGAAAGCCGGCGGTGCTTACACATTGAAGTAAGAACTTTGCACCAATGCACCTTTTGCTTGTATTCAGCATGTATGTCTCGTAAACTTAATGTAAACTTAATACCCAAACCACATTTATCTTTGTTGCAGCACTGCAAGTGCAGTGACGGTTAGGAGCACCATCCGAAGGTTGAGGGAGCAGACGGAGAGTTAAATTTTTTGGTTTAAAATTCTTGTTATGTTTGAAAATTTTCATTTTGAATCTATGTTATTTTTGACTTTCATAGTCGAGCATATTTGCAGCTATGTTTTCCCAGCAACTCTAACTTCGCTGTGGTGTTGCTATTTGCTAAAGTATTTGTATTGCTTTTAGAGTTACCATTTTTTGTGCCCCTTGTTGCATATTTAATTTATAACTGCTTGCTGTTCATCTATTCGTAGCAACAAATCAAACTAGAGTTAAACAATCAAATTTTAAAATAATCGAGATTTTTTAGAGTTTATAATTCTATTCAAAATTAAAGATAACCAAACCCCTTTCATATAACCAAAATAGCGACCAATAATTAATCCCAGAAAAAAAAGCGACAAATAATGGGATTTTCCTCCCTATCTTCATAATTTTGTTTAACTCTACGACTACAATGCATTGTTATAGCGAGTCAAGCACGCGTTTTTTTTTATTTTATCTTAATAAAATTGTAGACCTATGAAAAAAAATCGTTAATTTTAGTAGGTTTGTTAGGAGTCAGTAGGGAATAGAAAAATCATAAAAAGTTGGACGTCTCTTTGTCGAATCTGACCATGAAATGCTCAATTTATTCTCCCTTATATTTGATTTGATTTGATTTGATTTGATTTGTTTTGATTTAATTTAATTTAATTTAATGAATTGGTTAGAATATTGTATATATAAAAAATTATCCTCACTCCCTAGCCAAGTTTTCTATCTTATATTTTTAATGGTATTTATTTATTACAATGAGATCTTAATTTGTTAGGAAGAATGCATATTATTGATCCATACAAGATTAAAATAATTCTCGAGGGCCACGCGTACATGTGTTGATTGGATTCCAAAACGAATAGGGATATTGGATGTTCATGCACCGAAATATGCTGAAATGTGTGTTGATTGTACTGTATGTATACATATATCCAGGATCGTTCCTATTTGGAGGTCGAAGAGTATTTCAATTCGAGCCCATTAATTATTCTTGAATTTTTTTTATTCATATCTCAGTAAATTATTTTTTCTTTGCCTACTGCCTAATATAAAATTATTTTTTATTATTTTTGGGATTTTTGATAAATTTATTTATCAAGTTTATTATTCCTATGTCTCTTGATAATTTTTTTTCAAATATAAATTATTTTTCTCGTGTCCAATATAAACAAAAAATATTTTTATTTCCTAAATTTATTATATATTAGTGTAATTGGACCAATATAAAAACATATTTTCTGACTCATAAGGGCTGTTCTGATATTAATGAGCACGATTTATTTTCGGAGTTGACATTCTTGAAGTTCTCATTACCAAGAGAAACAAAATCGACAATGGATGTAGTGAATTACTTGAAAAAAAATTGATGGATATTTCTCAAATACTCATATTGCTTATAAAATTTTGTTGACTATATTTTTTACAGTTGTAAGTGTAAAACAAAATTTCTCAAATTTAAAGCTTTTCAAAACATTTCCTCAATAAACCATGTTATATGAAAAGATTGAATGAATTGGTTATGCTATTAATTAAAAAAAAAAATTTCTGAACAATTTGATCAATATTGTTAGCTCTAAACTGTTATACGAGTTGTTTTATAGTAATCATTTTGTACATGTTTGATCTTATTACTCAATTAAAATAGAAATATTTTAACTATTGCACATTTTTTAAATCGAAAAATTTGTTATTAGTTTAAAAGAATATGAACACACAATATGATTTAGGGACATCTTTTAAAAGTTAGACTCAGCCCCAAAAATTGTTAGGATTAGCCTGCATATATCTCTATCGTATCTCTATTATATTATTATTATATTATAATTATATACAAACGAGCAGAGATTCAGCATAGCTGTTGACAGAAGCTTGACCGCTTCTCAAAAAGCAACGTAAGCTCGTGCTTAATCAAGAATCTTCAAGAAGATAAAGATTAATGTTTGAAGCAGAAGCATCAAATTTGAAAGGGCAAACGTCTCAATGATTTTCTCACTAGTTTTGTGCGTGTGTTTCTTGATTGCCTGGCTTCTAGATTCCTTCTTGGGGAGGCCCAAGAGGCTAAGATCAAAGCTCGAAAAACAAGGGATCAGAGGGCCTTCGCCTTCACTTTTGTATGGAAACTTAGCTGAGATTAAGAAGATTAACAATCGAGTTCTGGAAAATCTGTCTAAGAAACCAGCAGATTCTGGGGAGGTGAAGTTCCATTCATGGCCATCCACTGCTCTCCCACATCTTCTGCAGTGGATAGATGAATATGGTATAAATAATATGTTGTGAATTTTTTAGTATTCCTTAAGTTGATGTTCAAGTATAAAATTCCGAATATATGCGGCCGGGGAGTGATGCATGAGTATGACCAAAAGTTTTATTACAGGACCTATATTTGTGTATGCCACGGGGAATATACAGATATTGTGTGTTACAGATTCAGATATGGTCAAGGAAATAAGCCTTTGCACTTCATTGGACCTTGGGAAGCCTAGTTATCTTTCCAAGGATCGGGGCCCTTTGCTCGGTCGAGGCATCTTGACATCGAATGGACCCTATTGGGCTCACCAAAGGAAGATCATCGCACCTGAATTCTATCTTGATAAAGTTAAGGTATATATATGGCTCTACTTCTCATTCAACAAGTGACTGCATGAACTCAGACAAAGCCATTATTAGTTGCGGACATTCTTTAAACACAGCTCGTTTGTTACTTGGCCTGGTAGTATGTAATAGATATGGAACATCTAGTATGACTCAGAAGATTTTTGCAGGGCATGGTGAATATGATGGCTGAATCAACCTTAATGATGTTAGAAAGCTGGGAGACCAAAGCTGAGGATTTGGTAGGAAAATTGGAGGTCAAAGTAGACGAGGATTTGCGAAAGTTGTCTGCTGATATAATTTCGAGAGCTTGCTTTGGCAGCAGCTATGCGAAAGGGGAAAAGATATTCTCTGCACTTCATGCCCTTCAAAGAGTCATGTCGAAAGTGGTCGTCGGAGTTCCAGGATCAAGGTACCGAGAATTTTAATCGAGTTCACTTCTAGTACAATTTTATGACAGGAGAGGGAAGTCAGTGATGAGTAATGACGATCACCTCACCCAAATTTCTTCAATTTTTTTGTTTATGTGTGTTTTTCATCTATATATTGAAAGGTAATTATGTATTCGCAGTCCTCTAAAGTTCTATCATTTTTCGCCAACTTATCAAGATCCCACCATTGATAGAAACGTGTTATGTAGATTCAAGTGTTTAACATATGTATGTTTAAGCCAAATGCTTTGATCATCTCCATGTTCTCAAGTCGAGGGTTAGGAATTACAATGACATTATATGTTCTTTTGTTCAAATTTTTATGCAGACATCTCCCAAACAAACACAACAAGGAGATATGGAAACTTGAGAGTGAAATAAACTCAATGATACTCGAGGTTGTAAAAGAACACAATCAACTCAATGGCAGCAAGAAAGACCTCCTTCAACTGATACTCATTGAAGCTGAGAAAACTAGAGATGCCAATGATGTACCTGAAGACGTGTCAATGGACAAGTTTATCGTCGACAATTGCAAGAACATATATTTTGCTGGACATGAGACTACCGCAATCTCCGCAGCATGGTGCTTTATGACACTGGCATCTTATCCAGAGTGGCAAGCACGTGCTCGTGCAGAGGTGCTCGAAATCTGTGGTAGAAATGCCCCAGATGCAGATATGCTCCGAAACATGAAGACGGTAATAAATTTATCATCTAACCTTTTGCTGTTCTTATCATTGTTCATGTGTGCGTTTTGTGCATGTGTAGCATGAAACCACTGTACGGAATCGTACACCAAAATTTTTTCATGTTATCTCATGCAAAATCCACAAGGAACAGGCACTGAATTTTTATTTTCTTTTCGACTTGCAGCTAACTATGGTGATTCAAGAAACACTACGCCTATACCCCCCAGTAGCCTTTGTGGTGAGAGAAGCTTTGCAAGACATCAAATTCAAAGGAATTCATGTCCCAAAAGGCGTAAATGTTCAGATTCCGATATCTATACTTCACCAGAAACAAGATTTGTGGGGATCAGACGCTACTCTGTTCAAGCCAGATCGATTTGCCAAGGGGATTGCCCGAGCCTGCAAGATTCCTCAAGCTTATTTGCCATTCGGAGTCGGGGCCCGTACGTGCTTGGGACAGAACTTCGCAATGATGGAGTTGAAGGTCATTTTGTCTCTTGTTCTTGCCAAGTTTAGCTTCTCTTTGGCCACAACATACCGGCATTCGCCTGTGTTTAGATTGGTTATACTACCTGAATTTGGAGTCAACATCACAGTTGAGAAACTTTGATCTTGTTGTTTATTCCAGATACTATAATAACATCTCAAGGGTTCCCTTTTATTTCTTTATGTTACACATCTGAAACCGTGACTACTTCGGTATTTATTCACCCATAACATACATCAATTTTGAAAATTCAAATTCAAAATTCATTTCAAAATATTTTGAAAATCACGACAAGACCACCATGGCATTTAAAGTAGACAATAATGCCAACACCATAAAGCTGTCCATAATACTACAACTCGTACCTTGACTTCCTCAAAATTCTTTACACGCACTAATTTCAACATAAAATCATATTCAAGTTGTAGCGTTCATTTGTCATGTTCACAAAATCTAATATTCATATGATCCTTTCAGAACATATAATTTGCATCATCTCGATCTTTTATTTTTCACGTCTGGCTTCACTTATCAAGTAAAATAAATTGGCCAGTGAGATAAATTTTCACTGTAATTTCAGATATCGCGTAAAGACAATATTTTTCAATAATTATTAGTGGCATTCTATTGATTCGTGCAATCACTCCTATCAGTTAGATTTTGGATTCATCCTAAGAAGAAAACTGAGTTACTCAAATCCCAAAAATTTCTCCAAGTAGTGAAGTGCAAGGCACCTGGTCTCCTGAACTAACTTCCTTTTCTTTCACTCTTTTGGTAATTCTTAACCAGTTAAAATTATTATTTATCATGGCGCATTAGCCTTCCACTCTTTTTTTTTTCCCTCCCTCACAACTCAAAATAAAGCAACTTTTCCTTCCGAAAAGAAGTTGTCAAGAAAATCTTTATCTTGCTTTTTCACCCTCCTCTCATGCCCCCCACTCTGTTTAAAACCCCACAAAGTGTCATTTCAAATACTAATTGTTAATGCACGAGAAAGAAGGGATTTTTTTTCACCCCACTGCATTCTCAAAAGGGTCCCTTCTGTTTTCCTTGATCCCTAAAATTTTTCGAAGAAAAGATCCCCGCAGTAGTTGGGAGGGTCTTGTTTCTTGAATTTTCTCTGTTTCTTTGGCATGAGTCTTTGATCAAAAAAGCATGAGTACCAGCACTATTACGAATAGCAGTGTTAATTCAAATGCCACTGCCACCAAATTCATTAAATGTGTTACAGTTGGTGATGGTGCAGTTGGGAAGACATGTCTTCTAATATCTTACACAAGCAACACCTTTCCCACTGTAAGTGTGTGCGTGTTACTATTTCTCTCTTTGAGCTTGTTTTTTTGGGCTTTATTCACTTTTATACTGTGTGTGTGTGTTTTCTTGGCCATAATGTTGTGTGTTCTTGATTGATTCAGGATTATGTTCCAACTGTGTTTGATAACTTCAGTGCCAATGTCTCTGTGGATGGGCAAACTGTGAATCTTGGCCTGTGGGATACTGCTGGTAAAACAATCCTGTTCTTCATATAGTTACTTTTCTTATTGCTGACCATCAAATTTCTTTCTTACTTATAAAATTCATTTCATTTTCTTTCTAGCATGAAGCTAGAGCTTTTCGTTTATTGTTGCTTGGGGTTATGGTTAAGGCCATGTAATTTTATCATTTCCGAGTTTTTCTTCTCATAAAACTTATCCTGAATATATGATCCTATCATATCTTTGTCGAAATATAGATATTTGATTTTTATCCTTCATACCTTGTTTAAACTGACCATGCTTTTAGAGTTAGTTGCATCAAAAAAAGAGTAAAAACTGTAGTTAATTGGCGCGTGCAAGCATGATGCTTGTGTGAGCTTTTCTTGTGTAGATTCTCAAATTTGAAACGTCTTATTGCAGGTCAAGAAGACTATAACAGATTAAGGCCCCTAAGTTACAGAGGAGCCGATGTTTTCCTTCTGGCGTTCTCTCTTATAAGTAGGCCAAGCTTTGAAAACATTTCAAAGAAAGTAAACACCTTTTTCCTTGAACATTCATGCTTAGTCGAGTGGTAGTTACTAACTTTTCTTCATGGCGTGTATACTCATTGCTTCTTTTGCTTTTATGCTACTTTTTACGTTGGCGAAGTGGGTCCCCGAGCTAAGGCATTATGCTCCTTCGGTGCCCATTGTTCTTGTGGGGACAAAACTAGGTAAGGATTCTTCATTCCTCAAAAAAGAAAACTAGTTGCTTCGCATTTTGTCTTGCTTTTCTTCATCAGTATTTTGAATCGGATTCCCATGATGTTTCTTTTTTTATCCAAAAACCAGTTTTCAAATTTTCTTTTCACTTGAGAGATCAGTATCTTGTAATTCTAGAGAATCTCTCGGTGCATGTATTGGTGGAACAACAGGACAGGTTATGCATATGAACGGGTTTTTGCAATGCCAATGCCAATTTTATTTATAGAAATATATAAGAGTACTTGTTAGGTAATCGAGATAAATATACCCTTGCGTCTTATGAATTAGTTCATTGAGACAGTTGAAGAAGAAATGGTGGAGAATATATCATTGTCCTGTATGTTGTTTATGGAGTACAACGATTGAAACATGGTGCTTTCCATTGTTGTAAGGTTCAAAATTCAATTTAATCTTCAACTATAACTTTTGCTTAAACTGTAGGCAGTTGGTCCTAGAATATAAATGACAATGAGTTTGTATTGTAAGCTCAAATATACTAGTAGCTCTCGAGGACTATCTTATTCGAGGCACGGTTAATATCAACAACTCTTTAACTTGATTCACGATCATTGACCCTAAATGTGATTGGTTGAGTTCATGATATTCCAGATTTGAGAGAGGACAAGCAGTTCAAAAATGACTATCCCGGAGCATTCACTATTTCCACCCAACAGGTGCATATGAGAACTCTACCTCAAGCTAAGTTGTCATTATAAAATTTATACTAACATTGTTGATTATTCAGAGGATTCGATAGATTTTGCACTCGTGGTAGCGACAACTTGAGCTTAAATTAAACAAGCTCGATCTAATGAGACATGCCAATGTTTAGATAACTCCTAAAATTGATGTGAACTATAACTTACTGCAACAAGGTTGATTATCTGGGCTTTTAAATTCGGAATTTGAGGTTCTTGTTTACAGGGCGAAGAACTAAAGAAGCAAATAGGAGCAGTAGCATACATCGAGTGCAGTGCCAAAACACAGCAGGTTAATTTGTTTTATTCTCAATCTTTGAATGCATTTTCTTGAAGTTTTTTCAAGTGTCTCATCTGATTGGTTTTAGCAATTCTTGAAATACAGAATGTGAAGGCTGTGTTTGATGCAGCGATCAAGGTCGTTCTCCGGCCACCGAAGCTTAGGAAACAGACAAGATACTCTAAATCATGCCGGATTTTTTGATCCGGCCGGATTTATCACTCAAGCATGCCTATATTATAATTTGTCTATTTTCCTCTCCAACATTTTTTTTTTTCGCCTGGGAAAATATGTGATACATCATGTACTTCTGCGTTTTGCATAATCTGGTGTTCTAATATCTTACAAGACTTTCGGTGTTATGGGGTTTGATAATAAAAAGAAAAATTTTATAAGTCCACTCTATTTATACATTTGTTATTGTACTTCATTTGAGTTATGTTACATCTACGGTGGTGAAGGTTACACATACGGTTATAAATTTCATTTAAAATTACAAAAATATCTCAAATGTACGGATAAAAAGATCTTACGTTGTGATATTTTTGTAATTTCAAAAAAAAATGTGTAACCATACATGTAATTTTCATTATAAATACAATTTTTTCATTTAATTTTGTCATAATGTCATTCAACACCGGGTGCTGTTTGGCTTGTTTAAAATCAACTTTATTATATTAATTAGGGTGTAAAAAGGGTTATAGGTTTTTTTCCAGCACATGAATCATTAATTAAATAAAATTGTAGTATTGTTTATTAATTTTAAAATTATTAATTATTGAAAATTGGGTATATATGAAAATAACTCATAACTTTCATTAAAAAAAAACTTTTTAGCTAACTTCATTAAAAGTTAAATTGCACATATTAACTACTTTGTATTTCGTGAAATTTCTTTTTAAATCCCTATAAATTTCAATCACAACTTGGTAAATTTGTAAAATAGCTTGATTAAATAAAATTATAATTGGTTTTATGCAAATGTTTGCAAAATAAAATTCATGAAAAACTCTTAAAAAATCGTTTCATGAATCAATTTTATAAAATAAATCTTTGACCCGATTTAAATATGGAAAAAAAATATTTTTATATCAAAACTATCACTTTTCAGCATTACATATTATTGATTCAGTCGGCCGTGATTATAAAAGACCAATTAGCTTAATACATTTGACTATATATATATATAAAAAAAAAAAGTAAACTCATTAATTATAATGAAACCAGCCAAGTATCAAATTAATTCATTTAATCAGTTATTTTGGGTCCACCCAAGTAGTTACTCGCCCATATTAGTTATAACTGATTAGAAACTAAATAACTGATAATTTGTTAGAAAGGGGTTAATTTCCTCATCTCTATTTCTACTCATTTAAACTATATAATATAATATAATATAATCGTATCTGAGATCTTCATAATTATAAATAAAAAAAGACTTTAATTAAACATATATATTATTATATATATTTTTTTAAAAAAAGAAGAAATCCATTTTCTTGTTATTAATTATATATAAATATTAAATGAGTATAATTTCAGGTGATTTGCATGACTCCCCAACTTCTCTTTCTAATAAAACTCTCCCCACGCTGCAATTAATCCCCATCTCCCATTAACACAAAACTGAAATCAAGAAATTATAATCTTGATCAGAAAATGGTTTGCAAAAGATTCTCCATCGTTGATCTTCTAGTTTTAGCACTTTGTATGATCTTTGCTGCAACTTTCTTCTTTCTCATTTCTTGGATCAGATTCTCACCCAACAGTACTCCACTCCCAAACACAGATTTGGTACGTGAATATATATATATAATTATAATCAGAAAATGGTTTGCAAAAGATTCTCCATCGTGTTCTATATATCTTTTCTTTTTTTTTTGTTGTTGCAGGAAATTATCTCGAGAGATGAACTGGAAATAGCACTGGAAAATGCAGCAATGGCGGGAAGCAAGAATCTGTTCATCGCCTTCATCAACAGAGCCTACGTGGAGCCTCACGAGAACGAGTATCCATCGATGTTGGATCTTTTTCTCGAGGGTTTTTGGGAGGGGGAAGGCACCAGACAACTGCTGGATCATTTACTGGTGGTGGCCATGGACAAGGCCGCGCATGAGAGGTGTGAATACCGGCGGCTGAACTGTTACATGCTAGACGGAGACGGAGACGGAGACGGAGACGGAGACGACTTCGCTGGAGAGAAGATTTACATGACGGGGGATTTTATAGAGATGATGTGGATAAGGACTAGTTTTCTACTCAATGTCCTCAAGAAAGGCTACAACTTCATCTTCACGGTATATATATATAATATGCTTCCTAATTTCAATATTTTACCATTTTCCCATTTCAACTTTTCTTGAATTCGATTATTTGCATTTTGTTTCTCGAGTGCAAAAATTTGACTTGATTTTTTAATATATATGATTTGCATGCTATTCTTAATTAGCAAAAGGGAATGATTTGGAACTAACTGAGAAAAGTGAAAACCATGCTCAAATTAATTATAATGCATAGTGTAATGAAATGTGCAAATTCGCATGCAAAGAAGATGGTAAAATTAGTGAAAAATACAAGAGGTTTTACCATAAATCATCAAGAATATTTCGATTAACAAGTTTGTTTATTTTAAAAGAGATATTAAAAAAATAATAGTAAATATGATATTTTACGACTAATATATCCATGCCTATTTCATATAATTCTCTCTTAAAATAGAATTAGATGACTACAAGTTTAAGAGAATATTGACTTATTAGTTAGCAGAGATGATTAATCTTCTAGGTGTGTTTTTTTTCCCATAAAGAAAAAAACATTTAGCTTCTACTCATTGTTCATTCCTTTATTAATTTAGATTTAGATATTTATTTAATTTTTTAGTAGTCAGTACTACGACAATACATGATCAATGTATTAAATGCCTTTTTTGTAATAATTAAACTTCATAGAAAAAAAATTAGATATTATATCAGTATTACGAACTTTGAAGATGGCTTTTTTCTAAGATTATGTATAGTTGATTAAAATAACATATAATTAGTACTGAAAAGTTGGCTTACGGATAAATAGAATGATAAATATTGGTACGAGTTATTAAAAATTTGGTACCATATATAGGAGAAAAATGCATAAAAAAGGTTAGCTAAGTTTGACTAATAAGGAGTCAAATTGGAGGTGTCACATTGGAGTTTGGCAAGATGGTACAACAAGCTCTAGTAGTACTGTATGTAAACTTCTTTAATTTCCCCCATTATGTATGAAGAAGGTTAACTCTCACATAGATGGATTTTTTTAAAAAAAAATCTTAAATTTTTTAGCACACACGTCACACTTTATAATTTATTTAATTTTCTTAATGATTTTCATATATATATAATTATGTTCTTAATTGTTTTGACTGATTGATTTTCATTTTTATCATGTGGCAGGACACGGATGTGCTTTGGCTAAGGAATCCACTCACAAGGCTAAGCATGAATGAGACCTTTGACTTACAAATAAGCGCAGATTCATTCAATGGCAATTCATCCTCGGAACTCAACCACATCAACACGGGATTTTACTACGTACGATCGAACAAACGGACCATATCGTTGTTCGAAACATGGTACGACATGAGAAATAACTCGACCGGGATGAAAGAGCAAGATGTTTTGGAGCAATTGGTGTCCCGTGGCATTCTCGATGAATTAGATGTCACACCAAGATTTCTTGACACGTTATATTTCAGCGGATTCTGCAGTGATAGCCAAAATGTTAACATGGTCGTCACAGTTCATGCCAATTGTTGTCGTACCATCGGTGCGAAGATGGTCGATTTGAAGGCCGTTTTGAGAGATTGGGAAGGGTTCAAAAACAATAGAATTAGTGATGATGGTTTTAGTTTTCGATGGACCAACCATAGTTCTTGTATAAATTCGTGGGTGCAATGAGTGACCATATATCATGTGTGATTCTACTTTTAGGTGATTTGTGAAACATACGATATATTGTTACATTTGAACTTGATAGCCCTTTACTGACAATTTGATATTTCACATACTTTTTACAACTCAACCAACAGGTTCGTTAGTAAATACAATATAATTTTGCTGATTCTGTGATTGTTATTATCGTATGCAATTGTTATTTGTTATTGGAATCAAGTGTAATATATCGAAATCCATGCATTCTGAGTATTTGTTATTGTTATTATCGTATGCAATTGTATGTACATGTGGTACGACATATTGAAATCAAGTGTATATCGAGTTAAATTAGGATTTTAAAATTCTAATGTAAATGAACACATAAATGCATTTTCAAACCCTCATTTTAGACATGACGATTAGACATAGGGGTGTAATCGAGCCTAAGCCGAGCTCGATTAGTATGCTACTCAACTCATATTTTACTACTCGAGCTCGATCGAATAGTAAATTTTGTACTTGAGCTCGAGTAATGTTCGAGTTTGAAAATTATATATAAGTAAATAAATAAATAAATATATGAATAAATAAATAAATATAATATTATATATATTATATTTATATTATATTTTATATATATGTGTCTTGTTGTCGAGTAGCTCGAGCACATAGATTAAGCTCACATTTAAACATAATTCGAATATATTTTTATTCAAATTATCAGCAATTAAATTGCATACTTCGTGTAAAAGATATAATAATTTATTTGCAAGCTCACACCCTTATTTGAACTCCATAATTCAATTTCACAATCACTGAAAAAGCCCTAGAGAACATTGAATTGGCAAAAGCGCAGAAAATGGCTACGGTGAGGAATCTGAAGATCAAGACTTCAACTTGCAAGAGAATAGTGAAGGAACTTCACTCTTACGAGAAAGAGGTGGAAAGAGAGGCTGCCAAAACTGCTGATATGAAGGCCAACGCCGCCGATCCTCACGACATCAAGCAACAGGTTACGTTTCATGCTGTTTAATTGTTGGGATGTATGTGTGAGATGGTGAATTCCGAATCGAGTTAGATTTTTTTGCTAAATTGCTAGCTATTTGGTTGATTGGTAACTTTGCAGAAGGAATGCCGGATCAGTTAGGAATTTAGGATGCTGGCATTATGTTTCTCTTGGCTTTCTCTCGATGGATGTGAGAAAATGGATTTTTTTTTTTAAAAAAAGTATATATTTGGGCGGTTTGTTCCATATAGTCTGCCGTTCCTTCATTTACATTTGAACCTATGTGAGGTTTGTTCTGTTTTAAAGGACTTGTTTCATGGTTGGGTTCTCGTTTCCAGATTTAAATAGCTATTTCCGTTGATTTTGTCTGACGTAGACAAGAAATGTGAAGGTCCATTGGTGCCTTGGATTCTGGAGACTAAATAAGAAGGTAATTGGAGTTAGATCACTGGCCAAGGGACCAGAATTGCAATTTGCACAAAGTTTAGTGTAGGAAAATCTATTACTTGCTCGAGCATGGAATAGCACTCTGCATTTCTTCACGATTTTCTTTACATGTAAATGATCATAATTTATGCTAGACAAAGGGCAATTTTTGACAATTGGAACAAATATGGTATGTTTTCACATATATGCAATTTGAAGATATACATGTTCATGAGGGTTCGTCATCATCGAAGAAATCCTTCTACAATCGGGATTATTGAGTGTATTTTTTGTGGCCTTTTGGATTGTTAGTATCAACAAAGGAGGACTGAGTATTGCCTTTTTCAAGTTCATTTGGCATTACTTCAAAGGATAGTGTATGTTTAGCTTGTGGAGGTAATCGATGGATAGGAGTACAATGCAACATATTTTGTTGATGTTTGTGTTCACGACCCATGTTTTACTAGTGGGTATGGCTGTTCATTGAAATGACAAAATGTTTTAGTTGAGCTGTTATTAACTTTGATGTCTATTCAGTTTTTAGTTTTGTACAGTTTTTGAGGGAGGATACTGGGACATTGGGTGTGGGGGAGAGAAAGGGAATTCATGAGAGGATAAGTTTTATGTAATCGTATGTGCCGAATCTTGGGTGAAGAGTATTTGACCCTTCTACCTAGCTAGTTGTTACAATAAGATGATTAGAATAAAAAGAAAGAACATTGTTCAAATCCATGCATTATGCAAAGTGTGTTGGACTCAGTCGGGTTTGTCAGTGTGAATTATGAATTGTGGCGGTTTTCGTTGACAAAAATTCAGGTTTTACTGGCTAGACAAGTCTTCAATTGGTTGTGTCTTTTCTTGTTTGCCTTTTCTTTTAAAGAAAAATACGGAACGAATACTTCCTTTTCCTCGTGTATTTAATTCAGGAAAATGTGCTGGCTGAGTCCAGGATGATGTTACCAGATTGCCACAAGCGCCTAGAGGCTGCTCTAACTGACCTCAAAGGATTTTTGGTGAGTTGTAATTTTTGTTCTTTTCTTGATGTTATTAATTGTTCCACTTCCACGTTATGCATGATTTTGTGGTTAATATTTATTAGCTGATCTATGCTTACGAATGTAGTTCTATGTGTAAAAGTGACTGAAGTTTTTTTTTTTGTTCAAGTGACTGAAGTTAACTTTTGAGTCTAGTGCTACTAGGATGTAACCGTGGTTTGATTCCCAATTATGCTTGGTGCAATGCCCCCTCAAGGTTTCAACCTGTAGCATACCAGATTTCTAATGTCATCCCTTCTAGCCTCCCCTCCCTCTGACTCGAACCTATGGACAAGTTTCAAGATTGCATGTCTTCCTACTGTAAACTTGAACCCTTCGTTTTGTTGAAATTGGTAACATTAATTTCGTTTCTTGAACTATCCAAACCTTAACACGGAACCTATTTACAGGTTGAGTCGGATCTAAAGGAAACCCCGGAGATCCAAGATGCTCAAACTATCATTACCGAGATTGAACACAGATTCCAAATTCCGGAGGCTTAGATGGAAAGCTCGGGTTTGCTTCTGTGTTGTAGATGGATTTAAATTGGGATCGAACCATAGCTTAACATTTGGATGAGCTCAATACTTCGTGCTTCGTTTATTTGTTTCTTATTATTATTTTTTCAAACTAGTGTCGCATTCGAGTTTTTGAAATCCACTTTCTTGGATTACACGAATTTTCAGAAAACTTTGGATCTGTTAAGTGTGTTGTGCTTTCTTTCATTGAATCATTTTCTGACTCTTAAAATAAAACAAAACATTGTCACTTTCGTTTCATTTTTCTTTTCCGAATGTATGTATTTTTATCATTTTCTTGTATGTCTCCCAACGTAACCATATTCATCAAGTAATTTTTCAATTCTCCCTTCAAATATTTTATAATTAGATTGTATATTAAACTTTTAAAATTTGTTGGTGCAATACCTTGTAAATAATATGATCAAACACATTTTATTATTTTCAATAGAATCTTCAAAAGTATATGGTTGGAAATTTTTATAAAATAAGACGAAGGTAGTGTTTGACATTATTTTCAAAAAGTGGTTTTGAATTTTTTTTTAAAAATATTATGAAAGAAAAACTCAATAACAATTTTCGGAAGCAATCTAAAGAACCATTTAAACTCTACTTCACCGACCATGAACCATGGATGTTCATTGAAATAATTAAATCTAACTTTTTTTATATTTTAATCCTTTGTTTTTATTTTCGTTTCGATCTCAAAATATCGTAGTTACTTGACATGTCATACCTTAAAAGCTTATTTTTCTCTACTCAAATTTAAAATATTCAATTCACAGCAATAAATTTTTGTAAAAAAAAAAAAAAATTCTTTTAAACTATAATAATCAATGTTCCTTCGAAAATGAAAACTCTTGTGAACTCATGTCATGATTCAATTTTGTGAACCAAATTTTCGATAGATGATATTCGTTAAAAAAATACAATTTTTTTTATGTTAAAAGTACTATAAACTAATAAAATCGTTACAAAAAGATTTATCCTGGCTCAAATTTATATATAATTCTTTTTATAAAAAAATTCGATAATAACTAATTTTTAATTTATATAAAATAAAATATAAAACATCGATATTCCGTAAAATACACGTGTACGTGTAATCTATCTACAATATAAAAGGGTCACGAGGCCGCCACCGTAGAGATTTCTAGGCTAGGGTTTCTCTCTCGCAGGCATACTCAATAATTATATGAAGTATTAGTTTCTAATTGAGATAATTTATCGTACCTTCAATCGTAGGCCGCGATCCTTTTTTCTTGTCTGTATTTATTTAATTGTGTAATTTTGATCGGTGAATTTTGAGAAGTATGCCACCTAGAACGACCAAGAAGACTCCGCCTGGGCCTGGCAACAAGCGAGCTGCGCGGGCCTCTTTAACGACGGTGCTGAACATACAGGCGCATTCAGAGGAATCCAACGTGAAAGCGGAGGAGACTGAGGATGAGTTGCCCCCTATTGTTACCCAGGAGAAGGGAACGAATCTTGGGGAAAATGTTAAGGCGGCGGAGAGTGGCCATATTTCCCCGAAGAGTAAGTCTTTTGACTCTGTATTGTTTGTAACGTGTTTATTTCTTTATAATTATAATTTCGGGACATTAGATATTCTGATGCATGTTCAGCTTTCTTTCTGTGAGTGCGATTACAAGATTGCACCTTTTTTACCTGGGTATTTCGTTTTGCGTCTGATTGCCGGTAGATTTTTTTGGTGACAAATGACAATTTTCTTTCTTTTTGTGAGGATTGGGATATTGGAGTCATGGAGTGCTATTCATTCTCTATCTGTCCAAAATTACCAAGTATTGTTTTTTAATCACCCGACCAATTTATGCTTCAGGACTTTTGGGTCCTCATGTTATAATGCTGTGTCTTTTCTAAAGATTTTTCTATAAATGATATGAGATGGGGGTGAGAAATTTATCGAGTTTTGAATCCCAAGTTAGGGTTTTTGTGTTGGATAAGTTGCGAGAGTTTTGAAGATTGTGCTCAAAAGTTCCTTTTTCATTAAGCCGATGCCATGTGCCGAGCATGCATCTATTCTTTCCCTTATAAACGAAAAATCAGCCAGCAGCATAGTTAGAAGTGTAGAGGATATAAGAACTACCGGAGCCGTAATATAGTTTTCTCAACTTTTCAGTCCTATTTATCTAGGACATTACTAATTTTCTGAAGCAAAAATTCCATCTTGCTGATTCCACGTTCAGAACATGCATCAATTCTTTCCTGCGACAAAAAAAAGCTAGAAATGTAGTTGAAAGGCTAGGGATAACAGAATTACTGGTAGTCATAATATAATTTGCTTAACTTTTACCACATCATACAATTGTATTATCTGGGTTGTGACTTATTTCCTAGAGAAAATGGTCTGTTTGGTTGTGCCTATGCCACGCACAAGTTCTTGTCTTTTAGGAAAAACAGAAAAAACAATTAGAAGAGGAATGGCTCTGAATTTCAGATAGGTTAAAAGGAAATTTTTCATTGACACGAGTTCTTGACATTTAGGAAAATAAGTCAATCCAGACAATTTGCTCTGGTGTGCAAAATGTTTGAGATGCTAAGAAGAGATTTTCTTGGATGTACATTTATGTTGTAATTTCTTGTAATAGCGTGCAATTTTCTACCTTAATCAAGGTTGTGAGTTCTTATTTTAAAGATGAGAATTAGTAGCAAGTAGACGGAAGTCCAAAGGATAAATCAATCAATTATACTTGGATATAATCTCTCCCACCGTGTCTCACAATTATTTACTATTCTCATATAACTTAAATACATAATATTCCATCTAAGAGAGTTATACATTGAAAGGATCTAAATAATCGCGATGTAATGATCTACCCTTTCCTTCATGGAGTTAAAGATTGAATGGTTTTTCACACGTTCACGTAATTTTTCCAGCTGCTTTTTTTTCATCTCGTATACCCCTCTTTCATAAGGTAAGGTAAGATGGGTTAAAGTTTGAGGTTTTGGGGCCTATCTTTTTCTGTAAGCGGAATAGCTAGAACATGAAGATTTTAGTTTTAAAGACTTGTACTCTGAGATTTGGAGGAGTTTGCTCTCTTTTCTTTTACACACGTGTCTTGTTATGTTTTAGAAAGATTTTACTGATGCAAAGCAGAAGTGGATTCAATCTTGTGAGTGTCCTCTGATATCTGAATGTCACTGGTTTTTCACATGGCAGAGGATGTTGAGGCCAGAGAACTTGTTGGCGAGTATGAAAAGGATGAAAGGATTGATTTTGAGGATAATGACCCTGGATATGAAGCTGAAGAGTATGGCAGTGTAGATTATGATGAAAAGGAGATTGATCAAGATAATACAGAAGGAGACAAAGTAGAGGAAGAACTAGATGAGGCAGATATTGGTGAAGATGAAGAAGATGATGTTGAGGAGGAAGAGGAATTGGAAGATGCGACCGAAGAACTTGAACATGAAGAAGATGATGAGCGTGTTGGGGAGGAGCATCCTGAGATGATTAATTCTGCTGAGGAAGAAGAACACCACGAGCTTGTCAAAGAAAGACGCAAGAGGAAGGAGTTTGAAATTTTTGTTGGGGGACTGGACAAGGATGCTACAGAGAATGATCTAAGAAAAGTGTTCGGTGAAGTTGGTGAAGTCACCGAAGTTAGACTTCTGATGAATCCTCAAACTAAAAAGAACAAGGGTTTTGCATTCTTGCGTTTTGCAACTGTGGAACAAGCAAAACGAGCTTGTGCTAAGCTAAAAAACCCTGTGGTACTTTCTTGATAGTTAATGCAGTTCTTATGACTCATTATGTTACTATGTATTGGGTCACTTCTTAACTACCCAAATCTCCAGGTTAATGGCAAGCAGTGCGGTGTTACCCCAAGTCAAGACAGTGATACTTTATTTTTAGGTAACGTGTGCAGGACATGGACAAAAGAAGCTGTAAGTAGATTGTTTATCGTTAATTGGCAATATGTTTTTAGCAAGGCTCTCAATTGTTGCTCACTGCTACTTTGTGTGCTTCCAGTTGAAGGAGAAGTTGAAGCATTATGGTGTGGAGAATATTGAGGACTTAACGTTGGTTGAAGACAGTAACAATGCGGGGATGAATCGTGGTTTTGCCTTCTTGGAGTTCTCCTCACGGGCTGATGCCATGGATGCTTTTAAGCTTCTACAAAAGAGGGATGTGGTGTTTGGTGTTGATAGGCCTGCCAAAGTTTCCTTTGCAGATTCGTTTATTGACCCTGGTGATGAAATAATGGCTCAGGTACGTAAGTGGATAAGCTTGCTACTTGGCCAAAGGGGTGGAGCTCCCTGCTTAGTTGAAGCTTTATTTCCATCCATCCTACCGTTTGTTGTATGCCGCAATTATTGATCTGAGAAACATCTCTAGTGGTGTCTTGAGTCTTGACAAGTATCTTTCTGTTTCGAATTGTCCCTTTGACCCTTTGAAACGATTAACTTTGGTTCAGTTGTTATGAGTTGATCTACTGAGTGTGTACTGCTGAATTATAAATAAAAAAAAAGACGATGACTGGTTGAGGCTTATCACCTTCTTATGTATACCTCTTGGTCATCTAGTTTATCCAATATATGTATATATGTAATGATACTGGTCCTACTTTTTTGTAAATAGAATGCTCTCTCACCCACAGAAGAAAGAGAAAAATTGTTTGGTAAATTTTATGCAATTAAACGTCTGTATTTCTCTGTTTATTCTTTTCTTGGGATGGCGAGATGTCTTACTTGGCATGTTGTTGAATGCTTTTCTGACGTTGCCACATCAATTTCAGGTTAAGACTGTGTTTATTGATGGTCTTTCTGCTACTTGGGATGAGGATCATGTTAAAGAGCTTATTAAAATATATGGAAAGATTGAAAAGGTAGAGCTTGCCAGAAATATGCCATCTGCAAGGAGAAAGGATTTTGGGTTTGTAACTTTTGACACCCATGATGCAGCTGTAACTTGTGCTAAAAGCATCAATAATGAGGATTTGGGTGAAGGAAATAATAAGGTTGCTTCTCTAACTTTGCAGTGGTTTGTTTTTAATGGGTACTCCTGTGTTTGGGCTGTGTTAAATTGCTGCATGTTTCAGGCAAAAGTTAGAGCTAGATTGTCTAGGCCCCTTCAGAGAGGTAAAGGAAAACATGTCGCTCGTGGAGATTCTCGACCTGTGCGCAGGTCAATTCGGGGTGTTAGGAGTTCATGGGGTCCTGTTCCTCGTAGCCTCCCACTTCACAATTCTAGAGGAAGTGGACCTCGTATGCCACCTGTGGTTCATCGTGGATTCACAAGGCCGGCAAGCATCCGAGAAAGAAAACCTGTTATGGCTGTTCCTTCAAGGAGCAGGCCCATGCCCCCCTTGCCCAGGTCTTATGATAGGAGACCACCTGGTATGCAACAGCTTTCAAATGTGTTAGGATTTATTTTTTCCCCTATTTATGCACTGTTTTCCGTTATTTTCTCTATAGTTCCACCATATCCCAAGGGAGGTTTGAAGAGAGACCACGCTCATCGTGAGGAGATTCTCCCTCGAAGCAGAGCTCCTGTGGACTATAATTCCAGGGTTTCTTCAGATAGACGATCATTGTACAAGAATGATTATTCTCCTCATGGATCAGGTTACCCCGATGTGCCTAGAGGTGGTACATCTCACCCCGTGAGAAAAGCTTACATCGATGATGGCTACAACCAGAGGTACGAGAGGCCACCTCCGGTTTACCGTGAGGTGCGTGGCCGTGAATATGATTCCATGTCTGGGTCCAAACGATCATATGCTGCTATGGTAATTGCGTTAGCCTCTTGGTCTTTTCTCTGGAAATCTCAAACAATTTCGTTTCATGATAATTCTGAGATTAGAAAATTAACTCTGATTATGCATACAAGGACGAAGTACCATCACGCTATGGTGAGACAGGAGTGCGTCATTCTAGGGCACGTTTGGATTATGATGCAGCTGGCAATGTTCCTCATTATGGGGACACTTATGGTGACAGGTCTGTCAATTGTTACATTTTTTTTTTTTTGGTTTGTTAAAAGCTGTTATCCTTCCTTCTCACTTTCCTTGTACATTCAGGCTTGGAAGATCAAATCTAGGATACAGTGGAAGTAGAAGCTCCCTCTCTGGTCATGATTCTCATGGGATTTACAGTGATCGCCAGAGTATGGGTTACAGTGGAACTTTGTCTTAAGATTTAGACCAAATTGAATGATATTTTTTAATAGTTAATCTGACTTCCATTTACAGGAGTTTTTTAGTGCTATTTGTTGCGTATCTAAATGGTGGTTCTTGGATGGGCCATGATTAATATTCTTTTCCTTTCAGACACATATGGCGGCCGGGAAGTTAGTGGAATGTACTCATCAAACTTTGGCGGGGGTTATATATCTCGTGGGAGTGATGTATGTTTGTAATCCCTTAGTCACCAAGATTTTCGTTTCCATTTCTTGAAATGGCCTTCTGTAACATGAATCTCAATGAAATTTGTAGGTTGGCGGTAGTTCTTACTCATCACTCTATTCCGGGCGCGGTTTAGGTGGTAGTAGTTATACAGGAAGTGGAGGCTCTGGATCATATTATTGAGGTATGTCTTTTTCTTTATGTCATTCCTTTCTCTGCTTGCTTGCGTGAAGCAGATAAAAGCTTCGGTTATCAATGTTATGTGCTGGGTTCGATTTTGATCATGGTGCGGAGTCATGGTTATGTACCCTCTTGCTAAGTGCCGCACTTGACGGGTTTGGAGAATTATGATCATTCTTGACATTGTCCGTGACAGAGAATGGAATTGAGAAGAGGCTGCTTAGGATGTGGATTGTTTGAAGTTATCTTGGATGCTTGCACTTCAAGCTGAAGCATGAGTTTGATCTTACACAGCCTCTCATTGGGTTGAGAAATTTGTAGGGGTTGGACTGTGTACTGGATTATTTCAGATCTGTGTTTGGATATTTTATATTTTCTGCTGTAAGGTATTCTGAGTTTCTTGGAAGTTAAGGAAGACTACTTCAGTATGTGGACGTTTAAGGATTCTTGTTTTTTGGTCCCTATTTGAACTGCAAGGGGAAGAAAGTGATTTATTTGTTTTAATGGATGAACACTATGGAAAATGTTGAAAGGTGTGTGACATTTGGCTCCTCACTACTTGGTGTAATTTTTGGATGAGCAAGATATGTGTGCTTTTGCAGTTTCAAAGTGATCTTCTGTCTCTCTTTAGAATGGAAATGCTTGAAGAAGATGAGCAAACAGCATTCATTAAGTTTACTCCAACTTTTTGTTTACTTTTCAATGATCAAGACAAGATATTATGGTACGCCATTTATCACAGTTTTTAGGAAGCCTGAGGCATTATATGCTTGAACAAAATTAGATGGCATCTGGATATGATAAAATTGGATTTGAGATAATGTCATGGAAGTTGGGCTTTCTCCATTATTAAACTACTGCTACAATTGTTCCTTTGAAATTTCTATGATTTATAGATACAAAAGCTTGGGGGTAAGATAATGGACAAAACCCCGGTTCTTTATGTAGGCAATTAAACCAATATTGCTCAAACTGTGAGCTTTGGTCTGGATTTGCTCATCCGCCGGTCTGGATTTGCTCATCAGCCGGTCTGGATTTGCTTTTGTTTGGCGCCACTAGTTTGTTGAATTGACCTTATTACTTGGACGATTGGTTTCCCTATGTTTTTAGTGATGTGTTATTTTACTTTCGCCTGCACCAGATATTGAATTTACTAGTGCTTAAACTGGATCAAAGCACGGATGTTTCATAAATGGCACATGCTGTTGGCCACTAAGGCTATGTTTTATGCTTGAAACAGTTTCATTTCGTCGGATCATACCAAGATTGACAATAAATGTTTCTGAATTACAAACTGATCGACACCAAGGAAATAAATGTGAAAGCTTTTTAACACGTTAGGTGTCAGTGATACCTCCTCGGAATGGCCTTGTGTTCCTCAAGATGAAGGTCGAGGAACTCATGAATGTAGGTTTAGTGCTAATAGTTTTGAAGCATCTTTTGGAAAATGGTATTGGATGTTGATACTGCATGGATAGGAAATTGGTGGTGTTGGAAGCTTATCTTGTTACTTCTGTTCTTTAGAATGGCCCTGTCCCCAACCCCGACACATGCGCTATCAACCACTGCCAAAACAACATTGTTCATGTTTTGCTTAGTCTAGGGTTGATTCTGCCCATGATTATATTTGGTTGGAAATTATGGTATTCCATGCCTACTATCTGTCCTAATATAGTATTAATAGCGCTTCCAGAGCGTGACATATGCTCGGGATTCGCAGAAAATATTCATTAACCAGATATTAATGGACTGGGAAATGGAATCTGGGATGTCGTTGACAAGGGTGATGCACTTTGTTTGTGTCCTTAACCTGATATTAAGTACATATATAGCATCGTTTTTTTTTTTGTTTTCGAGTGACAAGATACTGTTTCTTTTAATATAGTTAATTGATTCGAGTCCGCTAAAAGAATAAATAGGCCTTGGAAGAGTTTCTCTCGTAATTGGAATGACTCTATTGATTCTGGATTAGTTTAAACCAATGCGGTTTCGAGAACCGAGAGCTCTACTCCAGAAATATTGTTCC
The DNA here is from genome assembly GCF_033568475.1 of Henckelia pumila. Taxonomy (NCBI): domain Eukaryota; kingdom Viridiplantae; phylum Streptophyta; class Magnoliopsida; order Lamiales; family Gesneriaceae; genus Henckelia; species Henckelia pumila. Next base: position 46,525,242 of record NC_133122.1, on the reverse strand, counting down.
TGAAGAGCTCCTCGAGTAATAGATTAATATATGTTTTGGCTGATCGAAAAGATGGTAATAGTTGCTTCTCATGACTGTTATTAGCTCTAAATTTTACTGATGTGTTAGTTTATGGCATGTAGTTGGTTCCATAATTATTTATTTATTTATTATTTATTTATTTATTATGTTATCAACTAATGTCGGAAGTAGACAGGTTTGGAAATTCCTAAGTTATAGAAGGGTTAAGTGTTTGAAGAACAATTTCTTAGTGTCTTCATTTCTTAGGCGATGTTTATTTGTTCATAGGTTTGTAACTTTATTATTCTGTGTATCTAAATTCATAATAGAGTACTTCGCAAGTGTGCATTGGGACAAAAGTGGGTGGTTTGTTTGTCAGTCTTGTCTCTTAATGAAGATTTTTTTATGTTTAAATTTTCTTAACATTGTTGGTTTTAATTCTCTCTCGCTGAATATACACTAAATCGTACGTTCTCAGCGATCAGATCTCTTTGTTGAGTTAGCTTGCTAGTGTACAAAATGACATTAATTCCCAAAGAAAACAAGGTCACTATTAAATATATTTGGGTTGGAAAAAATTTATATTTCTTATCTATTAATAATTCCTTTTAGTAAATTTAAGATTTAGGAAGGTCGCATACAAAGCAAAGCGCTCACGGATCAAAACTTTTGCTGCTCGAATTTTGCAATCCAATAGACTTTTTTTGTTGGCATACAAATCATGATAACAATCTTTCATGTGATATCACCATAAAACTATTAAGATTATTTAAATCTTCATCGTTTTCTGAAGATTGAACCAAAGTACAACGTGATATTTATGTTCTAGGGGAGCGGCTAACATAGTCATTATTCCAGTGCACCATCTTTAAACATGAAGCATCAAGAGTCTTAGAGCTTGTTTGGATTTTATAGACTTTTTTTAAAAAAAAAATTATTTTTTAAAGCTCTAATTTTAAGCTTTTGAAAAAACTTTAAATTTGATCATCCCTTGGCATTAGTTCATTCTCCGTTTGAGAACTTCAAGATTCGGCAACAGCCCGCAACTGACAAACCAGAGGTTGATGGAAGGAGCAAACAAATAAGAACACGATAATTTGGATAATACATTTTGTCCCATAAAGTTAATCATTAAAATTAATTAAAATTAAAACAAAGTAAATGTGTTAAAACCATATATCATCACTACTGGATGTCGAAGTAAGCGTATGTGAATGTAAAAACATTTGGAAAAAAAAATGTTATGTCAATTCAGTTTCATTGATTTTTTGGATAAATAAACCAATATCTTTTAAAAAGGGACACCATGTGTATATGTTATTATGAAGTCAGCTCTAGTAGTATTATGTAATGTGTCCGATGAGTCATGTGCAATCGAAATTTCTTGTTGGTTTTACTATATATTTCTAATTTTTTTTCGTTTCATCACAATAAATATTACAATATAAAAGAAGAGTATGTGTCACGAAAAATTAATGTTTACAATAAAAAATAATAATTTTAATATAAAAAATAATATTTTTTTATAAGTGGATCAAATGGGATATCCACCTGTCTCACAAAAAATTAATTCATGATATCGTCTAATACGAGTTTTTGAGTTTTTGTGATAAAAGAAATAATGTAACTTTTTTTTGTAGTGTGTGTGGGTAGGCACAAGCGAAAAAGGAGAATTTTTTGTCAAAAAAGAAAATAAAATAAAATAAAAAGGAGAACTCACCGAAAGGATTCACCCGAAGAATATTCCAAAGTAAATGGTCTGCTAGGGTTTCTGGGTATTGTATTCGGAGCCACCCACTGGTTCAAGTATAAATATTGCAGCTCTCTTCCTATCAATCTTGCAGCCTCAACCTCTGCTTCAAGCTTCGAATTCATATTTTCTCTGAAAATGGAGCAGACTTTCATTATGATCAAGCCTGATGGGGTTCAAAGAGGCCTGGTTTGTTTCCTTTTTGTTCTCAATTTTACTCTGTCGATCATTTTGTCTTGAATTTTCCATGGTTGGTGTTATGTATTCATGAAATTCTACGTGGGTGATATTTCGTCTGCGAGATCAAACTGTATGGATTACCGAATAAATTGTGGGTTTTGGATGTAAAGTTTTGATCTTTTTTTGCCTTGTTCTTGGGAAGTGTAAAGGTTTTGGTTTTTCTTGAATATAGTTGGAGAAAGACAGTAGATCTGGTTTGCTTTTGAGAAGAACATGTAGCTGAGATTTAAGGTTGCTTAATTTTTTTTTTTCTCTTTTTTTTTATTGATTCAGGTTGGTGAGATTATTGGCAGGTTTGAGCAGAAAGGTTTCACTTTGAAAGGTAGCGTTTTACTCTGATAACTGGTTTTTTTGTCTTCGCTTAAGCTACAACAGCAATAGTAATAGTAGTCAGAGGATTCATATGATTACTTTTTGGAACAATTCGTTGTAGACTAGTGTTTGGGTTTTTTGCTTTCTTTTTCCGATGTTGATTTGTCTCTATGTATTCTCGTATCATATCAAAAAGTGAGGCGTAACTGAAATCAATAATCACATTCTTTGATGGCGATTTTTAGTCACAATCAAGTCCTTTTTTTGGTTTAGTATTTCATGGGTTTTGGGATGGGATGTGTTTTATTCGAAACATTTCAGAAAATAATTTTAAAATTTGTATGCAAGTAATTTTTATTTCGCTGGCTTTGGTATAGTATGGAAAACGAGGAACGTTCTTGAAATGAGCCAAAACTCTGTGTTTCTCAATTATGTGACAAATAGACCTTTTTTGGTCTGGCTCATTCACAAGATGTTGAGATCAGACATTTTATACTTGTTTGGACGAAGCAGACGCAGATTATTGCACCGGTACAACGTAAAACCCATTGCAATGTGAAGATGGTGGATCGAATTCCGTCCATTGATGTTCCTCGCAACTTTTATAAAGTTGATTTTTTAGCATTTCTGTGTGCATGATTTGATATCTTACATCTATTTTTGGGTACAGGTTTAAAGCTTATCACTGTGGATCGTTCTTTTGCTGAGAGCCACTATGCGGATTTATCCGCAAAGCCCTTCTTCAATGGGCTCGTAGAATATATCATCTCTGGCCCTGTTGTTGCCATGGTTTGGGAAGGCAAGGGTGTGGTAACTACTGGCAGGAAGATCATTGGAGCCACCAATCCTGCCGAGTCTGCCCCAGGGACCATCCGTGGTGATTTTGCTATTGACATTGGCAGGTTGGTTTAGCTTTCTTGATAATTTCATAGTTACCTGGATTTAAGGATTCGTTACATGTTTTTCCATTGAGCAACACAGTTGCATTTCTCGTTTTATGTTTGTATTGTGTTTACTAAAATCGTATAAACCAATGGTTTTCGTGTGTTGGCTATCTTATGTGCTTGAAAATGCTTGAAAATGTAGAAATGTCATTCATGGTAGCGACGCCGTTGAGAGTGCAAAGAAGGAGATCGCCCTCTGGTTCCCAGAAGGAATTGCTGAATGGAGGAGCAGCCTTCATTCTTGGATTTACGAGTGAACGTCTTTCTTGATTTGAATACCTATGGGTCTGTAATTCTATCCAACTGGATTATGAGTTTTGTCTTCAAATGGAGTTTATGAATCTTGATGATGTAAGGGAGTTGTTTTCCCTGCAGTTCATTAAAATATTCAATATTTTGATATTTTTCATTTGTTGCAGTAATGCACGATAATTTTTATGCAGTAATGCACAGATTATTTTTAATCTTAAATGACGTTTTTTGCTTTAAAAATTTCTATTTCAAACTGAAATGAGAACAGTAATGCACGATAATTTTTATGCAGTAATGCAGATTATTTTTAATCTTGAATGACGTTTTTTGCTTTAAAAATTTCTATTTCAAACTGAAATGAGAACAGTTCATGAACCGGTACTTAGGATTGTTGTGTATTCTTTAGTAACATAACAATTTTTATTCTTTAAAAAAAAAAGAATTTTTTTTTTGATAAACGATACAAACGGTATAGGAGAACCACACATCCACTTCAAAAGTCGTGGTAACCTTTGAAGGGATGTTAAGGTTTATATACCACTTCAAAAGAAAATTTTAAGGCACGCAAGACGGGCAAATTTGAACCAAGGTCAAAATAACAAAATTTTAAGACAAATTTACGGCTTGGTTTGCCAATTTTCGGTTTAGATTTTGTTTTGGGCATGATTCGTAAAGTGTAAGTCATGAGAGAGTTGCATGATTCGGTTCTCTTAAAAAAAAAAATTTTAAAATGACGCGAGAACCCGTATATGTTAATCAAGGGGAGTGGGAAACATGCGGGAAAGCCCGGTTCAGCTGTTGGTAAATTCGCTAGTCCAATGAAAGTGTTGATAGATGAAATCGTCTCAAACTTGAGATCTGTGTGTCAGATGAATTACAAGTCATCGACATACCTTGTTAAATTTTACGAGTAATCATTGTATTGTTTTACTTTTCTATCGACTAGCATACAAATAAAACTCACACACATATAAACATCTCGGCGCTGATTACTCTGCTTTGGCAAATAAAGGCAGCTGTGCCTTGTGTTATTTCTTTCGTTATTTCTCGAGAACTTCAATAACTCAGAAAGCACAAAATCCAAACCCACACAATCCAGTACTAGAGAATCGATGCAAAATGAATATGGATCGAACAAAAGAGATGCATCAACCATATGTCGACTATGTCGTGCCTTTCAAATGGGATGGTTAGTTGCAACACTATCGACTGAGAAGACCGTATGAAGGTAAGTCTTCGAGGCGTGTTATGTCTTCTTGAAGGAGCTCCCTTTCCAGCTGCCGCCGAGTAGCTTTCATCACAGTCTGAAATCAAATGTAAGAATGAACCAGTACTTTATATACATATATAAATTTAACGTTATTACTTTATATTGTTGGTAATGCAAGATTGGGAGGAAATGATGAAAGATGGAATGATGGATAATAAAAACTATACATAAAATTACTCTGCATAATCAATTCAATAAACACTTACATTGAAATCCATGTAAGAAGCACGCATAGCAAGCCATTGATGGTCCATTAACTTGAATGCAATACAATATAGAAGGTCCAATGCAGATTCATTTTCTGAGGAGAAAAAAATGGAAGAATTGACCATAAATAAATAAGAACATTTGTGGAGTATCATCACAGTGAAGAGTAAACAAATAGTACAGACTTTCTCGAAGGTTGTCGAGAAGCTACAAAAGCTTACCTGTTAAAAATTTCAAAAAAATGACTCCCACTAGTGTACGAGGTTTTACTGCAAAGAGGTGGCAAGAGATTAGCTCAATCAAACAGAAATGGGTCTGGTGTTTACTGAGGTACTGTAACAAGTGAATATAATTTCAATCTTTGAAACTCCAAGGCTACAAAATCCTGCAGTGCATCATACATATCATCAAGAGATTCACAATAAATGGATGATTTTAGATGTAAGTCCATTCCCACAAGCAAGATTAATAGTTCGCTTATTGACAACTTTGGTGCTAATTACAAAAATTAAAACCACGTCCTTATATTCAGACAAAGTGTAGGATAGAGATTGCAGATTATTTGGATTGTTCCCATAACTGATAGGAAGAAGCTGGCTGATTTCACATGAAGCAGAATAAAATTCACATTAAAACATAAAATAAATTGTTTGAAGGTGGTCATGAACACCTTGAATTTCAAAACATGCAACAATTCACCTGCTTCAAGATCAAGCATCTGAATAAGCATGAATGTGATGTTGACACCAGCCACAGCAAAGGGGTATTCCCACAAGGCCCGATCACCTTCTTGCTTCCAAAGAAGATCCTGAAACGATTTCTGTGCGAAAGCATTTGGTAAGCATATACTTGCAGGATATTGAACTTCTTAAATCTGCATATGATATCATAGAAATCCGATGAAAGGGGCAATGTGGGTATGCATGTCCTTGTGAGCTACACACTGTTCTTTCACCTCTTGCTTCCTAACATAGTCCTTTAGAAAACCACCTTTTTGTTAGCATTCTCAATGTCTCATCCCAAAGGATGTCCGAAATAGCATTTTAATACTCCAGCATATTAAATATATAATGCTTTCAGCAATCAATCTACTTTGCGCTGGTATCATACATTAAATAAATAACTAAATAAGTATCATTTCACTTATTCCCCTCAATTTTATCCAGAATTCACAAATTTGAAATGAGGAAAACCTTTTTTTAGTATAAAATTTTCATTTTCATTTTTTTATTTTTGAAAAAGCACAGAAAACACAAGGAGTTGTCATTCAGTTGTTTATATCGCCCCAAATATTCATTGCACAAACATTGAATCGACACCTTAAAACAATACCATGCATTACGATCACAACAAATTCAACCGAAGTATATAGGTCACATGAAACTACTAATCAACAAAATGGATTCATGAGAGCAGAAACAAAGAAAAACAAGAGATCTACTTATAATTTGCATGCCTCATGTAAACATGGATCATAAGTAGAACCAGAAGTAAGAAGAGTTTGCCAAAATTTATGGCCAATCTACCAAGGAGATATAGAATTAGTCCTCCAAGGTTAAGAGGACATACTGGATAGTTCCTGACGAGTCACTTCCTGACACTCATGCATCACACACACAGAAGGGTGGAGAAAGAGAAATAAGAGGACATACTGGATAGTTCGTTGCGAAGTATAATAAATTTTCCAATGATATGAAGCCACCACCCCTGCAAGAATGGCATATGTCAAAGGTTAAAACAATGATATTAGAAAAGGTGTGAGGCATTTGAGAAAGTTGACTGTGAACATTATATACCGAAAATCTGTCGATGGGTCTTTTCCCTGCCAACCCATCTCCTTCCACTGCTCAGAAATTAAACCCTGTAGTTTCTCCCCAGGAAAGGCAGCAGCCCACAGCGCCCTCAGAGCTTCCTGTAAAATGAAAGCAATAAAATACAACGAGAAATAGGAGCAGATTTAAATATCATATTGGGTTTAACAAGAAAGAAGGCATCAATCTTTATTAAAAAGACCTTAGCATCATACCTGATGTTCAGGAAGGGAACTATCATACACAACATCTATTCGACTCTGTAGTCTGACTAGGCATTCCTCCTGACACAGTAAATTGAAACATCAGGATCCTGTGCTCAGGCGCTAACAACAATGAGAAGTTAAAAACTAAACAAGCTCTCTTTAACTGTGGAAGAATGAACATCGATGTAAATCTTATGAAAACAGGCAGTGACTCAGAAGAGGGCTTAAACATTGAGGAATCCATGACTTATTATTTTCGAATCTTTTCATTATAAAATTAAAATGTTTCATAGGTAAAATGGTTATCCTTTTAAAACCTTTCTGCTAGACACAAACCCAGCTTTGCCCATATGAAAGATATGCCCCTAGTCACCAGAAGGATATTACCTGCGCAGGCGTCAAATCAAATGATGGACGAGCATCACTGTCTCTTCCCTGAGCACAAACACATGAAAGTCCTCGACCAAGCCATGCTGCGGATCCTGCTACGACCTCAGCTGTAACAAGAAAATGATAGGAAAAGATAAGCAGGAATAAGGCAACAAAAAGCATTTTGTAAAATTAATAATAGCAGCAACTTTTCAGCATTAAGACCATCACTACCAAATTTCACACATCAAGCGAGAACAATAACTCTGTTATCTCATTGACATAGGAAAAAACTGAAACAACTATCCCCTTACACAACTTAAAGACAATAAAAAATCAGTTCACCTATAATAGAATCAGATTACATTTAAAACTATTACAGAGGTACACAAGCTTCTCCTCGGGCAGAAATAGATGTTCAGTCTCATACCTATTTTAATCACATACATGATCAGATCAGCCAACATTCTCCACCAAGTCATCACATTAGAGAAGATATGGAGAAAAAGTAGAGAGAAAAGGTTACGTCACACTCCACTTCAGATGGTTTCAACTTAATAGGACTCAAGAAATGTGAGAAAAGAATTTTACCCGCAAAATCCAAAAATTGAAGAGTTTAAAAGCATTAATTGTTAGGCGCGCTATCAGTCTAACAAATACATCTTCTAGATTTACGGTATCACAAAGCAATCTTATACTAACCCAGATGTGATTATAACGAGAGCACGAAAAGTTCTGACAAGGCATATTGAACAGCAAAATCTCCAAAAGTAGAAAATGCTACTGTACAGCAAATGATCTTCAAAATTCCACGGAAAATGGGAAAAAATGCGCGGAGTTCGGAAGCAGCAAATAGAAACTAACCAAAAATCTCAAAGCAAGTAGGCATCAATATAAGCAAAAAATTTTAATCTTAGAGATCCAGAACCTTCACAACATTAACTGCGCACATATTCTACAGCTAATCACACACTGCCGAAAGCAACACGCGCACAGAAAGATAGATGAAGAGAGACACGAAAGAGGGGATAAAGTTAGGTGGAAACTGAAAATGAAGAAAGAGAGAGAAACAAATAATATTAATAATAAGAAAAAAAAACTAATAATTGAGAGACGGATTTATTATTTTTTATATATAAAAAAAATGAAAACTCAGAATATACAGCACGTACCAGAAGATGAGTGGCAAGCACTTCCTCGATCAAGCCCCGGCGAAATCCGCCTAACCGCCACAAACGATCCCCCTCCTCCAGCTCCTCTATCGTCCATTCCTCAAAATATCACTCGATATCCAATTCCAATCGATCCACGAGAAATTCCAAATCGAACTGCAAAAAGAAACTCTCACCACACAACACCACACCACAGCTTTTTTTCCCAATCAAAACTCACAATATGCTATTCAAAACACGAATCAAAAGCCAACGCGATTGAACCAAGGCGTTTCTTGAGCGGTTTCCTCCTCACTGCTGCAAGATCTATCGTATACCAAGAAAAAAGCATGAAAAACAAAAGAAACCGAAAGCAAACTCGGAATAAGCGAATCCAGAGCGCATCTAGAGGTGGATTACGTTACCATAAAAGGAAGAAGAGATTCCAATCTGCCCGCATAAATGTGGAACTGGGGTTGGAGTCCCTGCTCTGTGTTTATGTGCGTAAATGGAGATTGTGTCATTCTGTTGAGTTAGCTTTTGCCTGTGTGTCCGTTTTAAGAGTATATGCGATATTTTTTTGCCAAGATTTATAACGGTTTTTGCTTTAAATAAAGCCTCCCACTTGTCAGTTTCCCTCAGCTATCATCCTATTTAAAAAATAATATAATTTTTTTTTACTTGAAATTCTATCAATCTAAAAATAACTAATATAAATTTTAATAGTAAAAATTAATTAGATACATCAACTATAGGTTAAATGTCAAATTAGTACACAAATTTTTATTAACGGTTTAGTTGGACAATGTCTATCGGATTTTGATCAAATTCTGATGAATAAAAAGGTATAACAGTCTTTTAAATAAAATTTTAATTTTTTACTTATTGATTGAAAAACATGTGACACATTATGGAGGAGTTTGATTGGTGCTTTGATGAGTTTTTCTTTTAAATATATTTTGAAATTTAAAATTAATATTTAGTAGAACTCACGTAATATTTTTATTAAAATAATATATTCAATAAATTTTTACATGATTAAAATATTATATTTTTTTATCACAGTCATTATTTATTTAATATTTTTTCAAAATATTAATGAAAAAAATCATGTATACAAAAATAGAATTTCAGCTAAAAGTATATTTATTTATTTTTTTATAGTATCAATTTATTTATTTACAATTATTTAGATATTGTATGCCTTAATATAATATATATATAAAATACTTTCTCGTTGAAATATATAATCTATTTAATATATCTAATATAATAAATATCGGTACACATAAAATTTTTAATCAAATTATTTTATATTTCTAAAATATAATATACAAATATATCTAATTAAAATTAAAAATAAAATGTGTGTTTTTTTGTAATAAAGGACAAATTAGTCATTTTACTTAAATGTCACCGAAAATTGACCAGAATCCGGTGAACATGTACCTACTAAACTATTAACAAAAGTTCGTGTACTAATTTGACATTTAACTAATAATTCATGTACCAAATTAATTTTCACTCTAAATTTTAATCAATCAAAATACTTGAAATATAATAAGATTATACTCTAAACGCCCACCCTCTAGACATAGTAAGAAGTTATCGGAAGCAAAATTTATTAGTTGTAATGGCAATAAATCCATACAGCATCACCATAATAAATGTATTTACTATATCTAAGTCAAAGTTGCAGTTAATTGAGTAGATAATAAACAATAAATATACCTACATATACTTCTTTAGAAAATGTATGTTTTAATCTCGATTTTTTTTGGACCACTCGATATTGGAAGCAAATGAAAAAAATAAACTTATATATATAGATAGCAAAATAAATAAATAGGAGGTGTGTGTGTGTGTGTGTGTTTTAAGTGGTTAAGAAAAAAAAGGCAACATTCCCACATTAGGTGTTGGGAATAGTGGACCATCTCATAATGCAGGGTGTTGTATTAAAGTTGTGATTGCATGTCCAAATATCATTCCTAGTTATGGTAATGGCCAACACGCATGTGTCGAAAGTTTCCGGATTCATTTGCTACTCATTGATCCACCTATGTTTCATAGGTATATATGTATGTTACGTTGGAAATCATCTTTACTTTTCTTTTTATCATTAATTTTGGTGGATTTCACATGTTTTTTTCAATATATACAATCGAATTTTTAAGATATATATATATATATATATATATATATATATATATTGATGGTGAAAGTATGATTATTGGATAACAAGATTGGTTTGGCACAAGAAAGTAATGAGAGTGCGTAAAGCTTTAGCTAACTCATCCTTTTTTTCCGTGCTTTTCAAGTGGTGGGGGTATACTTTCGTTTTTAGGATTCTTTCATGTTTATATCGATCTAATTTGTATATTGATCAATAAAAATAATATTTAACATAAGTCAGAACGAACCTCGAATTTATCGTCATAGATAAATTAATTTATGATATATACAAAATTGTTTGCAGAAAGGAAAAAAAATAAATAAGAGACAAGAAAGTATCATAGTAAATAGAATCTTTTTAGTACAATGTAGGACATCCCCACCTAGGTGGTCTTTTTTGTATGTTTTATTTTATGAAATTTTCAGTTTACTTTTAAAATAATTAATCTTAAAGGGACTGAAACATGCAAGAATCGCTGATTGATATATGGATTTTAATCGATATATGGAATTGATTATACAAGCACAGACGTGCTTAGCATGCCTCACCTAACCAATATGTGCCTGTGGTCGAAGAAATGACAACTATCTATGTTTATATAATTGTATATTTTTTTTTCTGGTACATATTGTCAGTGAATCAATACATTGAATCGAATCATTTTTAAAAATTCTATGTAGAATAATGGTTAATTATATGTACGCATAACATTGATATATGAACACAATTTATCTGAGTACTTGAGATTTTTAGAGAAATGTGTGCACCGACCAAGTACGTTCCTGTTAAATATTTAACCCATGCATGGCTAATTTAAATCAAAGAATTTTTTTTAATGTTTTGAGATTAACAATGTCCAAAATGTTTCCTTGTACTACAGTATTGTTTAATTTTTTTAAAAAAATAAAAATTAATAATGACTGCTCTTAAAAGAAAGTGTTTTCCAATTCCCCAAGCAATTGTGTTTGGTGGATAGTCCACAAAGCCAATTTCATATACTATTTGAAATTACTTCACAAATCATGTTTCGTTCCTAGTAAAAATTTGGTTGTTTCCTACAAATTATTGCTCAATTTTTGAAAAATCAAACACAAGGAATGAACTAATTAAGCAAACACAAAAACAAGATATAAAAAAATGTACAAGAAAATTTTGGTATACTTGATGAAAAATGAGCTCTCCAAAGATTGTATTTATTGAATTGAATGTAAAGAAATGAAAGTCTTTTCGATTTTCATGATGCGCACCAATACATTAGCTAATGAAATTGATGGATGACAAAGATTGTTGGTGTCTTTATGAACATTTCAAACAACTTTGTCCAATATCCACTTTCTGATTATATTGTGGACGAAATTCCAAGCCAAGAGGAGGAGCAGTACAATACACAATGGTGTTAAACCATGAGTTATGTGCAATAATTGTATAAATACTACTTCGAATACATACGCATTCTTTGGGTTCTCTTTAGTATTTTAAAAGTTTACAAACTATATAAAGAAAGTGGTGCCACTTTTAGCCAACTGCACTTTTAAAAAAATATATGGGTTATCTTAAAAGGAAAAGAAATTTAAAAATAAAAGGAAAGAGAGAGAGAGATATATATGCCATTCTATGGAGGGTGGTGGTATATATTTGCCCACATCTCTTTCTGTAAAGTGATGAAATTTTCAGAAAGTGTCTTTAGATGGATCCTTTGCTTGCAAGTTGAGATGTGGGGCTTTGAATTTTGATTTATTGGTGACCCGATGCTCTTGTTATTTTTCCATCGAACCACTACGAGTCATAATAGAACGAAAAAAAAACTATTTATTTTTTCACCAAACTTTTGAGCAATTAATTTTCATCAAAACTTTTTCTGTCCCTAAATATAAAATGGAAGAGATGTTTATGGTTTTAAATAATCAGAATCTTAGGTTGTGTTAGACTTTAGAGGATGGATTTGTGGTTGATTTCGAGACGTGGGATATTTGAAATATATTCGTTGAATTTTTCCTTAATTAAATCAAATTCTTTTATTCAAATCAACTAGGGGGAAAGCTTGAAGAGTTAAACGTACGAGGGGTAGCAGACACATTGTATTATTATTAGAAAATCAAACCAAACCTTAACATTATAATCTAGCCTCGTACTATGTACGCAGTAAACTTCCAAGGGCAATACAATTCTTGCATAAGAGGATGGAGTCGTGGAGGAGAGTCGATAAACTAATAAATACATTAAATCTCTTAAAATAACAATTCCACATGAATAATACAAACCATTCACTTGTCATTCAAAGAGGGTAATAATTAAATTATAAGTTCTATTCTACATTTATCCATTACAAGAACTTAAAGGGACACACACATTTTTTCTACATAGCTGCGGTTTAATCCTTCACAGCAAACAGATACTAACCCATGGCATACTTCTGGGTCCAGCTCCTAGCAGTTTGCTCGTACTTGGTTCTGTCCGTTTTGTAAATATGTGCGATTTCTGGCACCAATGGATCATCAGGGTTTGGGTCCGTTAAAAGTGAACAGATTGAGAGGAGCACCTGAATGTAGAGGGGGAGGGAAGGTGTAAAATTCAATTCTCAAGAAATAGGTGGGGAAGATTTGCAAAAGGAACCAGCTATCAGATGGTAAATCGAAATTTATATACAGACTTGCATAAGATAGAAACACCTTCTCAACCGTGTAAAGTTATTTTCAACATCTTACGAGATCATTTTTTATCTTATGAACAGTAAGTGCCTATATTAAAATTAAAATATCATTAAAATTTGCCAAATTTTTAACGAATTATAAGATCTTGAACATCATATAAGAGGAAGCTAAACACCCATGTACAGTAACACGATGACTGCATTCATCAACAATGGAACGGCATCCATACTTTAAAAGAATAAACACATGCAATTGGCAAAGACAGTTTACAACTGTATCCTGCAGATAGTAGATGCACAAATCCATGCTATTGCTAGCATATTTCAATAAATATAGACTACATTATATCATAGGAATAAAGCAGATTCCACAAGATATCTTCCCATCTCACCAGTGCATTAAAGCAATAATTAAACATCATCTTTCCACAATTCCACTTAAGGATCAGTGATACAAGTTTGTTAGGCTACTTGCAAACTAACACAGACTGCGCATACAAGAACACTTGAGCTGCATCTAGATGCAAAGGATCATTTAAAGAATGTAGTACAACAAAACGTAATTTACAACTAACCAAAATGTTTCATTTTTAAACAGATTGTTAAAAAATAAGAGGGTGGCTATTTAAATTAAGCAAAAGTGACCTTTGAAATAGTTAACGCAGGGCTCCACTGCTCCTTCAAGATATCAAGGCATATACTACCGTTGCTATTTATATTCGGGTGAAAAACTTTTGTCCTGAAAGCTACCTGCATCATCAATCATCATAAAACAAAATGTTATGCTTGCAAGTTGCGAAATTAAGAAGAGAGTCAACAACGAAAAAGTAGCTATATGGATTGGCAATTTGGATATCATGATACACCCATGCTCATAAACTACACTGGAATTCAAGATGTTGGTTGACCTAGCAGCTAGCACCAACTAAAAGTTAAGCAATTTACTAGAGATAATAATTCATGACAAATGTATAAAGTTAGAGACAAACTTCAGGAGATTATTCTATTACTTGGGACTTGGAAGTTCGAAAGCAGATGAAAGAAATTTAAAATAATGTTTAGCTATCAAAGCAAGTAACTTCTTTCAAAGGAATACTCCAGAAGCAAACATCGTGTGGCTGATTGAATCAGATCAATCTCCAGTCATAGCAACCAAATACTCAGTATAAACCTAATAATCGTCGCTCAGTTCTCAAGATTAGGGTCTTACATTGCAAGAAAACTCAATTTCATCTTTTTCAGTAGCGTTAGTTCAACAAGGACTAACACGGTCCATGAAACTAATCATAGCAACACTGTAGCAGAGTAAAAGATCTGTGTCTCTGTCACGCTTTGAAAAAAACACTCCATTATTATGTCAGACTCACAATTAATTTTGAGAAAACTCTATACAGCAATATTATACATCCCTAGTTCGGCATCAGTAATTCAACATATCTTACTTGATACATCTACATTAGAAACGTGTCTCCTCCGCAAAATAAAAGCAAAGACACGTCATAAACTCCAATGCATATTCACAGAGAATACCTTCCAGAATACCAAAAAAAAGCATGGGATGTAACCCGAAAATTCAAACTGTAATTTACAGGCCACATACCTTCGGAGGCTTGAATGGGTAATCAGGGGGGAAATGAATTGTAACTAAAAAGACTCCCCCTGCATAAGGACTATCCTGGGGACCCATTATCGTTGCTTGCCAGTGGAACATATCTTCACCAACAGGTCCTGCCAATGGCAACAGCATAGAGAATAACGTTACATTTCCATCCTGAAGCAATTCAAAAGACTAAACACATCCATGCCACTAGTGTCGTAGTAAACCAATAGGCATATATCAAACAAGTGGGGACGCCAATTCATAGTATGAACCGATCAAAGCAGCACGATGTGTCATCATGTGATCCTCCGTTTCAACTTTCAAATGCCCATTAACGCATCCTACATACAAGTGAGAAAGAAAAGAAACGGGTTCTACAAATCACCTGGTTTGGCTCCTTTCTCATGAAAACTTTGATATGATCAAGGCCTTCTCGTATGTGTCACTAACTATACAAGGAGAAAACCAGCTAATGGTTATGACTGCACTCAGCCACTCAGGTATTGATGCATCTAAATGATCATTTTCAAAGCAAGACCTCCTAGAAGGACCCTTTTCACTAACATTTCCTTCACGCAGAAAATATGCCACCTACTTAGAGTCAGTAATCTCAATAAATTTTAAAACCATTCTAATACCAACAAGGACGATCAATATCATGGACCCATGAATTTCACAACCCAGGATGATTTTTCTACGTGCAACAAATGGTCAAAGAAACAAAAACACGCATACCCACACATAACAACCATCAAATCCCACAGATCAAAATCCATAAGACTCTGAAAAGCCATCGAAGCAAAAATCAAACAAAGTACAGCAGGAAAACTAACTATACAAGGAAAAAACCAACAATAAACATAAAAATACCGGCGCTGCAAGAAGTAGGAGGATCTTTCTGGAGATCCTTGAGCTCCTTCAAGATCCGTTTCGATGCCATCGAGTAAATGAACGCACAGAAGTCTCCGATCTGCAAATTATTGAGATTTGAGAGAAGAAAAGATAGGAGACGACGAGAAATTTTATGTTAAAAAGGGAGGAAGTATAAAACGGACGAGCTAACTCGAGAAATGTTACTGGGAAATATATATATTATATCATATTATTATTTTTAAAAAAAATAAAAAATCAACCATTCCTTTATTATAATTATTAACTTATCATATGACATGTGATACGTATATTTTCTAAAATAATAAAAAAATGAAGTATTTTTAAAAATATTTTACAATAAACAATTATTTTTTTTTTTATTTGAAATAGTTTGAGAAAAAAGTAAAAGTAAAAAAAAAGTGCTATTATATATAGTAAAATTATGTAGCCAGTTTGATAAATTTGAGAGTGTTTTTTTAACAAATTCAAAATTACATGTGATTAATATAAGATATTTGTATATTATATATAGTAAAATATTAAATACAAGTTTTGATTATATATATATACACATACAAACACTCATTTAAGGAGCAATTT
The DNA here is from genome assembly GCF_033568475.1 of Henckelia pumila. Lineage (NCBI taxonomy): Eukaryota > Viridiplantae > Streptophyta > Magnoliopsida > Lamiales > Gesneriaceae > Henckelia > Henckelia pumila. The sequence goes on along the minus strand of NC_133122.1, from coordinate 46,508,834 downwards.
TTATTCACTACATGTAATTTGATTTGTTTAGAATGATTTATGAAAAGTTAACAACAGGGACAGGTATTTAGTTTTGACGTAGCATGTTGAGCCATCGAATTTGACCTCTCCTTTGATTTTCTCTCTTTCTTTTAGTTAAATTTTTTTTCTCTATTGTCTTTTTCATCTGTTCTTTTTAACAGTTTCGTATATATTTTTGCTTCTATAACACTTCTTTTTATATAAAAAAGAATGTCAATTTCAATCATAGCCATATAACTTTCGTTCAACCAAACATTCGAAAAATAAATTAATTACTTGCATTCCACATATCCCCTCCCGATTTTCCCCACCCACATAAGACCAACCAAACAATAAAGAGGATGCTTGCATGTATAATTCGACTTTCATGTTTTTTCAATGGAAGGGAAAATAGTTACTGATTCGACGACAATTGAAGGGCATGTGATTTTTGGATTACCAAAACAAAACTCAGCAACAATGTCTAGAATCAAAGATCAAGTGTAAATATGCCGTCAACTTAAGAAATGAAAATAACACAGCCAAGTCGTTAAAGAAAATGCTACATGGAGGAGATCACATGGAAAGACATAAATATACATAGTAAGCATAAACTTCAATAACATTTTGATACAAGAACTCCATTATTCCAAGTTTGAGCTGCATAGAAACGGTGGAAAGCTGAGCAAGATGATAATTCTGTCTTATTTGCCACCTAAGGTGGGGAACTGGCCTGGATCTTCTATTAAAAGTGCTTTCGAGTGGCTCGAGTCACTGGCTCCACCATAACCTCCTCCTCTAGGGCCACGACCACGTCCTCGTCCACGACCACCAGAACTGTAGTAACCTTGACCCTCGGGGGGCTTCAAGAACTCGTTGATGCTGACAGACTGAATCATTGACAAATAGTATCAGAATTTGGAGGATCTCGTAAATCAGTAATCCAACTATTATAATAACAAAAACACGGATTAACAAATGGGAGTTAGTGTTATAGATGCTTGTGCATGAACATGCATGCCAGTGTCAACACCGCCCTCATTCCCCGATCACTTTCATTCTCTTTTTTCATTCTTCCTTTTCGATTGTCTTCTCCGTTTTTATCTTTCACCCTCCTTTAACCTCTCATTATTTCCCACCTCACCTACATGATCTCATTTCTCTGATTGAATGCCAGTCAAAAGTTGGTAAATCGCACCAAACATGCTATAAACTTTATGAAACTAATGGTCATTTCTGTGATTCAATGCTAACACTAATCTTGACAAAGATCATTGAACTATTCGAGTATGATATAGAATGCTTGAATCTTACATGTATACAACCTGTCACAGTTGATTAATATTTTCTAAAATATTTAAGAACATCAAAACAAGGACTATTTCGTTGGACATACAATATCTTTAGCCTCTACCAAACAATGTATCTATTGCCTACTCAATATTTTATACATACTTGATAAAGTAACAGACTTTGACAACATATATTTAAATATATATATATATTATCAATTTCCTTATTTCAATTCAATGGATGATAAGGCCCAAGGCACATACAAGCATTACAAATTTACCATGTTTGGCTTTAAATACAGAATGACGTCACGAGAACTACACAGTATACGGACCCCGGTTTTACATAGAGAACATAATAGAACAGGTAAGATACCTTCTTGGTTTTTTCTTCTTTCTCAGCTGACTCTTTTTTCTTATCTTTTTCAGAGCCCTGCAAACACGAATCATCAAATTTAAAACAAAGCCCCAATAGTGGTTTGCCATATCAACTGTGACATTTCAAGCAACAGCAAAAAAATATATTAGAAACTGGCAAAAATGAACTCAGAAGAGTAGGCCAATTCACCAATTTGACAAAAATATCATCAGAAGTTTTCTTATTCGCAAGCTGCTTCATAGCTTTAAACTCTTTTGCATCAACCTTCCTTTCCTCGGGTTTAAGAGCTTGAAGACCCTTCCTTTTCTCCTCCCGAACTTTCTCATACTCTTCAAGTGTCATTTCCTGCAGTTTGAAGGATAGATTATTTCAAAATCAAGGTAGCAAATCTATGGCCCCACCCACCACGGAATTAACTAAAAAATTGGACAAAAAGTCGAAACTACATGATTGCCGAACTATTTTCGCTATTTCTCTTTGACTACTGTTACAAAATAACTTAACAATGGTATTTGACAATTCCAAAATTAATTAACCACCTGGTGCAGAGGAAATCGCTGTCGTGGGAGATTTTGACATCTCTAATTAAATAATCATGATACACAACATCACAAAAATATAAAAGAAATAAGTCAATTATTTTCTAGACTTTGGGACTAAAATTTTTAAGTAAATAGTAGGTGAGAAAAGTAAGGTGCAAAAGAAATCATGACCAAGTTCTTATGTGTAGTCTCAATACAAAAAAATGATAGTTTCTTGATCCAGCAAATGTCGGCTGTCAACCACTTAATCGTGAACTAAGCAGAGCTTATTTTAGTTTTTAAACCAGTTGTACCCCAAAGTACAACCCCACATTTGATGTTCTCGTAATACCGTGTGTGAATTAGATGAGAGAATCAATCTAATAGTGGAAGTAGATTTACACAGACTAGGACAGCCATTTCATTGCCTCAGAAGAACAAACAACTGGAATCTGAATATCTGAAATCAAAATGTTATTCACAGACTCTTGACCTTTTCCTCAGGTTCCTTCTCCTCAACTTCATTTGCAGCAACTTCCTTGTTTCCATCAGCTGCAGCATCCTCCTCTCCTGAGGGCTTTTCATTATCCAGACTTTTCTCTCCTTCATTAGGAGCCTCCTCGACCACTCTAAAATAACAGGAAATAAAACAGCAAAGTTGTACAAAGGTGGATAAGAAAATAAGAAAGCTATGCAAAGTCATCTCTTCAGTGGAGACAAAATACTCACGGAACTGGTTCGTCAATCTGAGTACCCCAGTTCCCTCGGCCAGATCCTTCCCGTTTCATATCACCTCTGGAAAAAAAGTAAATTGATAATGGAAATTGAAGTAAAAGGTCCACAAAGGAACATGATGGAAAAAATAAATCAGGAGACAATAAAAATATGCATACCCACGCCCAGTTCCACTGTGGCGATCAAATGTTCGACGAGGCCGCTCTCGTTCACCTTCATCTTCCCCTCCATTGCTGAAGCCACCTCGGCGACCACCCCGAAAAGGGCTTCGAGGTCCACCAAAGCCTCCACGTCTTCCAGAAGGACCCCTGCTATCAGCCTCGTCATTTGTGCCCTGAGCACCAGATGTCACCTTGTTTCCAGCTGAGTTGCTGCTGTTGGTTGAGTCCCTATTGAACCCACTACCAGCACCACGACCACGCCCATATCCACGGCCACGGCTGCCTCCTCCTCGGCCAGATTCAGTTTTTGCCTCTCTGACTACTCAAGTAGACAGTAAATAATGGATCAAACAAAGATAAACTTAATAATGAATTGCAAACTACATCAAGAAGGGGATAAGCTTAAAAAATGAATTGCAAACTACATCAAGAAGGGTCGCCCATTGGAAGTTGAAAAAAACCTACAGGCACAAACAATCTTTACAAATTTTGAAATAATCATATAATCATAGGCACAAAATATTTCAAATTTGTATAGTTTCAAAATCTCTAAGACATCTAATTTAATCCATTCGGTTAGACTCTACAACCAATATCAATAAAAATACGCAGATTGACAACCCAATAACTTAATCGGGATGTTTAGGATGTAATATGAATTCTTTTCCAAATCAATTAAATGTTTGTGTGCGTGTGGGTGTGTGTGTATTAGTCGCTCAGGTTTCTACATCACAGTACTTAAATACGCAATGTGCCTGCGGCGCAAACACAAGGTAGGTGACATGTAAAAGAATGGAATGTTGACCCATAGCATTGTAGAACATATGACATATCTGTGATTCTGTGAAAGAAAATTCAGGCATACAGCATATGCTGTACAGTCACTGGTATCAAAACATTCATGGTTTACAAGAAAATTTGGATCTGCTTATTGAAATTCTTGCATTTCAGAGTTTCGAAAAGCTTTAAAAGTCCATGGTGAGAGGATACGCCTCAAATCTCAATAAATACAATAAACAGTAAAGTTTTTCAGAGTCACCGATAAGAAAATTACAGGTGCTTGAATGATAACAAGATCCCATATTAAACGTCCACATAACGACGCTAGGCTCCAATTAATGCATTTCTTTTTCTTCTTATATATTGTATACACACACCGAAAAAGAGAGACGGAGAGAGCTAACCAGCTTCGGAAGGGGGAAGAGGCTTCGAGGGTAGCTTAGCTGGCGGCGCCGGCTTTTCAGTCGGCACAGAAGGTTTCTTCGCCTCGATCTTCTTCTGCTGGGCAGCAATCAACAGAGATGGGTCCTCCGTGTCATCGTCTTCCAGTAAATCAAATGGGTTCAGAGTCGCCATTGCTCCCCCCCAACAGAAACAGAAGCAAAACTGGGATTTCGGATTTGTGGAGAAGATAAGCCGTTAATCCAACTCTTCATTCATTGTTAAGACTGATAAAGGTAATGGATCCATCCATAAACTTGAACCGAGAAAACGAAGGGGGGAGAGAGCGAGAAAAAGATTGATGATTCGATGAAACCCTAGCCGCAATCGACAGTATAGGAAGAGGAGTGAGACTGGGTAAGATTTATCTGTAGCACATCTTGATTCTTGTCCTGTATACAATTTGGGTTTTTTAAATAAAACAATATGAAAAAATATTAACAAATCATGGTTTTCTTTAATTTTTCCGAATATCTCAAATATATATATAATTTTATATTTAATAATATTTTTTTTGACCTAAAAGCAAATGGAGTAAAACATTGAATTTTCACTTTTTCAATAACTTCTCATTTCCTTCTGCGAATGATCAAGGATACAAGCAAATTAAGTTACTTATAAATGGCTCGATCAAAATTCGACGCAAGCTTAATTTGTTCGAGCTAAGTTCAAGTGGATGGCATCTTTATTCAAGTTGAGCTCAAGTGTTGATTGTGTCTACTTGAGTAGCTCATAAATATGAAATTGATTATTCGATCAAATTTGAGTTTGAACATGAGAATCTAAAATCAAATCTTATATTCTATGTCAACAGTTAATTTATACACATAACACAATGTATATCATCTAATTTTCTGTATCACCTAATTATATACCATAGATTTGGATTCGGCCCCTTTTTAAAAAACTTTTTTTAATTTAAATTTTACCGTTCGAGAGAAAAATATTTCGATCAAGTGTCTTCTCTGACTATAATATTAATCATTAAATGAGTAATTTTGTTTACAACGTAAAATATTCGCACTTCAAAGTCAAATATATAATTGTCAATCTATTTTCACATATTATATAAATGAAAGTAATAAGCTGATATTTTCATGATAAATTATTATTCGTCGTCGAATTTCAGTAAGTACAACATCACTGATTTGTGAATCTGAATGAGTAAGAATTTGTTTCTTTTTCTTTTTTCTTTTTAATACAAGAGAGAGAATTCAGCGTAAAATCTTCGGCACAAGAATGTGTAATTGGACAGAGGACCTATATATTGGTTGGGCATTTGTTAGCAGATGATTTAATAAGTTTGGGCCATGTTAATAGGCCCAATTCAACAATTGAATAAACTACCTGATGTTTTTCCTATAGTCCGCAAAAATTACAAATATATATATATATATAGTTTTGATTCTCGCAAAAAATTTGACCTAAAACACAGTATCGGGTTTCTATAGTCGCCTTTGCACAATAGGCTGAGGAGATGAAGACTATGTGTACATATGATATATCCTTGAGTTTTGTGAAAAGTAGCGAGGAAATCCAACTTTTTAAATTAAAAACATCCGACTGTGTTTGTATTAACATTACATTTTACACCTTTTAGTTTGTATTTATTTACAATTTCATTAGTTCAATGTAAGATAAATACACATGTGAGTGAGGTGAATGTAATGTTATAAAATTAAGATGTATTTGTTATTTTTCATAAATTTTAAGAGAGGTGTGTACAATATTTAAAGAGTAATGCTATTGGTACAATGAAATTTATACATAAAATTTTACAACACAAAAAATTCAATACAAAAATTTAATTTATCAAAATCTCACAATACATTGAAAATGAATTATCGCGATATAATTGTTGCAAATATCGTTGTACACGATATTTGTTATATATTTAGCCATAGATGACTGACGAGAACAGGCGACGACGCGACGTCCTACCCGAAGAACACTTTGTGTGAGCAAAAATTGTAGAAAAATCCCACATTTTGAATGCACGTTTAGCTTTTCCGAATTCCAAAGCTAAGCACCCAAAGCTTTCAACCCTATTGCTCGACACTTTTTGAAAAAGCAAGAGGGAATATTAAATGGCCCACAAAAAGAATAGAGGACAGATTAATAATTTATGTTTTGTTCTTCGAGTTTTCAAAAAATTAGAGGCCAATCATTTTAGTCGCTAAATTTAAAGATTTCATGGGATTGGCGAACTCTCGTTCGTCACAAAATGACTAGTGTAATGACTAATACAGCTGTGGAATGCAGTGATTTTGTAAATGAAAAGTTGAAAATTGATTATTTAAAAGTTATCTCAAACATTAGTTCAGAGATTCTTAGTTTTTTTTTTAAATTACAAAAGAAGAAGAGGACTCGAACTCGAGTTTTCGTCAATAGACAAACAGGTAAAATCGATCGGGCTACAAGTCCGATGTCATTTAAAAAATTATGTCATTTATGTATCCTTTTCCGGGTTAAATCAGTTGTATGTGAAGTCAAGTCAAGTTTATTATAATCTCTTTTCCTATTTGTTGGTAATGGAGAGAATGCATTGTTTATTTTTTTCATATATATATATATATATATGTTGTCTATTTGTTTTTTCGGTTGTCTTATATGTAATATAGTTTCTACATTTTGAATTAATTAGGTAAAGATAAAAACAGAAATTTTGTTTGTAATTTTCACGTTTTAATTATTTTTCTTATGACAAAAACTCCTATGTGACGATTTTAATGGTTATTTTTTGATACGGGTCTCTTATATGGATTATCCATTAAAAAATATTACATTTTATGCCAAAAATATTACTTATTATTATAAATATGGGTAGGATTGACATGTCTCACGGATGAGACCGTAGCACAGTAGTGTTACTCTTCTCTTATTATGTATGCGTGAAAAATCAACTCAATTTATAGATTTGAGATGGATGAAGTATACGTTAGATGTTGATAATAAATCACGCACCGAATAAAATTGAGTTTACATACTAAAAAATGATTAAATTTGTGGATATCGAATATGTTGCAATATCTTACACTGAAATATTAAACTAATAAAAAGTGGTTAATAAACTCACTGGGTTATACCACTCAATAAATAAGTCTTTTGAGAAAAACACATCATGAGTTTATAATCTAATATCAATGTTCTCTTACAGAGTCGGTGTAGCAGAAGAGACAACATAGTAAAAGACTACCATCAGATCAATGTCGATAATTGAAAATTTATAGACTATATTAAAGTGTGTGATGCATGCACTAAACAGTGAAATATGAGTAAAAGTCACTTAGAATGATATGAAACACCTGAATCATCTTGAGTTTATAACCTAACATTACAACAAATATTAAAAGACTAGACTGGACTCTGGATCATTACTTTACACAAATTAATAATGGGAAAGGGGTTATCAATAAACTGATGATGATTCACCAATAGGATATTAATTATTTCAACTACCACAACAAATAATCACAATTATTTTTGTACCCTTTTGCTGACAATGTTGAGGCTATATATTTTATGCGAACTACAACTACAACTCGAAACGAGCAAAGTACAAGAAACAAGAATTATGTATATACAGCCGCTCTAAAACATATAGAGAGGGGTTATTGATGATCATATTAATATTTCACTCAAACAAATCTAACACCAATCCATTCTCAAGAAATAGACAATATTACCGCTGTGTATTTTGTTCTCTCATTTTATTTTTTAATATGGACACTAAATTAAGACGACCATGTGAGAATTTTACGGGTATTTTAGCTTGATTGTTGTTCTTGAATAATTCTAATCTAATATGATAAAATCTTATAATGAAGGCTGAGAAGATGCACGTTATTTAGGTATATTAAAATAAAATAAAACATATTTACTAAGAATATATATACATTTACCATTTACATTATATAAAACGAAATATACGAATTTAATTAAAATACGATATAAATTTAATTTTGTTTTAATTAGAGTTGCTAAAAAATTAAATTAAACTAGTAATCTACTCATAGTTTATATTATATCTAAAAATAATGAATATTTTTTATATTTTTAAATTAAAAATAAAATTAAAATATGATAGTAATAAAATAAAGGACATTTTGTTCTATCCATTAAATTTACCAACGTAGTTATTTTAAATTGTTCATGTATTGTTATATTATTATATAGATTATGAATTAAAATTTATTGTAATTTACCATCAAAAATTTTTTATTGTAATTTAAAATACAACAGAAGTTTGACAGGACATGTTGCCCGGAGGAGGAGCACGTGCGGGCCCCACGTGTGATTTCACTGGTAAATCGAGATGGTCCCCATACTATATCTCAGGATCTTTTTGCTATTGCCACTCCGGCGCTACTCGGAGAGTTCACACCACCGGACCGTTTCGTGCCCTTTTTTGTTTAGCTTCGCTTGAAAATTTTGAACGCAACACTTTTTGTTCGTATTTTTATGAGTATTTGTACTTAAAATTTCAGAATATAAGGATTAATAGTAATAAGAATTTTTTAAATATCTCATGATTTCATATGGATGATATATGTTGTCCGCAAAATGAATTATTCATGCATTAAATGCATGTGGATGAGTCACTTGGCCAACTGTGAAGGTTGAAAGTGTGGCAAATACAATTCAGAATTGAATTGTGTTCTCATGATCAGACGAAGGGCTCGCACCTATAAATAGGTGCATTCCCTCGGCATTGTAAATCATCCCTCAGCCTCAAGCATTCTTCTGTTCTTGAGTGCATTTTTTCTCTCCCTAGTTATTTCTATATATTTGTGAGATAGGTTTTCTCCTGTATAAGAGATTGAGTGTCTCTTTGGAAATACATAGAGAGGTTGTAATTCTACAAATATTATAGTGGAATCTTTTGGTCTTGCCCGTGGTTTTTACCTTAATAATTTTTGAAGGTTTTTCACGTAAATCTTGGTGTCTATTTTATTCTTCAATTTACATAGTTTTTATCTCGTAATGCCGCACCTGGACCAACAAGTGGTATCAAATCCTTGGCATAAAATTTCTTAAAATTCTGAGTATGCTCTGTGGTTGCAACTTTGACTGATCTTACACATCAGAAAAGATTTTTTGAAGATTTTATAAGGCAGGATTCTTGTAGTCAAGATGACGGCAAAATACGAGATAGAAAAGTTCAATGAGAGCAATTTTTTGCTGTAGAAATTGAAGGTGCAAGCAATTCTAACAAAGAAGCGTTGTTTGGAAGCTATTGGAGATAGACCGGCGGACGTCACGGACGATCAAAAGTGGAATAAGATGAATAACAATGTTGTTGCCAATTTGCACTTGGCTATAGCGAATGAAGTTTTGTCAAGTATCTCTGAAATAACAAGCGCAAAAGTTATTTGGGATACTTTGGCAAAACTGTACGAGGTCAAGTCACTACACAACAAAATTTTCATAAAGAGAAAGCTTTATACTCTTCGGATGGCGGAATCCTCATCGATGACCGACCATATCAACACACTGAATACTCTATTTTCCCGGCTCACCTCTATGGGGCATAAAATAGAGGAAAAAGAACGTGCGGAGCTTCTACTTCAGAGTCTACCAGATTCATACGATCAGCTCATCATCAATGTTACCAACAATGTTCTTTCGGATAATTTAAATTTTGACGACGTCTTAACTGCGGTTCTTGGAGAAAAGAGTTGTCGAAGGAACAAGGAAGATAGGTTGGCAACGTCAAAACAAGCAGAGGCTTTACCGATTACGAGAGGAAGATTGACGGGGCGTGACTCCAGTGGGAGCCACAGATATGGTAGATCCAAGTCAAAAAGTAAGAAGGAGAATATTTACTGCTTTAAATATGGCGGTAAAGGGCACTTCAAGAGAGAGTGTACGAAGAGCATCGAAAAGGGATCTCAAGGAAATGTGGCCAGTACTTCAGGAAGTGGTGAAATACTATTCAGCGATGCAGCAACAGTTGCGGAAGGCAGAAACAAATTTTGTGATGCATGGATTATGGATTCAGGAGCGATGTGGCACATGACATCAAGGAGAGAATGGTTCGATCAGTATGAACCAGTCTCGGGAGGATCTGTATTCATGGGAAATGATCATGCCTTGGAAATCGCTGGGGTCGGTACCATTAAAATCAAAATGTTTGATGGTACTATTCGCACCATACATGAGGTACGACATGTGAAGGGTCTGACAAATAATTTTTTGTCTTTGGGGAAATTGGATGATATTGGGTGCAAAACCCGTATCGAGAAAGGGATCATGAAGAGACGGAACTAGTTGTTGCATTAATTGGTTCGAAAGAAGAATCAACAGTGTCGTGGCATAGAAAGCTTGGGCATATGTCAAAACGAGGAATGAAGATTCTCTCAGAACGAAAGTTATTGCCAGGGCTTACAAAAATGACTCTACCCTTTTGTGAGCATTGTGTTATCAGTAAACAACACAGACTAAAGTTTGGCACATCTACTGCCAAAAGCAAAGGCATATTGGAGCCGATTCATTCTGATGTTTGGCAAGCACCGGTGGTATCCCTGGGAGGAGCGAGATATTTTGTCTCGTTTATTGATGATTTCTCTAGGAGATGTTGGGTGTATCCAATCAAGAAGAAATCAGATGTTTTCTGTAGTAACCCAGATTCTATTTTAAGATAATGATATGTTAAACATGATTAAGGATTAGTAATTAACCAATTCCAGGGCATAATTGGACTTCAGAATTACCAGAGGGATTGATGCATATAAGGGTGATAGCCAAGTTCCACTTTCCATGCTATGATATGGCATATAATTTTAAATGTAGCAAAACATGATTAAGGAATCCTTATTTGGTAAAAATAAGTGGAAAATTAGCTCCAGAACGTCCAAAAATGGTAGGAAAGGTCCTGGGGGTCTCGGACAGTTCGGAGGCACCGAAATGAGTTCGGACCATCCGAACTCAAATACAAAGTTCGGAGGATCCGAACCCAGCACTTAGGTGGCTCCGAACTCCCCCAAACAGCAATGCTAGATGACTAATCCGCAATTTTTGACAAGTGTCGTACATGCAGGTTCGGAGGGTCCGAACCCAGTTCGGAGGCTCCAAACTCCGACGGATTTTTGGCTATAAATAGGGCTCTTCGGAGTCATAATTTGAAATACAAATTACCGAGGTTCCTTCTTTAGTTATATAGTGTGAGTTATACACTTGAGGGCCCTATCGGTTATAATAGAGGTTCTGGAATAACCAAAGAGTGGTTATAGTCATCCGGGACTTGCGACTTCAAAGGGCTATCGACGGACGAAGGTATGGTCCGAGAATCTATTTAAGTTTTGGGAGTACTAATTAGCTTAGTTAAGGCTTATAAAATTTATGTAGTGATACGGTGAACTTTTGAATATAGGCTTGGAACCTAGGATCCTACTATACTTGAACTAGCCTAGAGGTACGTACACATTGACTGAGATTGCCAGCGAGTATACATGTTTATATGTTGCATTTATTTGGCATTATTATATGGCATGGGATATGATTTACCGTTTTCTTTATTCATATGTCATGTGCATATACACATTGAGCCTATACCTTGTTATACCTGACTATAGAGCCACTCAGCTCTATATTCGATAATCTGTCACTGAGAGTACCGCGACGGCAGGGAAATTTATGTCTGACTACTCTAGTGTATTTGACGAGTGTGGTTGCACCCAGAGGTTGATCCGTGCGGTGGCAGCACTCATGTGGCGCCTGTACTGAGCATGACTTTTCAGATGACCCTTTACCAGTCATCATGTTGCATGCATCATATTTATACGTGTACTCATGTTTATATACTGGGCGTTAGCGCTCACGTCCTAGTTGTTATCTTGGACACCCTATTCTATGGGGCAGGTCGCAGGATGGACGGAGCTGGTGGTTCAAGGCAGGATTAGGGAGCAGGCCTTGAGGAGTTAGTTATACAGCAGGATTCGATATAGCTGTATAATGTTTACTTTTAAGTATTTCGATATGGTTGTATCACTACTGATGAATAAGCTTGACACTTTTATACTAAGCTGATATGTAATTTATGGTTATGTTTCCGCACGTTTTACTCTGTTAAGTTATTTTGTTGTATTAAGTTTAATGCATGCTATTAGTTGCCAGTTATTAGGTGATACCATGCAGGGTCACTACATTTTTGGTATCAGAGCATGCTTAGATTTTGGGATTAGTACTTGGGATTTAGAATTAGTTTTGAGTAATTCTTGCGCATTTGGGATTTTAATGTGCAATTCTTTTCAGGATATGGCTAACGAGAGTCACGGTAGTGTTGGCCAGGGAGGTGGTCATCATCATCATCTTCACCGCCATCATGATGATCAACATCGTCATCATGAGGGTATACGTCGCTACTCTATCAATAAATTCATGCAAGTAGGACCGAAACCTTTGGTGGGAGGCGAGAATCCTGAACAAGCAAGAAGTTAGATGTCTAAACTCGAAAGTACTTTTCGTGCTTTCGATTGTACTGAGGATCAGAAATTGGAAGTTCTAGAATTTGTTCTAGAGGATCGAGCACGTTTTTGGTGGGATGCCAAAGCTGCTCAGGCACGTACTGAGAGAGGACAGGTGACTTGGGGAGATTTCTGTCAGCAGTTCCAGAAACTATATTTTCCTCCAGCTCTTCGCCAAGCACGATTGATGGAGTTGCTTACTCTGAGGCAAGGATCAATGACTATTGATCAATATCAGCAACGATTTCTTGATCTGCTACCTTTCAGTCCTCATATTAATGAGAGTGATGCATCGAAGTATGATCTCTTTCTACAAGGCCTGAACCAAGATATCTACTCACAGGTTGTTGTCTGTGATGATCCAGTATCTTATGAGACTTTGATGAACCGTTGTCGTCTTGTGGAGACCAGCAACAGGCGTGCACAGTTGTTGGTGCCAGCACAACTTAGTGGATCATTTGAGCCTAGAGCTCAATCTGTTGTGCAATCTGGACCTACGTCTTCTTCTACTCCTACTACTTTATCTGGATCTCGTGGTTCACAAGGTATGTTCCATTTTGGGAAGAAGAAGAAGAAGAAGGAGGAGTTTTTTAGTCACTGTGGGGGGAAGCATCCTGCAGCTTCATGTCGGAGAGCTACTGGTGCTTGTTATATTTGCGGTCAGCAGGGACATCTGCGTAGAGATTGTCCTCAGCGCATGGGTTCTGCTAGTGGATCGGGATCACAGGTTGGATCTCAGACTTCTACTTTTCCACGACAGCAGCCAGCACCACAGAGTTCTTCTGGTTACCGTCCACAGTCTCAAGGGCAGATATTTGCTATGTCTCAAGAACAGGCTACTGAGGGAAGCGATCGCATGTTGGCAGGTATCTTTTTGTTATGTGGTATTCCTGCATTTGTTTTAATTGATACTGGAGCATCGCATTCCTTTATTTCTAGTCGCTTTGTTAAGAGACATAGATTACCTTATGTATCATTAGATATGGATTTAGTTGTATCTACTCCGCTGGAGCAGGAGATAGTAACTAAGCATCTAGTGATGGGTTGCCTTCTAGAGTTTGAGGGTAATGTATTGTCAGCTAATCTGATGATATTAGCGATGGCAGATTTTGACTGTATTTTGGGAATAGATATGCTGACTTTGTATCACGCTACTGTGAATTGTTATCAACGTCTGGTACAGTTTCATCCTGCAGAGGGTGATAGCTGGTATTTTTATGGTGAGGGTGTGCAATCTCCGATGCCATTTGTTTCGGCTCTGAAGGCATGTCATGTCTTGGAGTCAGGTGGGGAGGGCTACCTTATCTATGCAGTTGATATGTCCATGAGTAGTACGGGTATTGATCGTTACCGGTAGTCAGTGAGTTTCCTGATATATTCCCTGATGAGATTCCTGGTTTTCCTTCGGTGCGAGAGGTTGAATTTGGTATTGATTTAGTACCAGGAACGACGCCTATATCCCAAGCGCCTTATCGTCTAGCACCATCAGAGATGAGGGAATTGAAATAGCAGTTACAGGATCTGCTTGATAAGGGATATATTCGTCCGAGTGTTTCTCCGTGGGGAGCACCTGTTTTGTTTGTCAAGAAGAAAGATGGATCGATGCGATTGTGTATTGATTACAGGCAGTTGAATCATGTCACCATCAAGAATAAGTATCATTTGCCGTGGATTGATGATCTATTTGATCAACTACAGGGTACTTCTGTTTACTCCAAGATAGATCTGAGATCTGGATACCACCAGATGCGGGTACGAGACTCAGATATTTCTATGACTGCTTTTAGGACCAGATACGTGCATTATGAATTTCTGGTTATGCCATTTGGTTTAACGAATGCACCGACAGTCTTTATGAATCTGATGAATCAGGTATTTCGAGAATATCTGGATAGATTTGTCATCGTCTTCATTGATGATATTCTTGTCTATTCTCATGACAAGGATGAGCATGCACAACATTTGAGGATTGTTTTACAGACGAGATAAGCAGCTGTATGCAAAATTGAGCAAGTGTGAATTCTGGCTTGATCGGGTAGTGTTTCTCGGTCATGTGATTTCTAATGAAGGGATATCTGTTGATCCTTGTAAGATAGAGGCAGTGCTGAACTGGTCTCGTCCGATGACGGTTGCTGAGATTCGTAGTTTCTTGGGTCTAGCTGGATATTACCGTCGGTTCATCGAGAATTTTGCACAGTTGGCCAGACCTTTGAAACAGCTTACACGGAAAGATGTTGCCTTCATATGGTTCTCGGATTGTGAGGAGTCATTTCACGAGCTGCGTGGACGTCTTACTACTGCACCTGTGCTAGCTCTACCTTCTGGATCAGGAGGTTATGTTGTCTATACTGATGCATCTGGTCAGGGGTTAGGATGTGTTCTGACACAGCATGAACATGTTATTGCCTATGCTTCTCGACAGTTAAAGACACATGAGAGTAATTATCCAGTACATGATCTCGAGTTAGCCGTCATTGTATTTGCACTCAAGATCTGGAGGCATTATCTTTATGGCGAGAAATTTGAGATATTCACGGATCATAAGAGTTTGAAGTATTTATTCACTCAGGCGGAGTTGAATATGCGACAGAGACGCTGGATGGATCTTCTGAAGGATTATGATTGTGAAATCAAATATCATCTAGGTTTTGTTAACCTTACTGCTGATGCCTTGAGTCGGCAGGTGAGACTTTCTGCACTTCAGACTAGTGAAGTATCTCATATGATTCAAGAGTGTTGTTCATTGAGTTTTACGCTCAAGCACAAGAAAGAAAGAAATGGGATTCGATTGTATACTATTTTGTCTGAGCCAACATTGTATTCTCGGATCAGAGATGCTCAGATATCTGATGTTAAGACTCAGCGTTTGGCACGTTTAGCCAATGGAGTTAATACATCTGGATTTCATTTTCAGGCAGATGGTTTATTGTGCTTATCTAATCGAGTGGTTGTACCTAATGTTGCGGAGCTTAGGAACGATATTCTATCTCAAGCTCACAGGAGTCGATTATCAGTTCATCCTGGAAGCATGAAAATGTATAAGGACTTGCAAACTAGATTCTGGTGGAAGGGGATGAAGCGTAGTGTGTATCAATTTGTTTCTCGATGTTTGGTTTGTCAACAGGTCAAGGCTGAACACCGACGACCAGGTGGATTATTGCAGAATCTTGAGATTCCCGAATGAAAGTGGGAGCACGTAACTATGGATTTTGTTACCCACTTACCTATGACTTCACGTCAGTGTGATGCTATCTGGGTCGTTGTTGACCGTTTGATGAAATCAGCATACTTTATTCCTTATAACCGGGAGTATTCTTATGATCGCATGGCACGTTTATACATCCAGGAGATAGTGCGATTGCATGAGATTCCAGTGAGCATAGTCAGTGATAGAGACCCGCGATTTACCTCACGTTTTTGGGGTAGTTTTCAGGAGGCATTGGGTACTACTCTGAGTTTGAGCACTGCATATCATCCGAAGACTGACGGACAGTCAGAGCGGACGATTCGTACATTGGAGGATATGCTACGTTCTTCTGTCATGGACTTTGGCTTATCTTGGCAGGATCAGTTACCTTTGATCGAATTTGCCTACAATAACATTTATCATCGTAGTATTGATATGACACCTTTCGAGGCATTGTACGGTCGACGGTGTCGTACTCCGTTATTCTCGGATGAAGTCGGGGAACGACAAATCGAGGGTCCTAAATTGGTGCAGCAGATTGTAGACAAGGTAGATTTGATCAAGCATAGGATCAAAGTTGCTCAAGATAGACAAGCCAGTTATGCTAATATTCGTCGCAGGCCACTTCAGTTTGAGCCTGGTGAATATGTGTTTCTACGGGTATCACCTTTCAGAAAAGTGATGAGATTCGGCGTGAAAGGCAAGTTGTCTCCTCGTTTTATTGGACCTTTCCAGATACTGGAAAATATCGGAGATGTTGCATATCGTTTGGCGTTACCGCCAAATCTTTCCAGTATACATAATATTTTTCATGTGTCGTTACTTCGACAGTATATAGCTGATAAATTTCATGTGATTCAGTCTACTGATATTCAGCTAGAGCCAGATCTATCTTTTGTTGAACGACCAATCCGTATCTTAGACAGAAAGGAGAAAGTTTTTTGGAACAAGACTATACCACTTGTGATGGTACAGTGGCAGCGCCGAGGTATTGAAGAGGCAACTTGGGAAACTGAGAGTCGTATGCAAGCAGAATATCCTGAGTTGTTTGCTTTGTATTTTTGATTATCATGTAGTTGTAATTACAGTTGTTGTAATAAAACATGGTTTGATGTTTCATATTATTATCTTGATTTGTATTTAGATTTTATTTCGCGGACGAAATATATAAAGGTGGGGAGAATGTAGTAACCTAGATTCCATTTTAAGATAATGATATGTTAAACATGATTAAGGGTTAGTAATTAACCAATTTCAGGGCATAATTGGACTTCAGAATTACCAGAGGGATCGCTGCATATAAGGGTGATATCCAAGTTCCACTTTCCATGCTATGATATGACATATAATTTTAAATGTGGCAAAACATGATTAAGGAGTCCTTATTTGATAAAAATAAGTGGAAAATCAGCTCCGGAACGTCTGAAAATGGTAGGAAGGGTCCTGGGGGTCTCGGACAGTTCGGAGGCACCGAAATGAGTTCGGACCATCCGAACTCAAATACAAAGTTCGGAGGATCCGAACCCAGCACTTAGGAGGCTCCGAACTCAGCCAGTTCGGAGGCTCCGAACTCCCCCAGACAGCAATTCTAGATGACTAATCCGCGATTTTTGACAAGTGTCGTACATGCAGGTTCGGAGGGTCCGAACCCAGTTCGGAGGCTCCGAACTCCGACGGATTTTTGGCTATAAATAGGGCTCTTCGGAGTCATAATTTGAAATACGAATTCCCGAGGTTCCTTCTTCAGTTATATAGTGTGAGTTATACATTTGAGGGCCCTATCGGTTATAATAGAGGTTTTGGAATAACCAAGGAGTGGTTATAGTCATCCGGGACTTGCGACTTCAAAGGGCTATCGACGAACGAAGGTATGGTCCGGGAATCTATTTAAGTTTTGGGAGTACTTATTAGCTTAGTTAAGGCTTATAGAATTTATGTAGTGATACGGTGAACTTTTGAATATAGGCTTGGAACCTAGGATCCTACTATACTTGAACTAGCCTAGAGGTATGTACACATTGACTGAGATTGCCAGCGAGTATACATGTTTATATGTTGCATTTATTTGGCATTATTATATGGCATGAGATATGATTTACCATTTTCTTTATTCATATGTCATGTGCATATACACGTTGAGCCTATACCTTGTTATACCTGACTATAGAGCCGCTCAGCTCTATATTTGATAGTCTGTCACTGAGAGTACCGCGACGGCGGGGACATTTATGTCTGACTACTCTGGTGTACTTGACGAGTGTGGTTGTACCCAGAGGTTGATCCGTGCGGTGCCAGCACTCATGTGGCACCTGTACTGAGCATGACTTTTCAGATGACCCTTTACCAATCATCATGTTGCATGCATCATATTTATAAGTGTACTCATGTTTATGTACTGGGCGTTAGCGCTCACGTCCTAGTTGTTATCTTGGACACCCTATTCCATGGGGCAGGTCGCAGGATGGATGGAGCTGGTGGTTCAAGGCAGGATTAGGGAGCAGGCCTTGAGGAGTTAGTTATACAGCAGGATTCGATATAGCTGTATAATGTTTACTTTTAAGTATTTCGATATGGTTGTATCACTACTGATGAATAAGCTTGACACTTTTATACTAAGCTGATATGTAATTTATGGTTATGTTTCCGCACGTTTTACTCTGTCAAGTTATTTTGCTGTATTAAGTTTAATGCATGCTATTAGTTGCCAGTTAGTAGGTGATACCATGTAGGGTCACTACATTTTCGAAGTCTTCAAAGTTTTCAAAGCGCGGGTTGAACTTGATTCTGACAAGAAAATCAAGTGTTTGAGGACTGAAAATGGAGGAGAATATACCAGTGATAAATTTGATGCATTCTGTCAGCGTGAGGGCATCAAAAAAATAGTTCGCGATGGCTTACACGCCTCAGCATAATGGAGTGGCAGATTTGATGAACAAAACTTTGTTTGACAGAACAAGGTCCATGTTGAGTACTGCGGGTCTAGCCAAGTCATTTTGGGCAGAAGCAGTCAAAACCGCTTCTTACATCATCAATCGTTCTCCTTCAGTGGCGATTGATTTGAAGACTCCGATGGAGGTGTGGACTGGCAAGCCAGCTGATTATTCTTGGTTACATACATTTGGAAGTTCGGTGTACGTTTTGTACAATGAACAAGAAAGATCAAAGTTGGATTTCAAATCCAGAAAGTGTATTTTCTTGGGCTATGCTGATGGAGTAAAGGGGTTTTGCTTGTGGGATCCTACTTTCCACAAGCTTATCATCAGCGGAGATGTTATCTTCGAGGAAGATAAAGTGAAGGGAGACAAAGGCACATTGAATTCAGAAACTACTATCATTCAGGTGGAAAATAAGACAGACGAAGATCAAGTTTCTTGTGAAGCAGTACCAGAGCACGAGGTACAAGAACCAGTTGAGTCAGAGGTTTCCAAAGTGAGGCAGTCAACTCGAAAGAGAAGACCACCAAGTTGGCTTTCAGATTATGTCACTGAAAGCAACATTGCATATTGTCTATTAACAGAGGATGGTGAGCCATCAAGTTTCCATGAGGCTACTCAAAGCTCGGATGTATCCCTGTGGATGACAACGATGCAGGAAGAATTGGAAGCATTGGACAGGAACAAAACTTGGGATCTTGTCACACTACCACGAGAAAAAAAATCTATCGGTAATAGATGGGTCTATAAGATCAAACGTGATGACAATAACCAAGTGGAGCGGTATCGTGCGAGACTGGTTGTCAAAGGGTACGCTCAGAAAAAAGATATTGACTTCAATGAGATATTTTCTCCTGTGGTTCGACTTTCAACAGTCAGAGTAGTATTGGCAATGTGTGCAGTGTTTGACCTACATCTAGAACAGCTAGATGTGAAAACAACATTTCTTCATGGCGATCTTGAAGAAGAAATCTATATGCTTCAGCCAGAAATTTTTGTAGAAAAAGGAAAAGAAAACTTGGTTTGCAGGTTGAACAAATCTCTGTACGGTATCAAACAGGCGCCGATGTGTTGGTATAAGAGATTTGATTCCTATATCATGATCCTTGAGTACAACAGACTCAGTGCAAACCCTTGTACGTATTTCAAGAGGTCTGGTGATGATGATTATATCATTTTGCTATTGTACGTGGATGACATATTGGTAGCAGGCCCCAACAAAGATCGGGTCCAAGAATTGAAGGCACAGTTGGCTAGGAAATTTGATATGAAGGACTTGGGACCAGCAAACAAGATTCTAGGGATGCAAGTTCACCGAGACAGAAGCAATAAGAAGATTTGGCTTTCCCAAAAAAATTATTTGAAGAAAGTCTTGCACCGCTTCAACATGTAAGATAGTTAGCCAGTTTCAAATCCTCTTCCTATTAACTTCAAGTTATCCTCTGAAATGTGTCCTAGCAGTGAAGCAGAGAGGATGGAGATGTCTCGAGTACCGTATGCATCAGTAGTGGGAAGTTTAATGTTCGCTATGATCTGTACTAGACCAGACATTGCACAAGCAATGGGAGCAGTCAGTCGGTATATGTCGAATCCTGGACAAGAGCATTGGAGCACAGTTAAGAGGATCCTTAGATACATTAAGGGTACCTCGGATGCTGCATTATGTTTTGGAGGATCAGATTTTACACTCAGGGTCTATGTGGATTCAGATTACGCAGGTGATCCAGATAAAAGAAAATCTACTACTGGTTATGTGTTTACAGTTGCAGGAGGTGCAGTCAGCTCGGTTTCAAAACTGCAAACAGTTGTGGCGCTATCTACAACGGAAGCAAAATACATGGCAGCTACTCAAGCTTGCAAGGAGGCAATATATGGATTAAAAGGTTATTGGAGGAGCTTGGACACAAACAAGAAAAGTTTCCTCTGTTTTGTGACGGTCAAAGTGCCTTGTACATTGCAAGGTATCCAGCCTTTCATTCCAGGACTAAACACATTGGAGTTCAATATCATTTTGTACGAGAAGTAGTAGAGGAAGGAAGTGTGGACATGCTGAAGATCCATACAAAGGATAACATAGCTGATATTCTGACCAAGCCAGTGAGCACAGAAAAGTTTGAATGGTGTAGATCCTCAAGTGGCCTAGCAGAAACGTAAGCAGCAGGAATGACAAGATTGAAAGTATGTGTGGAGATGTGTTTGATTCTCAATCAAATCTCCAAGTGGGAGAAATGTCGGCAAAATGAATTATTCATGCATTAAATGCATGTGGATGAGTCACTTGGCCAACTGTGAAGGTTGAAAGTGTGGCAAATACAATTCAGAATTGAATTGTGTACTCATGTTCAGACGAAGGGCTCGCACCTATAAATAGGTGCATTCCCTCGGCATTGTAAATCATCCCTCGGCCTCAAGCATTCTTCTGTTCTTGAGTGCATTTCTTCTCTCCCTAGTTATTTCTATATATTTGTGAGATAAGTTTACTCCTGTATAAGAGATTGAGTGTTTCTTTGAAAACACGGAGAGAGGTTGTAATTCTTCAAATATTATAGTGGAATCTTTTGGTATTGCCCGTGGTTTTTACCGTAATAATTTTTGGGGGTTTTCCACGTAAATCTTGGTGTCTATTTTATTCTTCAATTTACAGTTTCTATCTCGTAATGTCGCACCTGGGACCAATATATATAATTATCCTACTGGAATCTTCTTTAGTGATGTTAGTAAATGTGTGTTTTTTAAAGTATCGAATGAGTGATGCTCATGTTGCCTATTGGATATATGAGAAGTCAGTTTCAAATTTAAATTGATCATTTTTCAACGCTTTACATGAATCGAAACTTTTCGATCATATTTCATGTTTATTTTACGTTTTACAAGATTTTTTAAAACACCTCAATTATTCAAACTTGGTGTTTGCCTAAACTTATTAAAAAAAAGCTTATAAGTTCCTAGAGCTTAAAAGTTGTTTTACGAGCTTATAAGCTCTTAGAACTTATTTTAAAAATAATCTGTTAAAGTGTTTGGATAAAATTATTTTAAATAACTTAAAGATGTTGATGTGTTTGGTATTATAAGATATTGTTATCCTCGAAATTACCAAAAATGTTATAATTATATGAAAATAATGTTTCGAGTTTTACATATATGAAAATAGTTTTAGAATAAACATATATTAAAAAATAAAATTGTTATAATATTTTATTTTAGAAAAATTTACGTGATTTGTAATTTTTTTTTAAAAAATAATATTTAATGGGTGTAGGATATGATTGAGATTTATTAAAATATTTAAGGATATTTTAGAGAGATAGAATATTAAAATAATTTTTTTTTGAAAAACGTATCTCCCCCTTACTTTTTTAAAAGCTTATAAGCTGTCAAACAACTTATTTTGACAGCTTATAAGCTGTTTTTTAAAAAATTTACCAAACAAAAATTTATAGCTTAAAAGCTCAAAAACAGTTTATAAGCTATTTGAAAAAACTTTTAAACTCTACCAAACACCCTCTTATAATGATAAAACATAATTATCTGCCATCAATATCTTAAAGATGAGAAAGAGATATCGAATTGAAGATAGAACCTTCCCAAGCTCAGAAAATAAAGAAAATTAAATTTTGGATTTCAGTAAAAAATATATATATATATTCAAGAGTATGGAGAATTTTTCAAATTAATAATGTGATTTTTCTTTTTAAAAAATCATAGATATCAGGAAGTGTTTGAATAATTGTTTTAATATCAATAATAGTTATTGTTCTGCATAAAAAAAATTTTGAGTTCATTTTAAAATTTAATCCGAGAGATATGATAATATGGATCGCACAGTCAAATTGGAATTTACATGTACGTACTTATAAAATTTTTTTCTAAAAGTGTTTTTTAATTTTTTTTATAAATATTTTAAATAAATTTTTAAGAATAAATATGTGTTTGAAAAATTATTGTATAAAAATATTTCAATATTTCTAAAGTAATGTTGTTTATCTTTGTCATCCATAGTTCTATTCTAAAAACATCTAAAAACATTTATCAAGTGTTCTTTAAAAACGATATTAGGAGAACACTTTTTAAAAATATTTTACAAAAATTATATCCAAATACATATTTTAAGTATTTTTTAACATATAAAATACTAAAAAAACGTTTTTAAAATACATGTCCAAAAAAAATCTAAATATCACACATACAAAATATTTTGTATTTTTTAAATTAAGTGTGTCGAAATAACCTTCCCACTTTGTCCGCTCCCACCCACCCATGCTTTTGGCGGTATATGCTATGAAGTGTATGACAAAAGTTTTTTTTTTTTTTTTTAAAAGAAAAGATCTTTTTATTAGAGCTACATACATAATAAGCTTGAATCAAATGATTTTAAAAAATTCAGACACACATCTTAACTAAGGCCGTGGTCATTCTTGAATTCAAGCTATAATATATCTTCGAGTTAGTTTATACTTTCATATTTAGATAATGTTTGAGAGAGCTTCTACGAAGCACTTATTAGCTTTTTTTTAAGGTTGTGTTTACTTGACTTGATAAAGGTAGGATGAGTTTATTAATCTAATATCATCATCTGTTTACTTGAAAAAAGTCAATTCTCCTCAAATCTCAAAGCCCGTCATTTCACTTTTTTTAACCTTATTTGACGTGATATCTCATCCTTTATATTTCTAGGTATAACTCATCCTTATCATTATTTTTGAAAAAAAAATCCATAGATAATCTAATCTACCCTCTCCCAATTTAAAATTTTCAAAAATAATCTAATCCAAATTTTATGAATACAAAAATAAACATAAGATTATTTATAATAGATTGAGGATAAAATTGTAATTCGTCCACCAATCATTACTTTAATGTCAAAATTAATAACTCAAAGTAAACATGTTACCGTTTATCCATTATTATTCTATATCCATTAAACTCATTTTAATAATCCTAACATGATTTATCCATGTATAATCATATCCCACTAAATAAACGCAGCCTAACAAAATTTTTTAAAGAAAATATGAGAAGTGCTTCCTAAAAGCTCTCCCAAACATCATCTTAAGATGGATTGTGTAGTGACCCTTACCTGGATCACCTACTAAACAGAACTTTGACATGCAATTAACTTAATCAAAACAGTAATCAAAATTCAACTGCGGAAACCATAACATTAATACAATCCCAAGAAAAGAAATCTGTAAATACCCAAATATTATACAACCAAATCGAATAGTTGTATCAATCCAAATAACAACAGAATAAAACCTAGGCGAAGCTCCAGCTGACCAACCACTGCCTAGCCCCTCTTGGATCCACCCGCCTCATCTAATTGCAAACCTGCCACATGGAATAGGGTGTCCAGAAATAGAGAGTACGAGACGTGAGCATAAAACGCTCAGTACGAGAGTATGAGTATACATGCATGCAAAGTGAACTCCCTATAAACTCGAGGTCAAGGATCAGATAACAGAGACAGACCGGGCCCGGGTATGTAGCACGCTGTGTCGTCGCTTCAGGAGGTGGCTCTCATACCATAATACCAGTGGATATGCCGGACCCAAATCGATGAAAGTCCAACCACTAACAGGATAGGGAAAAAACTCTACTAACAGACATCTCGAAGGAGATAGCTCAGTATGCAAATGAATGCAGCATAAATCAATGACATATAAACCATGTAGTCACATAATATATGCATACTCAGTCAGAATATCTCGAACAATACTTTCGTACCTCAAATCAGTGCAAGCTCTACCAACTCTAGGTCCACGCCTATAGTCTGTTCTACACTGCCAAATGATACTACTATCATTATAGTGCTCTAAAAGCCTTAACTAAGCTATTGCATTGTAAGGCCCGGGATTAATTAATATTAATCCGAATTTATTTAATTTTAATCCGAGTATATTTAATTTGAGAATATTTAGAGTTTCGATTTAAATTCTAATATTCTTAAATTATTTAGGATTGAAATTGAATTAAAATAAGGGCCGAGGACCAAGTTGCAAATATTGAAGAATTGAGGGACTAAAGTGCAATTTTTATTGAAAGTTATCTGATGTTAATTCTATTATCAGCATGATACGTGTACATGTCTTAGACATTTCAGAAGTTTTGAAGCAGAGAGCCGTTCTTCTTCATTTTCCTTTGAAACGTTGAGATTCAATTTGCCGTAACTTTTGAACCGGTTGTCTGATTTCGATTCTGTAAATTGTTCTGGAATCCTTAAAACAAGGGCTTCGATCTCGTGTAAGTTTTATGTTGTGTTATTTGGATTTCGAAATCAGTATGGAGCAGATATCAGATTTTTGGTTATTGATTGTGTTCTTGCATTTGTATCGCTTTTATTTTCGAAACCGGATCAAAGTTGGATGATTGAATGTTGTGGATATGACTTCTAGCATGTATATCGATGAGTATAGCTGCTGATATGATGTTATGTTACTGAGTTTTATAAGGTATATTGTAACACCCGGTATTTTAATACGTAAATTCGCATGCATAATTAGAAAATTTATTTATTTAAAATTTTAGATTTATGGGTTAAATTATGATATGAATTATTTGTGCATGTTTTAAGATTTATTTTCAAGCATTTAACCCATAATTTGAGATTTTTATGATTTTTAGTATTTAAATTATTTTATCGCGTAGACGGGACCATGGACGGACGAGATGAAAACTTTCTATCCAATTTATTTCATAAGCATTTTTAGAGCCCAAAAATATTATTTTGAGTTTTATTTCCTCAAAATTATCAGTATTTAATTTTATATATTTTTAGGAGTCCGTTTTTATTCAAAATAAGCCAAAATAATGACTTTTTACTATCTTTAAAATTCCCTTAATTATATATTTCGGGATTTTATTAAAGTTATCAGATTTTAAATATTATTTAGAGCTTCTAAGTTATATATTTCATATTTAAAATCCTTATTAATATTTTTAATTATTCCAAAACTCTATTTTAATTAATTACACCCTAATCTACCCAACCCTCACGGCTCACGCCTCCAAGCATCAGCCGACGCCTCCTTTCATCTTCATCTTCTTCATCGGCTAGCATCTCTAAGGACTCCATAGCCACGATTTTGAAGCTTCCAAGTTGTGTCATCGTCGCCCCGTCATCCCGGAATCGTTATACACGTTTCTTTTCTCTTCAACTTCGGTGAAATACATGATTTTCTTCCCTATTGTTCGTACCTATCAGCTATTATAGTGTGTGTATTGTGTATGCATCAAAAACTTTAAAGATTTTCAGAAAAAGGTTTCGGCTTTCATGGAGTTTGTGACTTGTCGTGTGTTTTTGATTGTCATGCTCACGTTTCTTAGCCATGGTTGCGTATGACTGCTGGTAGGTGTTTAGAGGGTGTGTGTGAGTGGCCTGGACTCGAATGGCTCGAGTGGTTCGAGCCAAACGAGCCTAGGAAAGCCACAAAGTCGGACGGCCTCCCATGGATGCGCAGACTAGGGTTTGGGGAAGGGGGGTTCGGCTAAGGGCTCTAGGGTGCATGGGGCTGGGTCAAGGGCTAGGTTCGAACTGCCCAGACGTGGGCTACGTCTTGGCAGCGGCGCTCCGGCCAGGGGCGACTGGAGCAGGCCGGCAGTAGCCAAGGAGCGGCTGCTGCTCACGGCCGCAGAAGATTAGGGCTTAGGGTGCGATCGGGCTAGGGTTCCAGAGTTGGTCCGGGTCGAGTTATGGGTCCGGGTCGGGTCTGGAAGTAAGTGGGTTAAGTTAGTTGGGTCCGGGTCCGGGTTAAGTTAGTTGGGCTCGGGTATTTTATTTTTAAGTTAATTAATGAGTTTAAGTGTTTAATTGGGCTAATTAGTTTAATTAAATTAATGGGCTATATTTAATTTTCTTAGTGGGCTTAAATAATTAATTTAAGTTAGTCCACTAATTTTTTTATGGGCTTTAGAACCCATGGAAATTATTGGGCCAGTCTTTGGGCTTTTGGGCCCATTGGGCCAGAATAGAGTGTTATTGGGCCAGGAAATTTTATTGGGCTTAGAAATGTGTTAATGGACTTAAGTATGTTAATGGGCCAGTCTCAGTGTTAATGGGCCAGAATTTAAGAAATTAGGCTTGAGTGTTAGGGCCAGCAGTTCAGTACAACCCATGAGAAATTGCATGTGTCCTGAATATATATTTAATTATTTTTATGCATGGAAGTTATTTTTAATATTTATATGTTAGTATGAAATTAAATTAAATATATATGAAGGACACACATTTTATTTAAGTACATGCATTCATGAAATAATTTTTAGGCATGATTTAATGTCTAAGGTTGAGCATAAGAAAATAATTTTATGTTGGAAGTTGAAGTAGTGTGACAATTTAAGGGGGATTCGTCCCCATATGTGAACTATTGAAGGGCAGTTTACTGCCAATTTAAGAGGTGATTCGTCACCGCCACGTACGTTGGTTTACCACGCTGATCAGTATTTAATGTATGTATGGTTACACTATGGATACGACCTTTCGAGGTTAGAAAATACTTTGCTCAACAATGTTTATGTATTATTATGATATTCAAGTCTAATTTAAGTTTATGTTATGTTCATGATATTTTTAAGCATTCTCATTCATGTATATGTTATGTATTAGTATTAAAGTGATTTAAATTATTTTAAACCCTTGTTATGTTAGCATGTTGGGCCTCTAGGCTCACTACACTGATATGGTGCAGGTGAGTACGTAGAGGAGGATGTAGTACCCACCGGCGGCGAGGACCTATGAGCGGACATGCAGTGACCCTGTGACCGTTGTCTGAGTCTATATGCATGTTTCGAATATTTTATCATGTTATACATTTTTATTTATTTTCAGTAATTGACACTATTGTATGTTTTTATTTAAATATTTTCAGTGCATGTAAACTTTAATTTATTTTGCTTTTGTCAGTATTTTATTAAATGCATGACTCAGATATTTAATTTATGCAATATTAAATTTTCGAATTGTTGCATTATTTTATTCAAGTTATTTATTTTTAAAAACTACTTATTTTGTGCATATATGTATGGGCATGTATGTACATATTTTTACATAGTAAGTAAATAAATAAAAAAAAAATTCCGCATATATATATATATATTTATTTATATTTATAGAGTTAGGGTCGTTTCAGTTGGTATCAGAGCACGGTCCTTGGAGGGGTCATTACTGCTATGCGAGCTCAGAAATCCACGCTACCGGTCTGTAAGTTTTAAGTGTTTATAGCATGATTTACTTTTAAGAATTTAAGTTAGCATTAATGTTAAAGAACTTAGCTATGCATGGAGATTTACGTAAAGATATATGTGGTGGTGCAGAATGCCTCCCAGACCTGTGAACAGACGTGAGAGATCTCCACCTCCACCCTAGGGTCCACTTGCAGCATTGGAGTAGGCCAATGCTAATATGATGGCAGGGATTACTGCTCTGTTGGAGCAGCAGGCTGCACGTCCTAGACTGTCCCACGAGGAGGACGTAGCTGAGCGGTTCTAGAAGAAGGGACCAAAGGAGTTTACTGGTACCACCGATCCATTGGTGGTTGAGGGGTGGATTCGCTCTTTGGAGTCCATCTTTGCATACATGGGGATTACTGACGCCGACAGGGTGAACTGTGCGACTTATATGATGAAGGGAGATGCAGCTCTTTGGTGGGAGGGTGCTGCCAGGGGAGTACATCTTTCTACATTGACTTGGGCAGAGTTTAGGCGTATCTTCTACGCCAAGTATTTCACGAAGGATGTGCGCAGTCGCATGATCCGGGAGTTTATGAGTCTCCGGCAGGGGGACAGATCAGTGATTGAGTATGTGAGACAGTTCGAGAGGGGCTGTCATTTTGTGCCTCTGATTTCAGACAGTCCACCGGAGAAGATGAGGCAGTTTGTGGAGGGACTGAAGGCGGATATCAAGCATGACGTACGTATGATGGACGTCGCTACATATGAGGCGGCAGTTAGTAGAACACTGAGGTCAGAGGAGGGTAGGAGAGAGATACAGCGAGAACAGCAGGGGAAGAGACAGATTCAGTCTGGATTTCAGCGACCATCTTCGCAGCCTCCTGCGAAGAAGCAGTATACTGAGCCGTTTAAGGGCCCGAACCAGCAGCAGAGGCCACAGCAGCCGAGGGGCGGGGCCCCTAATACTGGAGGTTTTCCTACTTGCCCGAAGTGTCAGAAGATGCATTCGGGACCTTGTCTTCTGGGAGCAAGAGTTTGTTTCCACTGTAGAGAGCCAGGGCACCAGATAGCTAATTGCCCGAGGAAGAAGAACACCACTGGTAGAGTGTTCGTTATACAGGCAGAGGAGGCAGACCCAGATACCTCTTTGATCACCAGTATATGTTACCCTTAGTATTTTATGATTTCTTCCTTTGGTTAAGAATTTCGATTTTTTTTCTTGTGGAATATTTGTTATTTGGGATTTATTATCTGCATGTTAGAATAAGAAGCATGTTTTACTTGTGATTAGAATTAAGGGTTATTAGTGACTCATCTTTGGGGAAAAGTTTAGTAGTGGTATGAAATTGTTGGGATTCTTCTGCGTGCAGTGAGAATTCTAGTTGGAGGCAACTCCACGTTTGCATTGCTAGATTCAGGGGCTACGCATTCGTATATCTCCCTGGAGTTTATCAGACGGATAGACATCACACCTGAGATTGTTGACAGTGGTTATGATGTCACTATGCCGTCAGGACAGATTATTTCTACCTCTAGTGTCATTCGAGAACTGGAGTTGGAGCTTCAGGGGCACTCCATTCGCGCAGATGATGAAACTTAAAATTTGTAATTATTTATATGTTAAAAAGTATGTTTTAAAATTTAAGTTTAATTAAAATTATGAAGTTGTATTATTTTAGTGTTATGTGTTTATATTTAAATATTTTACTAAAATGTTGTATTTTACAGTTTGCGCAGGTTTTACTAAAAATAAAATTACTCAAGCTACAGAGGTCATAATGGAGTAATCTTAAAACCTGTAGAATCACAAAAGAGGCATCTTCAACTTTGTAGAAGACAAGAAATTCCAAAAACTTCATTAAGATGATCAAAATAATCAAACATCAAAATGGAGACAGATTTACTTTTACTATGACCAGCTTGGAGTAAAAATATCATAAGTATTTCATATTTTATCCAAAAGGGGTGAATGAGTTGTCAAAACACATCTACAGACAAAATATCCTAAGTGTTCTATGTTGAAAAGAAAGGCTGAATCGGTGGTCTAAGGCATCAAACATGCCAATTAAAGTTGGGTCATGGTATTGACATTCAAGGAGACAAGCACCCACCAACTTTACTATTTCATATTTAATGAGCCTTGGACTCTTGCTCTCATTTGACCTATAAATAGATGTGTTGTATAAGCTTTGTAGTGTGCAAGAGTGTAGAGAAGTTCTCATTTGTAAAATAAATATTGTGTGTGTGAGAATAAAAGTTTGAGTGTGCATATTTCTCAAGTTCAAGTATGAAATTTATTTTATCCTTACTTTTGAGTTTCATGTTCATGGCAAGCTGAATCTTTTTATGTCAAGGTGAAAAGGTTTCATTGTTGGTTAAGTAAGAATGTTTATATTTTGTATATTCTTCTCTTTTTCTATTTCTATTTTGTTTTTTCTAATTGATCCTTATTTGTAGGTATAATTTTGGAAGATTTGTTGTTATCTATTTACATCAAATGCTTGGTACCTTGAATGTGGTTACCTTGATTTGTTGTCAAATATGATACAATAAATACTACAATAATTATATACTATAAATATAAGTATCTATTTATAATAAAGTCATATATATTATTTAGACGATAGCGTGACACTGTCGGTTGTTCTAAATAATATATTGTGATTTGAACTAACATTTCATTCTCGCATCTAAATTTTACTTTATCGCAACTAACATTTACTTTTTCGCAACTAACATTTACTTTATCGCAACTAACATTTACTTTTTCGCAACTAACATTTACTTTCTCGCATATAACATTTATTTTTCCGCAACTAACATTTACTTTATCGCATCTAACATAAAGTCATATATTTTATTTAGACGATAGCGTGGCTCTGCCGGTTGTTCTAAATGAAATATTGTGATTTGATCTAACATTTACTTTTATGTCAATTTATATTTATGCATTTATATATATATTATGGGTACCATGTATTAAATATCGGCTGATATTAATATAGTGGGAACTATTATATGATATACTTGTTTAAATATTTAATTGTTCTTTTTATGTTTATATTTATGCATTTATATATATATTATGGGTACCATGTATTAAATATCGGCTGATATTAATATAGTGGGAATTATATTATATGATATACTTGTTTAAATATTTAATTGTTCTTTTTATGTTTATATTTATTCATTTATATATATATTATGGGTACCATGTATTAAATATCGGCTGATATTAATATAGTGGGAACTATATTATATGATATACTTGTTTAAATATTTCATTGTTCTTTTATGTTTATTCTTATTTTAGTTTCTTTTATTTATTTTTATTAAGCAATCTTAAATAAACCAACAATGAACCTTTGAAACCTTGACAATTTTATAATTTGTGTATTTGAAGTTTCATAATAATATTTCCATCTATAATATATCATGCTAAAATTAAACTTACAGCATCCTCTCCGTGAATCGATCTCGTACTCACGAGTATATTACTTGCAGACAACCTACACTTGGGTGAATTACAATTTAAGTTGTAGCAAGTTTTTGGCGCCGTTGCCGGGGAGGTATAAATTAAGTTTAATTTTATGTTATTTATGTAAATAGTATGTTGTTTTTAATTGTATGATTGTTTGGAGTCGTAAACAAAGTGGTAGACTTGTTCGAGTATCTAAAAATATTTTAAACATGGAGGATAATTTTAATAATCAAGATGATAATAATAATAATAATCAAGAACATGTACAACCAAGAACACTTAGGCACCATATGAATCCAATAAGAACTAGTACACCATCTTGTTTAGTTTTTCCTCCTGATGCGTCTAATTTCAATTTTAAACCTCAAATCATTCAACTTTTACCAAATTTTCATAGCTTAGATTCTGAAAATCCATATTTGCATTTAAGAGAATTTGAGGAGGTTTGCAACACTTATAATGATCAAAATTGTAGCATGGATACTATTCGATTAAAGCTTTTCCCTTTTTCCTTAAAAGATAAAGCTAAAACATGGTTGCAAAATTTGAAATCAAGTTCAATAAGATCATGGGAAGAAATGCAACAACAATTTCTAAAAAAGTTTTTTCCTTCCCATAGAACAAACTCTTTTAAAAGACAAATTACAACTTTTTTTCAAAAACAAGAGGAAACATTTTATCAATGTTGGGATAGATATAAAGAGTTACTTAATACATGCCCACATCATGGTTTTGAAATATGGAGGATAGTTTTTCACTTTTATGAAGGTTTAATACCTAAAGATAGGCAAATGATAGAATTCATGTGTAATGGAACTTTTGAAGATAAAAACCCAAATGAAGCTATAGAATATTTGGAGTCATTAGCAGAAAATGCTCAAAATTGGGATAATATAGGCTCAATTGAACCACCAAGTAAAACCAATAATTCAACAAATGGGGGTGGTATTTATCATCTTAAAGATGATGTAGATGTTCAAGCTAAACTTGCATCTTTAGCAAGAAAAATCGAGTCATTAGAAATGAAAAAGAGTGATCAATTAAAAAGTGTTCAAGAAATTGTTTGTCATATATGTGACACACATAATCACCTTACAAAAAATTGTCCTACTTTGCCTTCATTTAAAAAATGTCTCCATAAACAAGCCAATTATGTTAACAATTTTAAAAAACCAACATTAGATCCTTTTTCACAAACATATAATCCTGGTTGGAGAAATCGTCCTAATTTTAGTTGGAGGAACGATAATAATGCACAACCTTCACAACAACCTTTTCACAATAACCAAAGTCATCAAGGTTATGCTCCTTATATCCCACCTCCAAGAAAACATTTTGAAGATGAAATTCATGCATACATTCAAAAGCAAGAGTCTATCAATATTCAAAACATTCAATCTATGAATGATTTGAAAGAAACTCTTGCAAAATTTGCATCTGCACTTAATATTTATGAAAAAGGAAAATTTCCATCTCAACCACAACCCAATCCTAAAAATCAAAATCAAGAAAAATTTGATCAAGTAAAATTTGGTATTACTCTTAGAAGTGGTAAAATAGTTAATGATCCATATAGTGATGAAAACAAAGATCAATTAAACTCAAAGAGTAAGGATTCAAATCCTGATACTTTTGAGAAAGATGATGCTTTGAGTCCTAAAAATAAGAAAATTGATGATAAAATAAATAAACATGTTCCTTTTCCTCATGCATTAGTAAATAATAAAAAACAAAAAAATGATTCTGATATTTATAAAGTTTTTAAACAAGTAAAAATAAATATTCCATTATAGATGCTATTAAACAAGTGCCTTCTTATGCAAAGTTTTTAAAAGATTTATGTACTGTGAAAAGACAATTGCATGTAAAGAAAAAAGCATTCTTAACGGAGCAAGTAAGCTCTATTATTCAACATAATTCTACCTTGAAATATAAAGATCCCGGTTGTCCAACAATTTCATGTATTATTGGAAAAAATAAAATTAAAAAAGCTTTGTTAGATTTGGGAGCAAGTGTGAATTTACTTCCTTATTCAGTTTATGAAAAGGTTAAGTTGGAAGATTTAAAACATACATCTGTTACTCTTTTACTAGCCGATAGGTCAATCAAAATACCTAAAGGTATTGTAGAAGATGTATTAGTTCAAGTTGATAAATTCATATATCCTGTGGATTTTATTGTTTTGGATACACAACCAATAGAAGTGCATAATGAAATTCCAATAATATTGGGACGTCCATTTCTCGCAACTTCAAATGCTTTAATAAATTGTCGAAATGGAATAATGAAATTATCTTTTGAAAACATGACTTTGGAACTTAATGTGTTCAATTTGAGTAAACAACCAAGTAGTAATGAAGATGAAGATGATAATACAATAGAAACTATCATGGAAGAATGTCAACAATATAACTTAAATCAACAATCTGATGTTTGTTTAGGGGAAAATTTTGATTCGGAAAATATTTTTGAATCAAAATTATTTGAAAAATACAATCAACTTGAAGAAGATAATGTAGTAGCCGATCAGTTATCAAGAATAATTTCTGAATCATCTCAAAATGAAATATCAATAAATAAAAATTTTCCGGATGATCAACTATTTTATGCTACTACTATGCCTTGGTCTGTTAATATTATAAATTTTCTTGTAACAAAGAAAATGTCTTCTCATTGGAGTTCATAAGATAAAAATAAATTATTCAAAAAGGTAAAAAAAAAAAAAAATTATTGGGATGATCCTTATTTGTTTAAGTATTATCCTGATCAAATTTTTCGACGATGCATACCCGACAATGAGGCAAGTAGTGTCATTAAATTTCTTCATTCTGAGATATGTGAAGATCAATTGTTGTCAAAGAAAACAGCTAAAAATGCAAAAATTTATAAAGATAAAACAAAAGCCTTTTATGATAAAAATATTAAGAGAAAATCTTTTGAAAACAGGCAAAAAGTTTTACTTTATAATTCTCGCTTGCATTTGTTTCCATAAAAACTTAGATCACAATGGTGTGGACCATTTATTGTTAAAAATGTTTATCCTCATGGTGCTGTTGATGTTGAAAATCCTAAAAATAATAATGTATTTAAAGTTAATGGGCAAAGACTTAAACCAATTTTAGAAAATAAAATTCTTGATGATGAATTTATGCCTTTATATGATCCAACTTAATTGTTATTAATATTTTCATTTTATTTTTGCAGAAATTAGGTCACTTCCCGGTTAAGTGGCGGATAACGGTACTCCGTGGCTCTTACAGTCGGTTAAATTAGTTTCTCACAATAACTGATCCAAAAAAAATATATATATATTTCTTTATTTTCAAAATGGAAGAAGCTATCAAAGAACATGGAAAATATATTTGTTCTTCTGTTTCTAAAAAGGTTCGAAGAATGATTTATGAATGCAGACGTGAAAGATTGAGAATACTTATGCAAAAAGGAATTCCGGAGGATATTCGTCTTATAATTGAAGCCAAGGTTCGAATAGGTGGCGAAGTTCCAAAATTCTTACATGTTCGAAATATGTCCGGACTAGGAAAAAGCACCTATGTGAAGAAAAGAAGGGCAAAAGGGTTAGATGTTTGTCATAAATGTGCCAGATGGACTTGTAACAAACGATGCAGATCTTTGGGATGTGTTTCCACAAATAGAGAAGATAAAATTGATTTCTTTAAGAATGAGCTGAATAAAGAGTCATTGGATGATATCTCATTGACTCTTGAGACGCATTCTAGTGGAGATGTACAAGGTCAACTTCTTCATTTATGGAAACTATTCCAAGCACAACGTCATGGTAATGGTCTTGGGAATCTGACTAAAAAAGACCCTATTTGCCAATTTATAAGAAAATTGGATGGGAAGCCAACCCTCAACTCATAAGAAGACGTTGAAGTCATCATTGATTCAACATGGCACGAAATGGTTTGTGTTTGTTCCTCATCTTCAATAAATTCCAGGTGATATCTCTTTCATCATGTACTCTTTTTTTTAATAAAAAAAATTAAAAAAATGTCATATTCAGGTTTGGGGGAGGGTTTATCCTTAAAAAAAAAAAATTAAACTTTAAAAAAAAATATATTTCTATAATAATATTTATTTTTCTTTTTCAATGGCAGAGTAAGGAGTCAAAAACTCCTGACACGCATTAGTCTTTATTTATCATCTTATCACAATAGATTAGATTTTAATATTCCGTATATATTTAAATTGCAAACTACTAAGAAAATGAAGTCTTTTTATATAGATGTTTATTTATTCTTCTTTTTATCAATTTAATAGAAAATATATAATTGATGGGATATAAGTTATAAATAATATATAATTGTGTGTTTTCAAATATCATATTTTCTAAAACTTTTATGAGTATATAATTAAAGTGATATTGATTGAATGAATAATAACATGTATAATTGAGAGAATTAATTTGTAAAAGTACAATATTTACTCACATAAATTTTGTGAGTGAGAGGTGAGAATTGAGAAAACAACTTATAAGCTTTTATTGATTATTAAGAAATGGTTGATTAATAGATTAAACCCATTTTTAAAAAAGAAAAAAAAATGAAAAATGAAAATTGGCTGCAAAGTTGTTTGAAGTTTGATTGTAAAGATGTAGAGTATTAATATCTCTGCTATAATTATTAATGTAATAGATTTACCTCATAAAAAATAAAAAAAATAAATAAACTTTGAAAAAAAAAATGTTACATTTTCAAAGTTTATTGGAGGTATTTGATTATGTAAAAACAATTTTGCAGCCAAGCAAAAAAAAAAAACAAAAAAAAAATGGGTTTATTCTTTGTAAATCATCCTATCTTATTTTCAATATTAGGTTATTTGATTGTCTTCTTTACTAGCTATTTTCAAAGAGTGTATAATTTTCTTCCAACTCCATGAGTGAAAAACAGCTATATATGAAATACTTTAACCCGAGAGAATATGGAGTTGAGACTTTTACATTAATATTCCTGATGATATACATGTTATGAAAATGATTTCTATTATCCTTTTAATTATATTATTCTCAAAGTTTTTAGAAAATATTTATGTAAAAAAAAATTATATATATTTAATATTTTGATATTGTGTGAACTATATATGTATAGCCCATACAATTACATATTAATATATTGGTTGATAATGAGATTTATAAATAAACATATGATCTCCTGACAAGTGTGTTTTTAAAATTTCAAAGTTTGCATATTTGAATATATATATTAAGGAATAAAAATCTAACTTGTGATTTTATGATATTTTATTACTAAGGGACTAGTAATTAGCCGGTTTGGGGGTGTGATGA
The DNA here is from genome assembly GCF_033568475.1 of Henckelia pumila. Classification (NCBI taxonomy): domain Eukaryota; kingdom Viridiplantae; phylum Streptophyta; class Magnoliopsida; order Lamiales; family Gesneriaceae; genus Henckelia; species Henckelia pumila. The sequence goes on along the minus strand of NC_133122.1, from coordinate 46,471,986 downwards.
AACTTAAAATTTGTAATTATTTATATGTTAAAAAGTGTGTTTTAAAATTTAAGTTTAATTAAAATTATGAAATTGTATTATTTTAGTGTTATGTGTTTATATTTAAATGTTTTACTAAAATGTTGTATTTTACGGTTTGCGCAGGTTTGGTAAAAATAAAATTACTCAAGCTACAGAGGTCATAATGGAGTAATCTCAAAACCTGTAGAATCACAAAAGAGGCATCTTCAACTTTGTAGAAGACAAGAAATTCCAAAAACTTCATTAAGATGATCAAAATAATCAAACATCAAAATGGAGACAGATTTACTTTTACTATGACCAGCTTGGAGTAAAAATATCATAAGTATTTCATATTTTATCCAAAAGGGGTGAATGAGTTGTCAAAACACATCTACAGACAAAATATCCTACGTGTTCTATGTTGAAAAGAAAGGCTGAATCGGTGGTCTAAGGCATCAAACATGCCAATTAAAGTTGGGTCATGGTATTGACATTCAAGGAGACAAGCACCCACCAACTTTACTATTTCACATTTAATGAGCCTTGGACTCTTGCTCTCATTTGGCCTATAAATAGATGTGTTGTATAAGCTTTGTAGTGTGCAAGAGTGTAGAGAAGTCCTCATTTGTAAAATAAATATTGTGTGTGTGAGAATAAAAGTTTGAGTGTGCATATTTCTCAAGTTCAAGTATAAAATTTATTTTATCCTTACTCTTGAGTTTCATGTTCATGGCAAGCTAAATCTTTTTATGTCAAGGTGAAAAGGTTTCATTGTTGGTCAAGTAAGATTGTTTATATTTTGTATATTCTTCTCTTTTTCTATTTCTATTTTGTTTTTTCTAATTGATCCTTATTTGTAGGTATAATTTTGGAAGATTTGTTGTTATCTATTTACATCAAATGCTTGGTACCTTGAATGTGGTTACCTTGATTTGTTGTCAAATATGATACAATAAATACTACAATAATTATATACTATAAATATAAGTATCTATTTATAATAAAGTCATATATATTATTTAGACGATAGCGTGACACTGTCGGTTGTTCTAAATAATATATTGTGATTTGAACTAACATTTACTTTCTCGCATCTAACTTTTACTTTATCGCAACTAATATTTACTTTTTCGCAACTAACATTTACTTTATCGCAACTAACATTTACTTTTTCGCAACTAACATTTAATTTCTCGCATATAACATTTATTTTTCCGCAACTAACATTTACTTTATCGCATCTAACATAAAGTCATATATTTTATTTAGACGATAGCGTGGCTCTGCCGGTTGTTCTAAATGAAATATTGTGATTTGATCTAACATTTACTTTTATGTCAATTTATATTTATGCATTTATATATATATTATGGGTACCATGTATTAAATATCGGCTGATATTAATATAGTGGGAACTATATTATATGATATACTTGTTTAAATATTTAATTGTTCTTTTTATGTTTATATTTATGCATTTATATATATATTATGGGTACCATGTATTAAATATCGGCTGATATTAATATAGTGGGAACTATATTATATGATATACTTGTTTAAATATTTAATTGTTCTTTTTATATTTATATTTATTCATTCATTTATATATATATTATGGGTACCATGTATTAAATATCGGCTGATATTAATATAGTGGGAACTATATTATATGATATACTTGTTTAAATATTTCATTGTTCTTTTATGTTTATTCTTATTTTAGTTTATTTTATTTATTTTTATTAAGCAATCTTAAATAAACCAACAATGAACATTTGAAACCTTGACAATTTTATAATTTGTGTATTTGAAGTTTCATAATAATATTTCCATCTATAATATATCATGCTAAAATTAAACTTATAGCATCCTCTCCGTGGATCGATCTCGTACTCACGAGTATATTACTTGCAAACAACCTACACTTGGGTGAATTACAATTTAAGTTGTAGCAGCAGATGTGGTGGTTTTTCCGTTGCGTGGATTTGATTTGATATTGGGTATGGACTGGTTGACAGTCAATGGAGCTTCGATTGACTTTCGTCAGAGATCAGTGTCAGTGAAACCATCAGAAGGCAACCCGTTTACCTTCCATGCATCTCAGAGCAGTGATATTCATCAGGTGATATCTCTTATTCAGGCGAGGAAGCTGTTGAAACGGGGTTGCCAAGGTTTTATAGCAAGTATTGTCACGGCCTCAGGACCATCTAGCAGATCATTATCAGAGATAGAGGTGGTTCATGACTTTTCGGACGTCTTTCCGGAGGATGTTGCAGGAATTCCACCAGTGAGAGATATGGAGTTCAGCATCGACTTAGTGCCAGACACCGTGCCTATCTCTAAGGCACCATACAGACTTGCTCCTATCGAGATGAAAGAGTTGAAGGAGCAGATACAGGAGTTATTAGAGAAAGGCTTTGTTCGTCCTAACTTTTCTCCATGGGGAGCTCCAGTATTATTTGTGAAGAAGAAGGATGGCAGTATGAGATTGTGCATCGATTATCGAGAGCTCAACAGGGTCACAGTGAAGAATAAGTACCCACTGCCGAGAATAGAGGACCTATTTGATCAGTTACAGGGAGCTTCGGTGTTCTCCAAGATCGACCTGCGATCTGGTTATCATCAGCTGCGAGTTAGAGATGCAGATGTGTCCAAGACTGCTTTCCGGACACGTTATGGGCATTACGAGTTCTTAGTGATGCCATTTGGGATGACCAATGCTCCAGCGGTTTTCATGGATCTCATGAACCGGTTTTTTCAGCCGTATCTTGATCAGTTCATCATAGTCTTCATTGATGATATCTTGATCTACTCTAGGAGCGTTGAAGAGCATAGGCAGCATCTACAGACAGCCTTGCAGACTTTGAGGGAGCATCATTTGTATGCCAAGTTCATCAAGTGCGAGTTTTGGCTCGAGCAGGTGGCATTTCTTGGCCACATTATTTCGAGAGATGAGATTGTAGTGGATCAGACGAAGGTTGAGGCAGTGCAGAAATGGGGTATTCCGAGGAATGCTTCGGAGATTCGCAGTTTCTGGGGTTTGGCAGGATATTATAAAAAGTTCATCAAGGGTTTTTCCTCTATTTCAGTACCCTTGACTTCCTTAACCAAGAAGAACGCAAAGTTTATTTGGAGTTCAGACTGTCAGAGGAGCTTCGATCAGCTGAAGGAAGCACTCACTACTGCACCGGTTTTAGCGATGACAGTACCACACGAGGAGTTAGTGGTGTACACCGACGCGTCTAAGCTAGGTTTAGGCGCAGTACTTATGCAGTGTGGTAAGGTTATTGCTTATGCGTCGAGGCAGTTGAAGATTCATGAGCAGAATTACCCGACACATGACTTGGAGTTAGCAGCAGTGGTCTTCGCTTTGAAAATCTGGAGGCACTATCTGTATGACAAGAAGTGCAAGATTTTCACTGATCACAAGAGCCTCAAGTACTTTTTCACTCAGAAGGAGTTGAACATGAGGCAACGGAGATGGTTGGAGTTGGTGAAGGATTACGACTGTGACATTAGCTACCATCCAGGTAAAGCTAATGTAGTGGTCGATGCTTTGAGTCGAAAGTCGTCAATGGTATCATGTTTGTCAGTGCAGTTACCACTGCAGAATGAGATTCAGAGGTTTGATTTGGAGTTTTACTCGAGTGGTCATGCACCGATCTTGTCAGTGTTGACGGTGCAGCCGATTTTACGGGATCGGATCAGAGAGGGACAGTCTACAGATGAGGAGTTGCAGTGTTGGAGACAGAGAGATGAGGCCAAGGGTGGTCTTCTGTATACAGTTATGGATGGCATTGTTCAGTACCGTGGTAGGATGTGGGTACCGAACGTCGATCAATTGAGAGCTGAGATTCTAGCAGAGGCTCACACATCTCCGTACTCCATTCACCCCGAAAGTACGAAGATGTACCGAGATTTGCAGCTATTGTATTGGTGGCCCGGGATGAAGAGAGACATCGGGAGAGTTGTGTCAGAATGCTTGACATGTCAGCAGGTCAAGGCTGAGCATCAGCGTCCAGCAGGACTTCTTAGACCTCTTCCTATTCCGGAATGGAAATGTGAGAACATTACGATGGACTTTGTAGTTTGTTTACCAAGGAGTGCCAGAGGTTGCACAACTATTTGGGTGATCGTGGATAGACTCACCAAGTCAGCTCATTTCTTACCGGTGAGGACTACTTACTCGTTGACACAGTATGCAGAGCTTTACATAAAGGAGATTTTTAGACTGCATGGCATACCAGTGTCGATAGTATCAGACAGAGATCCGAGATTTACGTCTGCGTTTTGGAAGAGTTTGCACACTGCATTGGGGACTAGACTTTTGTTCAGTACAGCATTCCATCCCCAGACAGATGGACAATCTGAGAGGGTGATACAGATTCTTGAGGATTTACTGAGAGCCTGTGTCATCGATTTTCAGAGCTCATGGGAGACAAGATTGCCGTTAGTGAAGTTTACCTATAACAACAGTTTTCAGTCGTCTATAGGTATGGCTCCTTATGCAGCATTGTACGGGAGGAGATGCAGATCTCCTGTGCATTGGGATGAGGTTGGTGAGAGGATTTTACTTGGTCCTGAGATCATGCAGCAGACAGCTGACATTGTGACTCAGATTCGGGATCGAATGAGGACTGCTCGGAGTCGTCAGAAGAGTTACGCAGATACTCGACGACGAGAGTTGGAGTTCGCAGTAGGTGATCACGTGTTTCTAAGAGTGTCACCTATAAAGGGAGTGGTGCGATTTGGCCGGAGAGGGAAGCTTAATCCAACGTATATAGGGCCATTCGAAATCTTGGAGAGATTTGGCACGTTGGCCTACCGTTTAGCTCTACCGCCAGGGCTTGCAGCAGTGCACAACGTCTTCCATGTATCCATGCTTCGGAGATATGTCTCTAACCCTTCGCATGTGTTGGATTTCGAGCCCTTGCAGTTGCCACCTGATCTAGTTTATGAGGAGAGGCCAGTACGGATCTTGGCTAGGGAGGAGCGAAGACTTAGGACGCGAGTCATACCGATGGTCAGAGTCTAGTGGCTGAATCACTCGGAGAAAGAAGCTACTTGGGAGACCGAGGCAAACATGAGGACTCGCTACCCGGAGTTGTTCGGGTAAGTACTTTAATTTCGAGGATGAAATCCAATTTAAGGGGGGGAGAATTGTAACACCCGATATTTTAATACGTAAATTCGCATGCATAATTAGAAAATTTATTTATTTAAAATTTTAGATTTATGGGTTAAATTATGATGTGAATTATTTGTGCATGTTTTAAGATTTATTTTCAAGCATTTAACCCATAATTTGAGATTTTTATGATTTTTAGTATTTAAATTATTTTATCGCGTAGACGGGACCATGGACGGACGAGATGACAACTTTCTATCCAATTTATTTCATGAGCATTTTTAGAGCCCAAAAATATTATTTTGAGTTTTATTTCCTTAAAATTATCAGTATTTAATTTTATATATTTTTAGGAGTCCTTTTTTATTCAAAATAAGCCAAAATAATGACTTTTTACTATCTTTAAAATTCCCTTAATTATATATTTCGGAATTTTATTAAAGTTATCAGATTTTAAATATTATTTAGAGGTTTTAAGTTATATATTTCATATTTAAAATCCTTATTAATATTTTTAATTATTTCAAAACTCTATTTTAATTAATTACACCCTAATCTACCCAACCCTCACGCCTCCAAGCATCAACCGACGCCTCCTTTCATCTTCATCTTCTTCATCGGCTAGCATCTCTAAGGACTCCATAGCCACGATTTTGAAGCTTCCAAGTTGTGTCATCGTCGCCCCGTCGTCCCGGAATCGTTATACACGTTTCTTTTCTCTTCAACTTCGGTGAAAGGCATGATTTTCTTCCCTATTTTTCGTACCTATCAGCTATTATAGTGTTTGTATTGTGTATGCATCGAAAACTTTAAAGATTTTCAGAAAAAGGTTTCGGCTTTCATGGAGTTTGTGACTTGTCGTGTGTTTTTGATTGTCATGCTCACGTTTCTTAGCCATGGTTGCGTATGAATGTTGGTAGGTGTTCAGAGGGTGTGTGTGAGTGGCCTGGACTCGAATGGCTCGAGTGGTTCGAGCCAAACGAGCCCAGGAAAGCCACAAAGTCGGACGGCCTCCCATGGATGCGCAGACTAGGGTTTGGGGAAGGGGGGTTCGGCTAAGGGCTCTAGGGTGCATGGGGCTGGGTCAAGGGCTAGGTTCAAACCGCCCAGACGTGGGCTACGTCTGGGCGGCGGCGCTCCGGCCAGAGGCGGCCGGAGCAGGCCGGCAGCAGCCAAGGAGCGGCTGCTGCTCACGGCCGCAGCAGATTAGGGCTTAGGGTGCGATCGGGCTAGGGTTCCAGAGTTGGTCTGGGTCGAGTTATGGGTCCGGGTCGGGTCTGGAAGTAAGTGGGTTAAGTTAGTTGGGTTCGGGTCCGGGTTAAGTTAGTTGGGCTCGGGTATTTTATTTTTAAGTTAATTAATGAGTTTAAGTGTTTAATTGGGCTAATTAGTTTAATTAAATTAATGGACTATATTTAATTTTCTTAGTGGGCTTAAATAATTAATTTAAGTTAGTCCACTAATTTTTTTATGGGCTTTAGAGCCCATGAAAATTATTGGGCCAATCTTTGGGCTTTTGGGCCCATTGGGCCAGAATAGAGTGTTATTGGGCCAGGAAATTTTATTGGGCTTAGAAATGTGTTAATGGACTTAAGTATGTTAATGGGCCAGTCTAAGTGTTAATGGGCCAGAATTTAAGAAATTGGGCTTGAGTGTTAGGGCCAGCAGTTCAATACAACCCATGAGAAATTGCATGTGTCCTGAATATATATTTAATTATTTTTATGCATGGAAGTTATTTTTAATATTTATATGTTAGTATGAAATTAAATTAAATATATATGAAGGACACACATTTTATTTAAGTACATGCATTCATGAAATAATTTTTAGGCATGATTTAATGTCTAAGGTTGAGCATAAGAAAATAATTTTATGTTGGAAGTTGAAGTAGTGTGACAATTTAAGGGGGATTCGTCCCCATATGTGAACTATTGAAGGGCAGTTTACTGCCAATTTAAGAGGTGATTCGTCACCGCCACGTACGTTGGTTTACCACGCTGATCAGTATTTAATGTATGTATGGTTACACTATGGATACGACCTTTCGAGGTTAGAAAATACTTTGCTCAACAATGTTTATGTATTATTATGATATTCAAGTCTAATTTAAGTTTATGTTATGTTCATGATATTTTTAAGCATGCTCATTCATGTACATGTTATGTATTAGTATTAAAGTGATTTAAATTATTTTAAACTCTTGTTATGTTAGCATGTTGGGCCTCTAAGCTCACTACACTGATATGGTGCAGGTGAGTACGTAGAGGAGGATGTAGTACCCACCGGCGGCGAGGACCTATGAACGGAAATGAAGTGACCCCGTGACCGTTGTCTGAGTCTATATGCATGTTTCGAATATTTTATCATGTTATACATTTTTATTTATTTTCAGTAATTTACACTATTGTATATTTTTATTTAAATATTTTCAGTGCATGTAAACTTTAATTTATTTTGCTTTTGTCAGTATTTTATTAAATGCATGACTCAGATATTTAATTTATGCAATATTAAATTTTCGAATTGTTGCATTATTTTATTCAAGTTATTTATTTTTAAAAACTACTTATTTTGTGCATATATGTATGGGCATGTATGTACATATTTTTACATAGTAAGTAAATAAAAATAAATAAAAATTTCCGCACATATATATATATTTATTTATATTTATAGAGTTAGGGTCGTTTCATATATGCTGATATATGAATTTGAGTTACAAGTTTGAAGTCGGGATTACGTCGGTTACCGATTTTCAATCACTACGCCGTTTAATCGAATTTTTTGGACTGTTTTGATATTCGATAGCTAAGCTGAAACACTTATCTTGATGATGTGAATGTTATAGAATTTTATTCTTCAATTTCAGTCGAGTTTGAAGGCCAACGATTCAAGACGCCGAGTTAAACCGAAGAAGAAAGAGTTGAGGTTTGAAATGAGTTTGATTGACGATCGATTAATGGTTTTGATTCATTTCTGAAATAATAGTCTTGAATGAAGTTTGATATGAGTATTTTGGTTGTTATATTTCAGATTGAAGAGTTCAGAACCGAGATATTAGAAGGTATAATGACGACATCGCGAAGTAGGGACTTTGAAACTCAAGAACGACTATTTTTGAGTTGGCCCATAAAAACCACATACTTGTTTATGTTTTTGATTTGATGTGGTGTTGTCGATCCATCTCAGGTAGTGGATCTTTAAATTTGAGTTGATATGATGCTATACGGAATTGATTCTATGCCAAGGTTGCTGTTAATCTTATTTGCGAGTCGGTTACGAATTTGTTAGATGGATATCCATGTCAAGATCAGTTATGAATCTTGATGGCCTCGAAGTTATGTGAATCAATTCATATTTAAAGCTTTAATTTACTCTATTTGTTGAGTCGAGTTTAAATAGAGTCGATATGATTTATTTAACGCTTTCTATATGTTGGTTATACTTAGATTAATTTCTCACCGGAGTTTATCCGGCTGTTGTCTTGTTTTGTATGTGTGCACGACAACAGATGGGGCAGAAGCTGGTCATCGACGTTATTGACAGCTGGGAGAGAGTCTAGCATGTGAGGACTCGGGTTGTAGATGAAGTCTTAAGATCGAAAAGCGTCAAGAACCTTAGAACTTGTTGGTTTTGGAATGCATGTATGAAACTTGAGATATTTTATGTCGTTTATCGTTATTTAGTGACTTGTTCGATGTAACAAATACATGTATAGATGTTTGAGACCTTGTTTATGTTTATATGCATGATTTGGACCTTATATACATGTTTTAGACTTGAATTTGATAGCTTGGAATGGATGGAAAGGATCAAGAATGGCTGTTGAAAAACAGGGTGAAATTCTGCCCAGGAAGCGCCCGAGCTGCAGTTTTTAGCAGCCCGAGCGCGAGCCTTCTGTTTTGGAAAAAAATCAGGGGCGCCTGGGCGGTAGTTTTTGACCGCCCGAGCCCACTCCTCTTTGAAAAAAAAAAATTTGTTTGATCCTTATTCTTTCCTTATTAGATTAATGATGCTTATTCATTAATTACCCCTTAAGATTTGATATTAGCAACCCGAGGCCCCACAACAGGTGGTATCAGAGCATAAGTTTCTCGGACTGAGAATAGATGAGCGGGGTAGATCGAGCCTTTTATTCTGATTTAGTTCAACTTGAAGCATGTTTATTATCTGACTTGTTTTACAGCTTTAAGAATTGCATGCTATTTGTTATCTGATATGATTGGAAGCATATTCAATCTTTTGAGAAGGCATTGTGGACTGAAACAGACTTGTTCTATCTGAGATTGAACTGTACACTAATATGTTTGATTATCAGATATGCCTCCCCTACCAGCACCGAGAGTTAGACAGACATTGGCAGTGAATGAACCAGAACAGACCAATGCTGCACAGGTCCCAGTGACAGCAACTGAACATGGACAGGGTAGTACTTCTACTGATGAGTTCATTGATGCTAATCCGATGGAGAAACTTCTGAAACGATTCCAATCATTCAAACCACCGAAATTGCAAGGAACTGAGAATGCTGTGGAATGTGAAAATTTGTTGGAAGATATTGAGCAGTTATTCGAGTCCCTCGACTATATAGATGATCGTCGTGTCAGACTTGTGATTCATCAACTACATGGACTTGCCAAGAGTTGGTGGATAGCGACGAAGAGAGCATTGGAAAACCAAGGTACTGTTTTTACCTGGTCTGTATTTTGAACTGCTTTCTATCAGCGTTTCTTTCCTGTGTCTTATCGCAAGGACAAAGGAGCAGAGTTTGCGAGTTTGCAATAGGGACAGTTAAATATCGAGGAATATGTTGCAAAGTTCACTAGCCTGTTGAATTTTGCTCTACATATTGCTGTTAGTGATGAAGCTCAAGCCGATCAATTTATCATTGACTTGAATCTTGATGTGTTCACACTTGTAAATTCGGGAAGACCGAATACCTTTGCCGATGCTTTGAATCGTGCAAAGGGAGCTGAAGCAGGGATACTGAGACAAAGAGGAGCACAGTTTGTGCCACAGCCAGTGAGACAGCCGCAAGAGCAGCCACAGATTCCACCACCACCTCGATTTGAAGCTGGAGGAAGTAGTAGTGGAAAGAAAAATTTCTTCAATGGCAAAGGGAAACAGTTTAAACGTCCTGGTGGTAGCTATTCTAGTTCCAGTGGATCTCGACAGTCTCGAGCGGGACAGAGGTCCAATGTGTATTGTACCAAGTGTGGTGGTCGTCATACCGATGAACAATGCCGAGGTGTATTTGGAAGCTGCCACATTTGCAACAAGATGAGACATTTTGCAAGGGTATGTCCACAACGAGGTTCTGAAGGTGCACAGGGTGCAGGATCATCAAGACCGGTGGGTCAATCTACGTCTTCTGTTCATTCCTTTCAACCACAACCAGCAGTACAGGGTAGAACAAGAGGAGTGAAAGAGTGGGTGCCCGGTTAGCCAACTTGTGGCTAAGGGCTTTTATGACTCTATGTAAAACAATTTTTTGTTTAATATAATTTACACTTTTATAATGGCATTGACTTTATCTTTCTTCATATTGTTATATTATGATATACTATTGTTGTTTTGATAAAGACCTTGAATATACTATAGTGTATGTAAGATGTGGTAGCACATGGGGATGGCTATCATGAAACACATCTTATAGTCACTGTATATTCTAAACAGTTCCTAGTCAATTGAGCCGTCCGCAAATAAGGATAAGGATCGCACGAGATTGAGACTAGCATTTGCGATGCCGAGTACCACGTTTCATTGGTATGGAACATAGAGATGTTCAAAGCATGCAAATGGATATTCATATGATGAATGATCGAACTACCCTATTCGGACTTTCCAAGTGGTTATCACTTATCGTGTGGATTAAGTCCGCGGTTTTGGTTGTACATCATTAGTCCTTATTACTTGAAACATCATTGAGACTCTATATGCTAGTACTGTACTTTGACTCGTTTATCGACTCTATTGGGGTCATCAGGTGTCGGGATTGGGTACAGTTACGACACATATAGGAGTCGATGCTTTTTTGTCAAGGATTCACCACATACTTGCGAGTGTGGATATCCTATGCGATCTGAGGAGATATTAGTGTGACGAATCTCTGGCCAGAGTACATGATGTGTTTTAGGTTACTGGGTTTTCCTAGTAACACATGCGATGTCACTATTTGATCTCCAAGATGTAATGCATAGTTATCGAATCTCGAACGACTCTCGATATACCAATGGTTGTTGATTTGATCGGGATATATGGATGAAGGGACCGTACTGTACGCTAACCAAAATCTACTGGTTCTTGCAGGCACTATCAGTAATACCTAGGGAATCATGGGGCGATGTTGCTAGGCGCTCTTACCATGATTCGATGGGTAAGTCGGAAATTATTGTTCCGAGTCACAAGGAGTTGTGAGCCCACGGCTAGCTGTATTCCTGAACCATTGAGGGTTACACAAGTAATGGATTACTAAAATCCCGTAGAGATAGTTAAATTTAAAGAGTTAAATTTAATGAATGAGAAGTTGGACTTCTTAACTAAAGGGAGTGAGATTTCCTAAAATGACATAGGGATGGGCATTTTTGGAAATCACTGAATTCGGATTCAGAAAAATTATCTTGACTCTAAAAGATGCAGAAATGGTTTCTGTACACATTGGTGAAATCAGTTTATCAATCGGAGTCACGATGAATTTTATATTAATTTCTATAACAACAGGCTTGGCTTGTTGGGCTTAAGTTATGGATTGTGGGCTTTAAGGAGTTAGAGTCCTGATACAATTATAACTAGAAATTATCTATAAATAGAGGTGTTGGGTTCGAAAATTACACACATTGAATACTGCAATTTTTGAAATTCACTCTATACTATTCAAGAGGATTTTTCGAAAATTCCTCTGTCCCTTTTGGAGAAAATTCGACTTGTGATTTTTGTGAAAAATTACAAATCGAATTAACAGATCATATCTGTTTATTATCTACGTAAACTTCTGATTGATTTCTAGTGCAGTCAATCAGAGGGTTTCTGTTTTTCGTTCGTGGACCTAATTCCGGAGATAGATCGTGACTGTCATCGGTTCCCGGGATTTACAAGAAGAGCAGATTAAATTCTGTTGGAGTCCACAATCAAGGCTTTGCTTGACGAGGTAAAAATTTAACTGTGTTTTATTTTTACTTGAACAAATGTAATTGTAAAAGTTTTGATACCCATATATGGAATCGTTTCATATAATAAAATAAAAATTTTAAACTTCCGCTGCACCGGGTATCAATTCTTAATTGATCTGAACACGTTATCCAACAAGGAGGAGGAGGTCAGTCAGTGAATCAACCTCCGAGGCAACAAGCAAGAGTGTTTGCATTGACTGAATAGCAAGCACAAGCGGCACCAGATGATGTGATTGCAGGTAACTGTTCTCTTTATGGTTATCCTGCCTATGTCTTATTCGATACGGGTGCGTCGCATACCTTCATATCTGAACACTTTGTTACGTTGTATTCATTGCCTGTTGAGTCATTAACTACTGTAGTGTCTATATCTTCAACGTTGGGAAAAGGTATAGTGTCAGTGAAGTCTGTTAGAAACTGTGTACTACAGTACGAAGGTAATGAAGTTGAGCTTGACTGTATCGTTCTTGGTTTGTCTGATTTTGACTGTATAATCGATATCGATATGTTAACCAAGTACAGAGCAACAATGGACTGTTTTCAGAAGATCGTGAAGTTCAAACCTGGTATGACTGATGAATGGAAATTCTATGGTAAGGGATCACGAGCCAGAATTCCTTTGATATCTATTATTGCTATGACTGATTTGTTACAGAAGGGAGAGGGATTTTTGATCTATGTAGTCGATATGCTGAGGACTAGTCCAAAATTGACTGATCTACCAGTGGTGAATGAGTTTGCAGATGTATTCCCTGACGAGATTCCGGGATTGCCACCATTCAGAGAGGTAGACTTCAGTATTGAATTGATGCCAGGTACACAGCCGATATCGAAAGTACCTTACCGAATGACATCGATTGAACTGAAAGAACTGAAAGACCAACTTGAAGATTTGTTGGCCAAAGGATATATCAGACCGAGTGTATCCCCATGGGGTGCTCTGGTATTATTTGTTCGAAAGAAAGACGGATCGATGAGATTATGTATTGACTGCCGGCAATTGAACAAAGTAACGGTAAAGAATCGTTATCCTTTACCTCGTATCGATGATTTATTTGATCAATTGCAGGGATCGTCGGTATATTTGAAGATTGATCTACGATTCGGTTGTCATTAGTTGAGGGTTAGAGACGAGGATATTCCTAAGACTGCATTTAGAACCAGGTATGGCCATTATGAATTCATAGTCATACCTTTTGGTCTAACGAATGCACCAGCAGTTTTTATGGGATTGATGAATAGAGTATTTCAAAGATATTTAGATGACTTTGTGATTATCTTTATCGATGATATTTTGATATACTCTAAGAATCTGTGTGAACATGCTGATCATCTCCAAATTGTACTGAGAACATTAAGAGGAGAGAAATTGTATGTCAAGTTATCCAAATGTGAATTTTGGTTGCAGAGAGTTGTTTTTCTTGGTCATATAATTTCAGGAGATGGCATTTCGGTTGATCCGAGTAAAGTTGAAGCTGTGATTAGTTGGCAGAGACCGACATCTGTGCCAGAAATTCGAAGTTTTATGGGCTTAGCTGGTTATTACCGTCGATTCATTCGAGATTTTTCATCGATAGCGAAGCCTATTACACAGCTTACACAGAAGAATGCATCATTTATTTGGTCTGAAGCGTGTGAAAGGAGTTTTATCGAACTAAAGAAGAGATTGACTACAGCGCCGATTTTGAAAATCCCTACATGTACTGGTGATTTTGTTGTTTATTGTGATGCTTCTCACCAGGGTTTGGGATGTATTTTAATGCAGAAAGGACATGTTGTCGCTTATGCTTCTCGACAACTAAAACCACATGAAGTCAGGTATCCGATTCATGATCTTGAATTGGCTGCAATCGTCTTTGCATTAAAGATCTGGAGACATTACTTATACGACGAGAAGTTTGAAATCTTTTCTGATCACAAAAATCTGAAGTATTTGTTCTCACAATCTGAATTGAATATGAGACAATGACGATGGCTTGATTTGTTGAAGGATTTTGATTGTGAAATCAAATACTATCCGGAAAAATCTAATGCAGCAGCGGATGCCCTGAGTAGAAAGGTATGTGCTTTATCCTTGTCTACGGTAGGTGTATCTAATTTGATTGAAGATTGTTGTAGTTCTGGGTATATATTTGAGACAGATAGAAGACCGATGAGAGTGTATGCAATCAGTGCTGAGCCAGAATTGCTAATTCGTATCAAAGAAGCACAGAAAGCTGATCAGAATATACAGAAATCGATTGAAATGATCCGATCAGGACATCAGTCTGAGTACAAGGTTAGTGACGATGATATCTTGTATGTGAATGACCGAATAGTTGTTCCCAATATTGCAGACTTGAGATAGAATATTTTGAAAGAAGCCCATTGCAGTCGTTATAGTGTTCACCCTGGAGGCAGAAAGATGTACAACGACTTGAAGAGTCAGTACTGGTGGAAACAAATGAAGTTTGATGTGACTGAATTTGTATCTAAATATTTGAATTGCCAACAGGTGAAGGCTGAAAGAAAGAAACCGGGTGGCTTATTACAGAGTTTATCGATTCCTGAATGAAAATGGGATCACATTTCCATGGACTTTGTAACGTAGTTACCACGATCATCTCGAGGATGCGATGCTGTTTGGGTGATCATCGACAGATTGACGAAATTTGCGTGCTTTATTCCTTACCAAATAACTTATCGTCATGATCAAATGGTGGATCTCTATATTCGAGAAGTGGTAAGACTACACGGTATGCCAAAGTCAATTGTATCTGACCGAGATCCGAGGTTTACTTCGCACTTTTGGCATAGCCTACAGGAAGCTCTAGGTATGCGTTTACATTTGAGTACCGCTTATCATCCTTAAACTGACGGTCAATCTGAACGAACTATTCAGACGCTTGAGGATATGCTTAGAGCTGTAGTACTTGATTTTGGTGTTACATGGCAAAATTCTATACCACTTGTGGAATTTTCTTATAACAACAGTTATCAGACGAGTATAGAGATGACACCATTTGAAGCATTATATGGAAAGAAGTGTCGATCGCCTTTGTATTGGGATGATGTTTCTGAGGTACCTGAGTTAGGGCCAGATATGATCAGACAGATGACTGAGAAGGTGAAACTGATACAGCAGAGAATGAGAACAACACAGCACAGACAGACTAGATATGCGAATGTACGACGACGGCCATTATCTTTTGATCAGGGAGATAGAGTGTTTCTCAAGATTTCACCGTTCAGGGGCACAGTTCGATTTGGCAAACGAGGAAAATTATCTCCGATGTATATTGGGCCGTATGAGATTCTCGAGAAGATAGGCAATCTAGCTTATCGACTCGCTCTTCCTATGTCTTTATCTGGAATACATGATGTCTTTCATGTATCGATGTTGAGGAAGTATATATCTGATGAATCTCATGTAATTCGATCTGATGAAGTTGAGTTGGATGACACTCTTTTCTACTTCGAGCGACCGATTCAGATTCTTGATAGGAAGACAAAACAACTTCGATTGAAGACCATTCCATTGGTAAAGATTCAATGGAGTCGGCACGGAGTTGAAGAAGCGACGTGGGAAGTTGAAGATGATATGAAGCAACGATTTCCTTATCTATTCCACTGATGTGAGTTCTTATTCAGTTTTCAGTTATTCTTTATTCTTATGAGCATGCAGTCTGCATATCTATACTGTTTATGAATTCGAGGACGAGCTCATGTCTTAGTGGGGGAAAAATGTAAGGCCCGTGATTAATTAATATTAATTCGAATTTATTTAATTTTAATCCGAGTATATTTAATTTGAGAATATTTAGAATTTTGATTTAAATTTTAATATTCTTAAATTGTTTAGGATTGAAATTGAATTAAAATAAGGGCCAAGGACCAAATTGCAAATATTGAAGAATTGAGGAACTAAAGTGAAATTTTGATTGAAAGTTATCTGATGTTAATTCTATTATCAGCATGATACGTGTACATGCCTTAGACATTTCAGAATTTTTGAAGCAGAGAGCCGTTCTTCTTCATTTTCCTTTGAAACGTTGAGATTCAATTTGCCGTAACTTTTGAACCGGTTGTCCGATTTCGATTCCGTAAATTATTCTGGAATTCTTACAACGAGGGCTTTGATCTCGTGTAAGTTTTATGTTGTGTTATTTGGATTTCAAAATCAGTATGGAGCAAATATCAGATTTTTGGTTATTGATTGTGTTCTTGCATTTGTATCGCTTTTATTTTCGAAACCGGATCAAAGTTGGATGATTGAATGTTGTGGATATGACTTCTAGCATGTATATCGATGAGTATAGCTGCTGATATGATGTTATGTTACTGAGTTTTATAAGGTATATGCTGATATATGAATTTGAGTTACAAGTTCGAAGTCGGGATTACGTCGGTTACCGATTTTCAATCACTACATCATTTAATCGAGTTTTTTTGGACTGTTTTGATATTCGATAGCTAAGCTGAAACACTTATCTTGATGATGTGAATGTTATAGAATTTTATTCTTCAATTTCAGTCGAGTTTGAAGGCCAACGATTCAAGACGCCGAGTTAAACCGAAGAAGAAAGAGTTGAGGTTTGAAATGAGTTTGATTGACGATCGATTAATGGTTTTGATTCGTTTCTGAAATAATAGTCTTGAATAAAGTTTGATATGAGTATTTTGGTTGTTATATTTCAGATTGAAGAGTTTAGAAACGAGATATTAGAAGGTATAATGATGACATCGCGAAGTAGGAACTTTGAAACTCAAGAACGACTATTTTTGAGTTGGCCCGTAAAAACCACATACTTGTTTATGTTTTTGATTTGATTGTGGTGTTGTCGATCCATCTCAGGTAGTGGATCTTTAAATTTGAGTTGATATGATGCTATACGGAATTGATTCTATGCCAAGGTTGCTGTTAACCTTATTTGCAAGTCGGTTACGAATTCGTTAGATGGATATCCATGTCAAGATCAGTTATGAATCTTGATGGCCTCGAAGTTATGTGAATCAATTCATATTTGAAGCGTTAATTTACTCTATTTGTTTAGTCGAGTTTAAATAGAGTCGATATGATTTATTTAACGCTTTCTATATGTTGGTTATACTGAGATTAATTTCTCACCGGAGTTTATCCGGCTGTTGTCTTGTTTTGTATGTGTGCACGACAACAGATGGGGCAGAAGCTGGTCATCGACGTTATTGACAGCTGGGAGAGAGTCTAGCACGTGAGGACTCGGGTTGTAGATGAAGTCTTAAGATCGAAAAGCGTCAAGAACCTTAGAACTTGTTGGTTTTGGAATGCATGTATGAAACTTGAGATAGTTTACGCCGTTTATCGTTATTTAGCAACTTGTTCGATGTAACAAATACATGTATAGATGTTTGAGACCTTGTTTATGTTTATATGCATGATTTGGACCTTATATACATGTTTTAGACTTGAATTTGATAGCTTGAAATGGATGGAAAGGATCAAGAATGGCTGTTGAAAAACAGGGTGAAATTCTGCCCAGGAAGCGCCCGAGCTGCAGTTTTTAGCAGCCCGAGCGCGAGCCTTCTGTTTTGGAAAAAAATCAGGGGCGCCCGGGCGGTAGTTTTTGACCGCCCGAGCCCACCCCCCTTTGAAAAAAAAAATTGTTTGATCCTTATTCTTTCCTTATTAGATTAATGATGCTTATTCATTAATTGCCCCTTAAGATTTGAGATTAGCAACCCGAGGCCCCACATGCATACTCTTAAATATTTATAGGAAGCAAAAGCTATACCTTCGTCTGTCTTTATCCCTTTGATGTCGAGTGCCTCAAAACTAGGCCACAGCTCCGCTACGACGCCTGGATCGCTATGCCACTTCCGGATTCCCCACGGGACGCCTAGAATTCCCTAAATCTGAGTTAAAAGGCTAAGGAATTAAGAGAGAAAAGAGGAATTGGTGCACTCAAATGTGAGCTCGGTACCCCCTATTTATAGATGACGATCGGAACCTCCGTTCCTCGATCGAAACGTCCGATCCCGACATCGGAGCTTCCGATCTCGCTTATCTGCCACGTGTCAAAATCTCACTGGTTGACTTCGAATAAAGGTGATCGGAACTTCCGATCCTGATCGGAGCTTCCGATCCTGCCACACGTCATGCCTGACGTAATTCGATCGGAGCTTCCGATCGCTCCTTCGGAGCTTCTGATCCTGTTCGGAGCTTCCGATCTTGCCTTCGGAGCTTCCGAACCCTTCCCAAGTAATTATGATTAATTTCTTAATCACTGATTTTGGTTACGGGCTACTAGATTCTCCTCCACTTAAGATATTTCGTCCTCGAAATCAGATCTTAAGTACTGAATGTAATACAGAAATCAGAAACATTCTTTATTCAAATCAAACGTTTACAGAGTTTGCAACTGAATACAACTTTAAGAATGAAATCAAAACAACTCAGGATGGTCTTCACGCATCCTGTCCTCAAGCTCCCAAGTAGCTTCCTCAGTGCCTCGACGCTGCCACTGAACTAATACCAGAGGAATGACTTTTTTCCGCAAAACCTTATCCTTATAATCCAGGATACGAATAGGTTTCTCAACATAGGTCAAATCCTTGCTCACCTGAACCTCAGACCACTGCAGAATATGAGACTCATCCGCCACATACCATCGCAACAGAGATACGTGGAACACGTCGTGAATACTGGAAAGATGCGGTGGCAAAGCTAGTCGATAAGCCAAATCGTCAATGCTTTCCAAGATCTCAAACGGACCGATAAATCTGGGAGATAACTTGCCCTTAAGGCCAAATCTGAGAATCCTGCGGAAAGGTGACACTCTCAAAAACACCCTCTCCCCGATATCGAACTACAAAGGCCTACGCTTGGTGTTAGCATAGCTAGCTTGACGATCCTGTGCAGTCTTAATCCGTTTCTTGATCTGATCAACAATGTCTACCGCCTGCTGAATAAACTTCGGTCCCTCAGCCTGTCTCTCCCCCACTTCTTCCCAGAAGAGTGGAGTACGACAACGTCGCCCGTACAATGCCTCAAAATGTGCCATCCCAATGCTAGTATGATAGCTGTTGTTGTACGCGAACTCGATCAATGACAAATGATCCTGCCAGGATGGACCAAAATTCATGACGCACGCTCTAAGCATATCCTCCAAAGTACGGATAGTGCGCTCTGACTGACCATCAGTCTTCGGATGATAGGCAGTACTCAAACTGAGAGTAGTACCCATCGCACGCTGAACACTCCCCCAGAATCTAGAAGTAAACCTGGGGTCCCGATCACTGACAATGCTCACAGGCACTCCATGAAGTCGAACGATCTCCTGAATGTACAACCGAGCCATACGATCCACATTGTACTCCCGGCTATAGGCAATGAAATGCGCTGACTTGATGAGTCTGTCCACCACAACCCAGATAGCATCACAGTTCCTTGATAAACTCCCATTTCCATTCAGGAATAGGCAGACTGTGAAGCAATCCTCCAGGTCTTCGGTGCTCTGCCTTGACCTGTTGACACACCAAACATCTCGAAACAAACTGATAAACACTGCGTTTCATTCCCTTTCACCAAAAACGAGTACGTAGATCCTTGTACATCTTGTTGCTCCCAGGATGAATACTCAACTTAGTGCGATGCGCCTGAGACAAAATCTCCTCTCGCAACTCTACATCCTGCGGAATCACAAGCCTACCAGACAAACACAGAAAGCCATCTGACTGATAGTGAAATCCAGACGAGCTACCCTCGTTAGCTAGACGAGCTAAACGCTGGGTTTTCGAATCAGAAATCTGAGCATCTCGAATCCGCGAATACAAAGCTGGCTCAGATAATATCGCAAACATCTGGATACTCTGCATACCTTTCTTATGCTTGAAAGTATATCCTGAAGTACAACAGTCACTGATCGCACTAGACATCGAACAAGTCTGAAGTGCGGATAGTCGCACCTTGCGACTCAATGCATCAGCGGTGAGATTAGCAGCTCCCGGATGGTACTTAATCTCGCAATCATAGTTCTTAAGCAAGTCCATCCAACGTCTCTGCCTCATGTTCAACTCCGCTTGAGTGAACACATACTTGAGACTCTTATGGTCGGTGAAGATCTCAAATTTCTCGCCATACAGATAATGACGCCAGATCTTCAAAGCGAACACAATGGCTGCCAATTCCAAATCATGGACTGGGTGGTTGTCCTCGTGAAGCTTCAGCTGTCTAGAAGCGTATGCGATCACATGCCCATTTTGAGTCAGGACACAACCTAACCCCTGAAGAGAAGCATCAATGTACACCACATACCCTCCAGATCCTGACGGTAATGCCAACACCGAAGCAGAAGTCAACCGCCGTCGAAGCTCACAGAATTTCTCCTCACACTCGGAGGACCACTCGAAATCCACACCCTTGCGGGTAAGCTGCGTCAAATGTCGAGCTAGCTGAGAGAAATTCAAAATGAAACGACGATAATATCCTGCTAGACCCAGAAAGCTACGGATCTCAGCAACCGTCGTCGGTCGCGACCAATTAAGCACAGCCTCAATCTTGCTTGGATCAACAGAAATCCCCTCCCTGGATATGATATGGCCAAGAAAGACCACTCGATCCATCCAGAACTCACACTTGCTTAACTTGGCGTACAACTGCTCATCTCGAAGAGTCTGCAGTACCAACCGCAAGTGAGAAACATGTTCTTTCGTATTACGCGAATACACCAAGATGTCGTCAATGAAGACCACGAAAAACTTGTCCAAATACTCCCTGAAGACACGGTTCATCAGATCCATAAATATAGTCGGCGCATTAGTCAAACCAAATGGCATCACTAGAAACTCGTAATGCCCATAGCGAGTACGAAATGCAGTCTTGGCTACGTCCTCATCTCGGACTCTCAACTGATGATACTCAGATCTTAAGTCAATCTTGGAGTAAACTGAAGTGCCCTGCAGCTGATCAAACAAGTCATCAATACGAGGCAAAGGATACTTGTTCTTCACAGTGACTCGATTCAGCTGCCGATAGTCAATGCACAGCCGCATCGACCCATCCTTCTTCTTTACAAAAAGAATAGGAGCTCCCCAAGGAGATACACTAGGACGAATGTACCCCTTGTCCAAAAGATCCTGTAGCTGATTCTTCAACTCACGCATCTCTGACGGAGCCAGACGATACAGTGCTCGAGAAATAGGCGAAGTACCCGGCATCAACTCTATGCCAAACTCGACTTCCCTAACAGGAGGAAAACCCGGAATCTCATCAGGAAATACATCTGGGAATTCATCCACAACAGAAATACTCTCTATCCCAATACTCTCAGCGGACAAATCAACTGCATAGATAAGGTAGCCTTCCCCGTCAGACTCTAGAGCTCGGCAAGCTCTCAAAGCTGATACCCAGGCATCGGGGGTCGCGCTCCCTTACCATAGAAAAACCAGCTCTCACTCCCTTTCGGATGAAAGCGTACTAATCTCTGATAGCAGTCCACTGAAGCTCGATAGGTAGTCAGCATGTCTATTCCCAGAATGCAATCAAAGTCGTCCATCGCCAGGACCATGAGATTCGCAATCAAAATGTTACCCTCGAACTCTAAAGGGCAACCCATCACTAGACGCTTAGCCAAAGCAGATTGGCCCGTCGGAGTAGAAACAAAAACTACTACGTCTAGTGAAATGCAAGGTAACTTATGCCTCTTAACAAAACATGCAGAAATGAAGGAATGAGACGCACCAGTGTCAATAAGTACAAGAGCAAGTATACCATAAAGCAGAAATGTACCTGCGATGACTTTTTCATTCTCCTCCACTGCCTGATCATGCCTCAAGGCAAACACCTGGCCAGAAGCTCGTGGCCTCAAATGAGAACTCCCAGCAGGCTGTCCCTGCGACCTCTGCTGAACGGTGGCCTGAGAACCAGATCCTGAACCAGAACCAGAACCACCTCCCCCAGATAGTGGACAATCCCTCCGGATATGACCAGTCTCTCCACAACAGAAACAAGCTCCAGAAGCTCTATGGCACTTGTCGGATGGATGGTTCTTCCCACAGTGATCACACTTGTACTTCTTTCCGAAACGGACAACACCAGCAGAGCCAGAGGAAGAAGAAGTAGATCCAGAATTCTTGAAAGATTGGGCACGGGGACCCAAAGAACTAGCAGGTCTCGACTGAGAGAAAGACCTATTCCGTCGAATGCTATCATCTGCCTGGTGACAACGGCTCACCAAACCCTCATAGGACATGTCATCACCAACCGCCATACGATCATGGATCTCAAGGTTAAGGCCTTGAAGGAACAGATTATACTTCATCTCGGAGCTGTCGGCAATCTCGGGGCAGTAGGATGGCAAATCAAAGAACTTCTGCTGATACTCGTCAATAGACATGGCTCCTTGTCGCAGACTCAGTAGCTCGCCCGCCTTTGACTGACGGAGTGCAGGAGGAAAATACAGCTTCTGAAAAGCTGTGCAGAACTCGGCCCAGGTGGCCACTCCTCTCGCCGCAACAAAAGGTGCAGAAGTAAACCTCCACCACCTGCGCGCACGTCCATCCAGAAGATAACCAAGGGTCTCCATCTTCTGGTCCTCGGTGCATTGGAAAGTCTGAAAAGTCGTCTCCATGCGGTCTAACCAGTTCTCCGCATCCTCCGGAGACTCACCTCCAACCAAGGGCTTAGGCCCCATCTGCAAGAATTGACGTACACTGAAACGGTCCTCATCTCGATGACGATGGCGGCGTTCCAGACGAGGCTCCCGGTCGGCATCACCCCAATGCCCACCAATACTGCCATGAGAACTCTGGTCATCACGATCTGCCATATACAAAATTAACCTAACGGTTATCTTATGTAGAATCTAAATCCCAAGAATACTTTGCATGCTCTGATACCATAAATGTAGTGACCCTTACCTGGATCACCTACTAAACAGAACTTTGGCATGCAATTAACTTAATCAAAATACTAATCAGAATTCAACTGCGAAAACCATAACATTAATACAATCCCAAGAAAAGAAATATGTAAATACCCAAATATTATTCAACCAAATCGAATAGTTGTATCAATCCAAATAACAACAGAATAAAACCTAGGTGAAGCTCCAGCTGACCAACCACTGCCTAGCCCCTCTTGGATCCACCCGCCTCATCCAATTGCAAACCTGCCCCATGGAATAGGGTGTCCAGAAATACAGAGTACGAGACGTGAGCATAAAACGCTCAGTACGAGAGTATGAATATATATGCATGCAAAGTGAACTCCCTATAAACTCGAGATCAAGGATCAGATAACAGAGACAGACCGGGCCCTGGTATGTAGCCCGCTGTGTCGTCGCTTTAGGAGGTGGCTCCCATACCATAATACCAGTGGATATGCCGGACCCAAATCAATGAAAGTCCAACCACTAACAGGATAGGGAAAAAACCCTACTAATAGACATCTCGAAGGAGATAGCTCAGTATGCAAATGAATGCAGCATAAATCAATGACATATAAACCATGCAGTCACATAATATATGCATACTCAGTCAGGATATCTCGAACAGTACTTTCGTACCACAAATCAGTGCAAGCTCTATCAACTCTAGGTCCACGCCTTAGTCTGCTCTACACTGCCAAATGATACTACTATCATTATAGTGCTCTAAAAGCCTTAACTAAGCTATTGCATACTCCTAAATATTTATAGGAAGCAAAAGCTATACCTTCGTCCGTCGTTAGCCCTTTGATGTCGAGTGCCTCAAAACTAGGCCACAGCTCCGCTACGACGCCTGGATCGCTATGCCACTTCCGGATTCCCCACGGGACGCCTAGAATTCTCTAGATCTGAGTTAGAAGGCTAAGGAATTGAGAGAGAAAAGAGGAATTGGTGCACTCAAATGTGAGCTCGGCACCCCCTATTTATAGACGACGATCGAAACCTCCGTTCCTTGATCGGAACGTCCGATCCCGACATCGGAGCTTCCGATCTCGCTTATCTGCCACGTGTCAAAATCTCACTGGTTGACTTCGGATAGAGGTGATCGGAACTTCCGATCCTGCCACACGTCATGCCTGACGTAATTCGATCGGAGCTTCTGATCCTGTTCGGAGCTTCCGAACTCACCTTCGGAGCTTTCGATCTTGCCTTCGGAGCTTCCGAACCCTTCCCAAGTAATTATGATTAATTTCTTAATCACTAATTTTGGTTACGGGATACTACAGATTGTATATAAAACATTGACAAAAAATTGTACCACAAAGAGAATTATAAATTGAATTTCAACTAATGACTAACATGCATAAACATATTCGATATATAATTATTTTAACCATGATAATATAGGATATATACATACATACACACACGTACTGGAGTTTCAGCTGAATGATTACAAATGATTAGCTGAATAAGCTGGTTCATGAATAAATTTGAAAAATTTTGTTAAGAAAAAATTGAAAAGTATTTTATATATATATATATATATATATATATATGACACATCTCAATAACTTAAAATAGTCATCTCGATTTTCCTAAATTAAATATTCCTATTATATACTCATGGTGAACGTTTTACTTTTGAGGTGGGACAAATGATAGAGAGTGAAATCTCCAATTGAGACGAGAATTGAAGGTAGAGTTCACCTATTTTAAGGATATTACTCTAATCATAAATTTAATGTCTCATTATTTGTTACGTCAACAATGTATTATTAATTATGCTAATGTGTAGAGATATGAACAATCAGATACATGATTTGAGTAATATTCATATTGTATGATCTCGTTAACTAGAATCGAAGAAGAAAGATTTGAAATTCGATCGAGATAATTCATTCCAATAATATAGTACAATTACAAATTTTTTATACATTTCTATTATCTAATGTTCTTAAAACGTCAGGTTGTAGGCGGGCGGTAAACTACCGTTTAGTGCCAAAACGTTTAGGGGGTCGCCTATGTGTGTGTTTTTAGGCTAAATATCTGTGTAATTTTATTCATCTTAATATTTCTCCAATCATTTCTCTTCATCGAATTCAAACTCAAAATTCATGACATGTTCTCTATCTTCATCAGATACAACATGATGAGAAAATATGATTTTTTTTAAAAATTTAATAAACAAATAATATATTATATATTAATTTAGGTGGCATTCTAGGCGGATTTTGAGTCACTTAAGCGACGATTAGACGATTTAACGACCAATTAATGTAATAACACCCAAAGACATCATCTGTTTAAAAATCGAGAGGGGTGTGCAATCACCTAGTGCCTAGACGATATTAGACGGCGCATTAGAACAATGCTCTTATCTCACGTTTCTTTACATATTCTTATCCAATGGAGAAAAAAAACATCGAATTATCGGTATACCGAATTTATCGTACCGAAAAATACCAAATTTATCGAATTTTCGATACGGTACGGTAATGATATCGAAATTTTCAATACGATAACAGTATGAAATTTGAAAATTTTGGCATATACCGGTACACCGAAATATCGAAAAAATATATAAAAATTAAAAAATATATAATATTTATAAACAATAAATTTTAAAATTTTAAAAATATAAAGTTATTTCGATATAAAACGGTATATAACGACACCACACTGAAATTTTGATATATCGTAAAATTTTGATAGGATCGATATGTTATTTATATATACCAAAATTTTAGTATACCGAAAATATTAATACGATATCAATATAATATTTTCTAAATCATAATGTTCGATTAGATATGAAATAGCATCCCTACGATCTTACCAACTCCATTAATAACTAACTTGCTTAGTCTTGGAATTCCCTCATCCTTGACTCATTTGCTCCGTCATTGGTCAAAATTCCAGCGATAAGTAAATAAAAGCAAGCAAAAGAAATTGACTTATTTAACTTTTATAGACAGATTATCATTAATTGAGAATTCCGTAAGCACGTGAGGATCACGTGCGAAAATCTCGGGTTAAAAGAATGCAAGGGTAATTTAGTCTTTCGAAACAAGACTAATTAATGTCTCCACTCAGCCTCTGGTGTGGCCATAGCCAGTTCTGTCCGTCCCTCTCACGCACACTTCCCTTTTTCTCAGGGGCCATCACTGTGTACACATGAATAAAGGCCCCTTCGAGGCAATAGGAAAAAATACGGAAAAAAAAGAAGAAGAAATTCTGAAAAAGCAAAAGCATAGCAATAGGTAGCAATCACACTTCTGTACGAATGCCCATTTTTTTCTACTGTCGCCAATCTCTTTTTCCCTGCGATCTTTCAAAATTCCAAGAAACAGCTCGGCTTGTCGTCTTCCTTTTTCTTTGCATTTACTGCGGTTTATCGAGCTATTTCTTTGGCGATTCTTCGACATTTATTCCCCTTTGAGTTTCAGTAGGATCGATTATTGTGTAGTAAAAAAGAGCGAGCAGGGAAGGTAAATACTTGCTTATCACTGCGGTTTGTTTGACGGTTTTTTTTCTCAATTTCCACTTGTTGATGCTCTTTTTGCTCGTGTTCTGCTTTTGGGCATCACTGGTGTTTTTTTTGTGTTTTTTAATGGGTTTCTTGATTTTCCATGAAGAATGGAATTCCCAAATTTTGATGCTGTATGCTACCTGTTTTTGGTTGTTTATTTGGTGGGTTGTGTTTCGAAACCATTATATTTGCGTGGAATCTAAGTTATAACTATTCTTGCCTGTGTGTGATTTTCTATTTTAAGGTATAGAAGCTGGATTTATGACTTTATTATTATAGTATAACAACGTAATGCCCAAGAAAGTCTAAAGTTTTGGTTATTCAGCGTGGAATCTTTTTTAATTTGTTTCGTCATTTAAGCTGTTGAGTTTCTCGAGGATTCTGTCTTTCGATTTCTTTTTCTTTCCTACACGAATATTTGATTTAATTTGGGTTTTAGAAGTGATATTTGTGTTAGTTAATTTTCACCCAATTACAAGTTAAGATCTACACCTGCTTCTTGTTGCTATGCTTGGCACTCATTGTGGATTTTCTGCCTTTCCTTTGTATTATTCACAAAGGCTTTTAGTATTCCGCTCTCTGCAATGCTGCCATTTCATTTTGTTCATCTTGATGAATAACAAACCAATAGTAGATTTTCTGGGAGTTTAATCTGTGAAGTGATTTCAGAACCGTTGTTTCTTGTTTTGACAGAGTAGATTAATGCATAGATTCTTGTGATGATAAATGCTTATCTGATATGGAAAGGATACCCGAATCCCAACAACTTCCCAGGCAACTGTCTTTTGCAGCAAAGATGTCAAAGACTCACCCCAATTTGTCCAGAGACGAGGTTCGGAAAATTTACCTCATGAGGGAATTTTCTGAGTTGGATTCACCTACTCCTGCGAAAGCGATGAAAGGGAAAATCTTTTTGCAGGAGGATCAAGATCACATGCCAGACATTCTTTCTTTTACATTCAGTGGCGGCGACGATGCATTTGAAGAGATCGGCTCTACTTCATTTCATGGTGTAAGTCATCCCCCTGAACCAGTCGACACTGATTTGATGAGGCCTGTCTGTTTACCTATTGGTCAGAATAATGGGGATGGAAAATATT
The DNA here is from genome assembly GCF_033568475.1 of Henckelia pumila. Taxonomy (NCBI): domain Eukaryota; kingdom Viridiplantae; phylum Streptophyta; class Magnoliopsida; order Lamiales; family Gesneriaceae; genus Henckelia; species Henckelia pumila. The sequence continues at coordinate 46,444,165 of NC_133122.1, read as the reverse complement.
TAGTTAAAAGTATGTCTGTGAAGGGCTCTTCTATGGAAGATTTTTCAATCAAGGTGCCGGGTACTAAACCGATTCCGCTGTCACCCACAGAGGTTGTAGTTGAAGAAGCTATCGATTTAACTGCTGTATCGTACCCCTTTGCAGTTCCTCGTCCATCCCGAAACACCGAAGTAAAGCCCCTCCCGTGTTCAGAGGATAAGGAATGTATATGGGACACGTCATTACCTCCAAGTGGGAATGTTAGTCCGCATAGTAGCATTGATAGTTTTGGTGTTGCTACGGCTATGAGTATCGGCAATAGCTGCACTAGCACGTACCGCAGCGATGGGATAATGAGTGATGGCATGCGTAGTGTAGACAGGAACTATGAGAGTACCAAAGGGAGCATCCTAGGTGATTCGCTCGAGAGTACTAAATCTAGCCTCAGCCGAGCAAGTGATAGCAGCGGCCTGAGCGATGATAGTAACTGGAGTAACATTACGGGTAGCGCAAATAAGCCTCACAAGGGAAATGATCCTAGGTGGAAGGCCATCCTTGCTATTCGATCACATGACGGTATTTTAGGCATGAGCCACTTCAAGTTACTGAAAAGACTCGGATGCGGGGATATTGGAAGCGTGTATCTTTCTGAGTTAAGTACAACTCGGTGTTTCTTTGCGATGAAGGTAATGGATAAGGCATCCCTTGCTAGCAGGAAGAAGTTGATGAGAGCCCAGACGGAACGAGAAATCTTGCAGTTACTGGATCATCCGTTCTTGCCAACATTGTACACACATTTTGAAACAGACAGATTTTCATGTTTGGTCATGGAATATTGTCCTGGAGGAGATCTTCATACCCTGAGGCAGCGACAACCCGGGAAACATTTTTCAGAATATGCTGCAAGGTAATCATTATGCATTTAAGCTCGTAGTCGATAGTTTTTGTCTCAACTTGGGAGTAAAATTGAATGTCGGTGGGTTTGATTTAACTTGGCCCTTATGTAGACATACTATGATTAATGGTGAGCTCAATAACCAGGAACAGGACCAAGATTTCTGTTGTAATATCTAAATAAAAATTGAAAAATTATGGGCTCAAAGTTCATAGTTTCAAAAAGATTTTACTTTTCTTTTTTCATTTGAACGGTGACTTGAAAATTGCTCTTCTTTTCATCCATGCGAACAAACTGATTTTTTTTGGTTGTTTGAACTAAGGGAGGATATGAGATTGATTTATGATTCAAGTTTTGAGGTTTGCTAGTTTGACTGTAAGCCTATGTTAGGCATAGATTACAAACTTAAGATTCGTGCAAATGCTAGATATTACTTTCTAGCTGTTCAAATCAACTTAAGTTTTTCGAAGGCCAACTATAGTAGTTTTAAACATGTGAGTTATTTATATTTTACCAAATCCTATTGCTGGAGTTTCCTAATATTTGAGAAACATGAAACCCTATCGATTACGGTAATGAACTATCAATGAACTATTCGGTCTTGAACCTCTTGATACACTCTGACTAAGTAGGAATATCTAAACCTCAATATAATGGATGCAGGTTTTATGCTGCAGAAGTTCTACTGGCACTTGAGTATCTTCACATGCTTGGAGTTGTCTATAGGGATCTGAAACCAGAAAACGTCCTAGTCCGTGAAGATGGCCACATTATGCTTTCAGATTTCGACCTTTCCCTGCGATGTGCTGTTTCACCAACCCTGATAAGAGCTTCTGCATTTGATTCTGACCCCTCCAAACGAGGAGCTGCATTCTGCGTGCAGCCAGCATGTATTGAGCCCACTTCAGCATGCATTCAGCCTTCATGTTTCCTTCCTCGAATCTTTCCTTCGAAAAACAAGAAAAAATTTGGAAGGCCCCCAGCTGAGCCTGGGAAGACTTCTGGTTCACTACCCGAGCTAGTTGCAGAACCTACTGCGGCACGTTCCATGTCATTTGTTGGGACTCACGAGTACTTAGCACCCGAAATCATCAAGGGCGAGGGCCATGGCAGTGCAGTAGACTGGTGGACATTTGGTGTGTTCTTGCATGAACTACTCTATGGTAAAACACCATTCAAGGGTTCCGGAAATCGTGCCACTCTTTTCAATGTAGTAGGGCAGCAGCTCAAATTTCCAGATTCGCCAGCTACCAGTTATGCGAGCCGGGATCTTATTAGAGGATTGCTAGTTAAAGAACCGCAGCATAGGCTGGGTGTGAAAAGAGGAGCAACAGAAATAAAGCAGCACCCATTCTTTGAAGGCATAAATTGGGCTTTGATACGTTGCAGCACTCCACCAGAGGTGCCAAGACCAGTCGAGCCAGAGCCTCCGGTGAAGCCTGGGCAATTCCAGCCTGTTGGTGTGGGCACTGTCACTGGCACTGGCACTGGCAGCAAAACGATTGTAGGTGCAACAGAGATGAAATCTGGGGGTAAATTTCTGGATTTCGAGTTCTTTTAATTTAGAAGTATAGGATTCTTGTTCTTTCTTTTTTTTCTCTGCCAACTTGAGTTTCAGACCTCAAGATCTTTGGTGATGTATCTCAACCAATTTGGTGTGAAATTCAATGTGATTATTTCTTGAGTTAGTAAACGATTATGGAAGTTTATTTTTCGCCTTTCGGGTATTGGCAACTGGTACAGAGGTGTTGCGCAGATAGAGTTCTATTTATCAAAGATCATATAATAGAGTAAAGAACTTGAGAAATGTATGAACAAATTTTAAGTTTACCACTTGCATTATCAATTTCTCGTCAATTTGCACCACGTGAACATACAGTCAGAAAAATGTCATATTTACATTAAAAAATATATATGAATGGATAAAACTATTGAAAATAAAACTATTCTAAAATACGCTCTTTCAAAGTTCATTGTAAAGAATCTAATATTATAAAAAAAAATCTGTTCCGTCTTTAACCATAATATTTTTCACAATCATAATTAAAAATATTATTGAAAATAGTGTGAAAACAAATAAAATATTTTGAGTTAATACTCCGAAAACCCATGTGTAAATCTATCGACAAATAATTTACTTGGGCAAAAAAAAATCCAAAATCCCTTGAAGAGGCTTCAATTTAACTGACTTTAACTGGGTTCAAGATTCTCAGTCTTTTGCCGAAGCAACCATATTGATCTTGCGAGGTTCGTGTCGGGGTTTCATTAATTCTTCATCATCTTTTTTTTTTAAAAAAAATTTGATATTCTTTAATGCTGTTCTTTTATCTCACAAGCTGTTTGTGAATATGCCCAAGAGATTAAGATACGCAAGCATTGAGTCAACTTGGTTTATGTTTGGATGCTAATATTCTAGCTCTCTCTTGCTAGTTGCTTCCAACTTTCACCCCATCGATTCTCTTCCCTTGAGGTGGATACATGTTTCCAAACACACTTTATATTTTGAGGCTGTTTAATACACAGACATTTTGTGTGGTTAGAATAATAAAATCGAGCTAAAAACCGAGTCCGTCCAGATAGCTTGTTTTGGTTTCTGGAGTTGCTGGACAAAGCCCGTATTTTTTAATCAAGAATGTTACTTTGTGTGAATAAGAGTGAAGAATCTTACCAAACAAAAAAAAAAGAAAGAAAGACAGAGAGTGAATAATCTTGTGTAAGTACTAGTTTTATAATTTGTATACCACAATTTAGATTTGATGCAATTGGAGATTGTAAAGAGAATATATAATTGTAAGCAACAATATATAAGCGAGGGAGCAGGGAGCTGGGAGCACTTGAATTGTTTACACCCAAAACTTACATTGAGATTCTTGATGGCCACATTCACCAGGTTCAGTTCCTTGATTGCGCTTGATATAAGAATGTTTTTACTGCAGAGGGACTGATAAAAACTAGGTTGTAGTTATTTTATGCTTTTTTAAATTTGTTTGCTAGTATTAATTTCCAGTGTACCATGGATCGCTGGAGCGGGGTCTTGAAAGTTCAGTTATATCCAAATAGCAGCACTTTCTACCGAGTTGCAGCATCCCTCGGCCTCTCTGCTTCACCCAAGAACCTTGCTGTAAGTTCTTATAAATTACAGTGCAATGACTTTTGGTAACATGTCCAGATGACCAAAAATAGCATTTTGGTGAGCTCCAAGTGGGCTCTAGAAAGTGATTTTATAAGTTACATTCTTACTTGAGAGGCAACACTTAAAATATTTAGACTTCTCTCTGGTGATAATGATTTTTTAATATGAGGTAGGTACCTACTGGAAATGCCATATTCTTCAGTGGAGATCGAGTGGACGGGACTGGAAATCCAGTAATTGAGAGATTATCTGATCCTCTGAAAATTGCTGAAATTTTGGTTTCAAAATTCGGGGGGTCCATTAATGCTTATGTTGTGGAGGCATCTGTTTTCAATGGCCCTTTTGCAGTTTATAAGGATTTTATACCGACTGTAAATGAGAATGGAGAGCCAAAAACTTACGATGCTACTGGATTCCCAGCTTCTACATCGCTGGTCCTTCTTTTGTCAAGGTTTCTTGGAGAGGTGAGGCTTGCAAGATTGCTTGAGATTTCATATATAAAGCATTTCGTATATTTATTTTTTAAAGTTCTTGCTGACGTCCGTAATGAAAGAGCATAAGATTATGAGTGTAAGCTGATGATTCTTTCATTGGAAAGGGTTGATGAATTTCTTGACTTTGTTTAGAGAATTAATTGCAAACATAGTTTGTAAACAAAGTCAAGAAATTCATCAACCCTTTCCAATGAAAGAATCATCAGCTTACACTCATAATCTTATGCTCTTTCATTACTGATAATAGACGTTTAGCATTACAGTTCTACTGTCCAACTATTTCTGTATCTGAAACCACAAGAATTATGTATATCTTTATCTCGCTTCATCAGCAATCATATCAAAAATTTCGTGTTTTGTATTATTGCAGGCAAAGAATGAAATCCTGGGGAAACAGAAAGAACCTTACCAGTCAGAAGCTGCTTCATCATCTTCGTGTAAACCTGAGACCGCAATTCTTGGATTCAGCAAAGGAGGCATCATACTGAACCAGCTTTTAACCGAGCTTAGTTTTTCCGAGACCCAAAAAAATCAAGTGAGTGGAGGAGTCACTACCCAAGAAAACTACTCGTTCATACCCATCTCAAAAGAAAGCCTCTTAAGCAGTATATCTGAGATTCATTACGTGGACGTCGGCTTAAACTCTAATGGAGCATATCTCACAGATAAAGATGTGATCGATAGAATTTCAGAATGTCTTTCTCGTAGAGCAACCGGAATCCGGTTTCTTTTCCATGGAACACCCAGGCAATGGTCTGACTATAGGAGGATTTGGATCCGTAAGGAGAAGGATGCATTGGTTCGTCTACTCACAAGGGCTGCCGCTGCAAGGAAGGATATGGATAAATTACATGTTCGTGAGAGATTATATTTTCCTAGTTTGCTTCCTAATCTGCAAATGCATTTTGAGATAATTGAGGTTATGGATGTTAGTTGACCAAAATGACGTCAAAATATTTATGATCCGCTCAACTTCATGTTATATAATTGCCCGTTGTATTGTTAATTTAATAATTCTGTTGTATTATGAGCAATCTTACAAAACAAAAAGATGTGAATGAATCATGGTTCATCATGAAAATTGAACTCGAAATCAAAACAAAGAGCCTGAATGTTTCAAGCTCACGAGTTTGGGGCTAGAGAGTACATTTTCTGCGAACCAAGACTTCTCAAAATTGTCTTTTAAAAAGTATAAATTCATTGTTCTTTAATTTCCAATGTCGAAACATCTAATAATTTCAGTGCATGACTAAGTTTGTTCTTGTGAATAATACTGTAATATTGTAGTGACATTATTTTTTTGGTGTTTCAGCTTCACCGTTAATGCCCTTAAGCTCTACGTTTTGAGAAATATTATTTGAAATTATTCGTATATCACGGTATATGTTGACAAATTTTGAAAAGTTTATAATAATTTATGTATGACTCATTATTATTGAAATAATTATTATATTTATAATGGTTTAAAAATGGATTTTATGTATGGATAAATTTTGAAATATATATTATTTATAATTGTTATGTATATATTTAAATTTTTTTGTCAAATAATTTGGCGGGTTAGACGTGATTGGCGTTTTGTGTTGGATTTTTCAACACCTATTAAATTGGCGGGCTAAGGCAAGCCGACTTGGCTCATTTCCCAGAACTGGAAATGAAATCAAGATCCTAACTCTTAAGAGAGCATCAAACGATGTATTAATACATGTGAAATTCATATATATTTTTTAAGTATCTTCAAATATTACCTAACACTGAGAGTCTGAGAGTAGGTAAAATTTTTCAGAACTATATAAGGTTGCGTTTGGATGGAAGAATTTCAAATTCATGAATTTCGATTTTATTTAATTGTTAACAATGAAACAATAGATTAAATCCTAAATCTATACACTACTTATTTACACATTAGTTATATAAAGTAGAATGCATTTCAAATGAATTTATTATTGAGTGGACTTAAAATTTATCCTAACTAACATGAAATATCATATAAACATGAAAAGAGTAGATTTAAAATTTATATTGTCACTTCTATATACAACAAAAAATACATTTGAATATATTTGAAATCCATGAATTTAAAATCTTTCAATCCAAGCCTGAGTGTTTCTAATTCTTGGTGATAACCTACATGAAAAAGGACAATCGAGCACATTGTGCAAAGCCCTCCTTGTTATTTTTCTCAAAACTGCAGTCAAAGCAAAGCCAAGAATCAAACATTAGTAAGTACTTTTTATTATTTTTAACATCTCATAATATAGATTTTTTTTCTCTCGATTGATTCCTTGCTTGTATTTATTACCTTAAACATTCCAAATGTTTCTGTTTTCTCTCTTCTTCGCAATATTTATGTCTATTCATAGAGCTCCTTTAAACTAAATCTTTTGATTTATTCAATATGGGATTGTTCTTGAGCTTCATGGGAAAAGGTTAGAATTTGATTTCCTTGATTCTTTGTTTGATCATTTACTTTCAATATGGGATTGCTCTTCAACTCAATGAATCTGAAAAATAGAACGTCATATATATGTGTAATATTATCTTAAAATATAATCATGCAATTCTTGTCATCTTTCATTTCTTTATTCATGATATATGATTTTAATCCTCTACAGCGTACAATACGAGATTGTGTACAATCGAGCCGTTGGATCATTATGATGTCACTTGATCCAATGGTTACGTAGTACACAACACGATACTATGCATGCGAGACGATTTATTATTATTATTATTATTTTTCGATGATATAATAAGTTAATAACCCCATAACCATTACCTTTTGCTATTCAATGATGATAGGTTTGCCAACAACACAACTGCTAAGTTTGGTGATGGGAACACTCCACAGACAATTCATAGAGAACGATATAACGACTTTTGAGGATTTCCATTTTGCCATTCTTGACATTTTCAAGTATATCAATATTTTTTTCAATGAATCGGAGTTAATATCAATTATTAATTATTATTCTTAAAACCCTTCAAAATTTTCAAGTATTTTGAAATTTTGATGGTAACCTAAAGAAAATATACCTTTCGTTTCTTGAGTTGGTCTTGAATGCCTTTCAGCACCGTGAATGCAGCATTGCCTGGCAAACATTACGACGTACCTTCACCAAAAGAAGTTGAGGTTCATCTCTTTCACCCTCTCTATAGACTATATTGGTGTACAAAACAATATGTCGAAGCTCGGCTTGAACTTGGAGTTTACTGAAAATACCCTAGCATTAATCAAACCACTTGAAACACGAGTCGAGTCTCAGAAGTGAGAGCTTAACTTGTGTTAGTTGCTCTTGTTCTAAATGGATACCAACACCACTTGATCACATGCATGCACGCAGGCATGCTATGATGAATGGAGAGGAGCAGCAAACGAGTCAGAAAAAAAGGAACTTTTCATCAAATTCATGAAGAAGAATGTGAATATCAGCAAGTTAGATGACTCCACACTCATAGCCGGAATTGTAACACCTCCGGCTGCCATGGCAGCCAAGAAAGCAGGGGAGAGCCTCCCTCAGCTCAAGCTGATCAAGACAATACCTGATGTCATTTTCGTCCCTTCGGCCACGGTGCTGGCTCTTGTTTCCGTCAAGTTATCCAGGAAGATGTTTCTTGCTAAAATAGCTGACATGAAATAACAGACAAAATGTAGAACACAAAGAACATTTCGCGCTCTCCCCATTACATGCGTTGTGGATGTTTTTCCACTTTATAATTTGTTCGAAGACAATCTTTGGAAAAATGACTCGTGAAAGTGTGCAGGATTCAGTACATGTCCTCAGGTTATCTCACTCCACTTCAGAATATGACTGCGATGGATTTTTCTTTTGAAACTAAATTTATTGAAGGGTACAAGATTTGACATGATATACAAAACCCTTTACATCATAGAAACCCAAGGGTGCTGCATGTGTCCTCCATTTAACATTAAATCCTGATACCATCCTCAAATTTCATGCGCAAATTGTCGTTCTTCATGCAAGTTGGGTAACTTCCGATTTCTACTTCCCTTTCATCAGCAAACTACTCGCAGTTTCATATTCCCGAGCGTTGGAACGTTACTATTAAATAACTAAGAAACACTACAGCTCAATCACACACGACGTCGGAGTAAAACCCTATGGTCCTCCTCGTGCAATCCTGAATGCTCAGCAACTCAACATCAAAAACTTCGAACTGTTTGGAGCTAAAGAAAGTAGAAGGCCCCACCTGTTAATATTCTCCTCGTCAGTAATATAAATGTCAAAGTATGAAGAAAAAATGAATAATTTTAGCTTTTTGTAAACAAGAACTTTTTCCAAGTATGATATTTGAAGCTAGTAGTGTTGGTAGTTGGTACTCACTGGTGGTCCTAATTCTGGAGGAACTATCAGTCTTCGTTTACCCCCAGGCTTCATGTCCTGGATTCCTTCCTCAAATCCTGTACAAAAATTTGCCAGCACTTTGGTTATGACATCATGGTATGGAGCCAGAGAAGCAGCATATTCCCGTTATGGACCTTCAAACAGTTGGGACTATTCGGAGAATACAGGGGAAGGGATGAGATGGGAAGGGTAGGCTAGGCTAGGCGCTCAATGCGTTTTAGAGGGAAAAGATGAATTTTCAGAAAAACTACTAAGGAAGTTTTAACTTTTGGCATGAGCAGAGTCGCGATAGTCATTCATGTACCATCGGCTCAGTTCTGGCCCTGAACAACAATATATTCAACGGCTCACACTGCTCATGCGCATACAAGAGTGCAGCATTGGATAAACATTGATAAGTATGTTCTAAAACTTAATTATAACTTCATTATGTTTTGTTACCTGGAATCAAGGCCTTATTACCCAGTCGAACTTTTGCAGGTGATCCTTGTAAGTAGGTACTATCTATACGACGGCCAGACTCATTGTAACCAATGTAATGAAAAGTCACCTTTCAGGAAAAACAAGAAAGGAGATTACATCAAGATCCTCTAGTTAGAGGAGATATTTCTGTAAAATGGAGATAAAAAAACACGTTATTGTGGAGATGCAGACAGTATTCAACACCTATAGGCTATAGGTAGTATCGACTAAACTCATCCTGGATAAGGTTATTTCCACAACTAGCTGGAGTTATACAACTTACTATTTAAATGAAGGGATTTAAAATCTAAGACATTAACTGGACTCATGAATCTCATATTATACAATCAACTATCAATTTAAGAAAAGCAATCCAAGACAATCCCAAGTGAAACGAAGTCAGACCTGTTGGCCAGCCTTTGGACAATCACCTTTACCAACTTCAAAGTCCCTAAAAATGAGACCTGAATCTCTCTTGACATAATCGTCTGATGCCACTACTCTCACCGTGAAGCCTGAATTTACAGCAGTGATGGTGATACGAATAAAAGTCAAAACGGAAAAGAGAAGACAATGAGACAAGCAATAATAAACCTTCTCTAACAAAATTAGGGAACTCATCGGGTACACCGTTCTCTTTTTGTATCCGCTTGTTCTGCTCTAAAAGGCGCCTCTCATCATATGGGTTTTGTTTCTTTGTCTTTCCACAAGATGGCAATGCAGGAAATATGCCCGAGCCAAGAAAGAGAACAAGGAGAAGCCTCCGCTTAGTATTCTCCTCAAATTTGAACGAGCTCTTAGCCTGTTCTCTAGCCATGTAGAGTTGACATAAGCAAGCAACCACGGGAAATAGAAGCAAATTAAGCATACTAAAAATAGAGAAATTATGGTTGCAATTGCATAAGCTAAAAATTGTCATTACCCGTTTCCCTGTAGATTATGGCCAGAACAAGAAACCTCTACGAGTCTCTTCTGAAAGGAAAATGATCCGAGCGCTGGATAGGTGGAAAAAGTAATGTCTGAATAATTTGCTAATGCGGCATTCGACATATGTGGGGCAAATAAATGAAATTCACATAAAAAAGGCACACCCAAGAAACGGAAATTGGGCTTTTACTTTATTCTTTCCCCAATAGTCCTAGGAATTCCAGTAAGAGGAGGGTGTAAGTTGATTTTTTAGAAGAGTTACAAACAAAAATATCCATTACTTTCACTGAGACTCTAGCTTCTTGTGTCCACCACTCTCTAGAGGCAGTACCAGCTACAATATATGCATATTTCTTGTGTATGTGATTGCATCATTTTTTGTATCAGATTTCGAGTTTTATATTATCTTTTACACCACTTTCTCATGTATTTTAAGTGCCGCTGCTTTCAGCAACCAACAAATTTTCAACTTTGAACAATGAGAGAAATTCTATCTATACATTCGGCTTCAGGGCTTGACTATTTACCACCAAAATCCACAGAAAAATAACAAACAAACTCAAATTCACTTCGATTCAGAAGATATAAAGAGTGATATCCTTTCACGAATTCGATAACTATACAGTAACACACAAACAGCAACCAAATTCTCAGCCAAAAATCACAAACTTCCCACTTACACGAGAGATGATTCCCAGAGGAAAGAATGGGAAATGAGAGCAAAAGCATGATCTTTATCTTCTTTCCTTACAAAATTTTAAGATATTGCAATTGGAGCTTCAGCTTTATCTTCGGATAAAATCTGTTCGAAATAGCCTCGGCCCTTGAGATTTCTTATAATTTTTTGTTAATTTTATTCATTTAAAAAATTGTAACATTGTCACCCCACAATTACCAATTATTTATTTTCGAGAAATTATATTATTGATTAAAAAAAAGAAGAAATTATTATTATTCTTTTACGGATTTGGGTTTTTTTAATAAATAATATGAAAAACAATATATTTAACCAAATATTATGAGAAAATATTTTCAATCTATATTTACAATAAAAAATAATATTTCATAATAATTTAAATCAAATAAAAACCGTTTAATAAGATTGACTATAATATCTATACTATCTATACTATATTATAATACTTGAGAACCTTATAAAAACTCATTTTTGGTACGGTGTGAGGACATCAAAATTTTCTTTCAATTTTGCCCCTTAATTGCTGCCAAATTTTCAGGTTGCCGTTTCTCCTATTTTCTCTTCAATTGAAAATCTAACTACTCACTCACATGCATTTCTAAAACACAAAATTTTAATATTATACATTATATTTCACACGCAACGGGTGTGCTACGTAACTAGTTTTTATAAAACTTTTCGGGTAAAAAAATTTATAAGATTGAAACCCTGTCCCTTGGGAGTTGGGAATAATAAGCACGTAAGGGGAGGGGAGGCCCACTTTATAGCAAAATGTTTTTTCCTCTTGGTAAATTTAATAATTTTTTTTGTATTATTTAAAAAAAAAACAATTAAATCCTGTTCTCTTGGTAAATTTAATAGTATTTTTGTATTATCTACTGTTCAAGTAGTTGACGTCATTTTTTCCTCAGAAAGTTGATGATTTACCCTTCCGAGTAGAATCTTACATGTACTTTCATTTGTGAAAATCTTGAATTTGATACACATTTGACGTTTTGCGTACAATATTTTCTGCATCACATTGAGCAAGAAAATCGAAAAGAACATTACCTATACACCAAATCATTGAAAAAGAACATTACTTATACACCAAATCATTGAACACTTGCCAAATCCCGCATATCAATATCTTACTACACTTGTAAAACTCGACCAAGAGGGATGAAATAGAGCAAAATATGCATAGAGGAGCTCTAATCCATGCCCTTTTACTCCCTATTGGATCCCGTAAGCAACCACAGATGAAAATACAAAGAAAAATGGGCGATAAAACCGTTTTATTCGCTTGAGCCCGACACGAAAAAGGTAGGGACGAAAAAACTTTGCCTCATGGAGGACGACATCTCAATAAACATGGACATCAACTCCCAGACTACCTATCCGACTGCTCCCCACCGAGCTTCCCATTTTCTTTCTTGTTACCTTTTGCTCCGAGTGGGTACGAAGCCACAGGCATGAAAGCCTTGCTATCGCTGCCTGACTAGCAAACTGTACTCTACAGGCGAGGTTTGCCTCACTCATCATGTTCCGTCCCCCTATCTTGGAATCAGGGTTTTCTTCATATCCATCAAGGTCCGATTCATCAACTACCACAATCGAACCATAGTCAAGATCCTCAAGGTCCACATTCACAGGGAAACTTAAACTTCTGCTGTGTGGATTATCGGTGCAGGTTTTGACTTCCGGATTCTTGAGTCTGATATAGTAATCTTGAACAGCCTGGATTTGGTCATGACACATTTTGCCAATTTGATCCAAAAAAAGTCAAATAATAGCCATTATCCAAAGAATGAGTTAAAAACATCAACAGACAGCAAAAGCAAGGCACGGAAAATTACACACCTGCCATTGGGAAGAGGCCAAAAGGACTCTCGGCCTGATTGACCTCACATACTGAAATGCAGCATCGGGGCTCATCTTCTTGTGTTTGACCTATATTAAAGCCATAACGTTTGAAGTAAGAATCTCAAATGAAAAATCTCAAGTGTGCTTATTTACATAACGTATAATGACACATACCAGGTAACAGAGAACAATTGTAGTGCTACGGCCACGGCCAGCCTTGCAGTGAACATATGTAGTTTTGCCACAAAGTGTATTACCTGGGAAAAAATGAAAAATTAGCATGACACTATTAAGGTAATGAAGTCAAGCTACAAGTACCATTTAAAATAATGAAAAAAAAAACGTATAGTAATTTATGAGGTTAAGAGTGAACGTTACTATGAATGAATTCTACAGCTTGGCAAATATCCCTATTAACAGGAGCAAAAAGATAATCTCTTGTAGGTATCACCAAGTGCTCGATGTCATAATCCTATAAAGAGAGGTAAATATTGATCAGGTAAAATTAATATTTTAATAGAAACAAATGGAGTTTTTACAATGTTTCATCCACCCAAACAAATGGATATCTCAAGTTTTCTTGTAGATGGAGTTTACTAACAAATATTACCCAATATGGAAAGTTGAGGAGCATGCGCATATGATATATCAATGTTTTGGAATTAAAGAAAACTATGATGTATCCATGAAACAGTGTAGCAAAAGATAAGCTTGAAGACATACATGATACAGGGATGTTGGAACTAAAGTTTCATATGGTTCATTCAAGGTAACCACACCACCTACACCAAGAGCTTTCAAGCGCGGAACATCGGTGGGAAATGGTACAGCACCTAGCAAAATAAACTAGTGAAACAAAAAACCGCAGCTTTAGAAATTTGACAACGATAAGAACGAAGGGAGACATGACGAAACAATTATTAGAGGTAATTATGCCCAGGGGAGCACTGCAAAATGCGAGTTAGTCAGTGACCATGCAAAAGTATTTCCAACGAGAGACTTAATAAGACATAGAAAGATTAGCAAGAAATAGTCCCAAATAACATAATTTCATACCAAGTTTTTTCATGTACCCAGTACAATACACTACCATACGTTATGCCGATACACATGCTTCCACCTTGCTCATCCATGCTAGGAACATTTGGTATGCATCAACCAGAAAAACAAATACTCAAAAATTTCTAAATTTGACCCCCCAAATAAATGCATTCCATTTTTCTCATCCTTTTGATTAAGTTGGCTATCACCAAAAATAAACTATACTGAGATTTTGACAAAAAAAGGTGACCGGAAATGGTCAAACCTACACTAGAAAGCAAACGATAAAACAAAATAAACTAGATCACAGACCATAAGCACCAATAACAATAGTCCACAAATGAAACTACAATCTTTTTTGTGAATATCAACATTCAAAGTCAACTGTAAGGCATGAAATAGAATCATGATCGGCAATAAAAATTGTGCAAATTGTTAGACAATAGATTGTAACTCATGTAGCCGAATAAAACGTTGAAACAATCTCTAATAAATTTAATGTCTACCTCATCAACCCTATCCCACCACCGAAACTCGGACTGAATCTTATTTCTGACAACATTGTACAGCAATGTGGGATAGAAAAGAGCACGAGCCCCAGCTCCAACCAAAGCCCGTTTCGCATCCCAAACAACAATAGCCCCTTCAGCAATACCATTATTGACTTGCTGCTCCCCATTCTCACAACCTCCTTCACCCAGTTCCTCAATATACATTTCTCAAATCCAATAAACAAATCACCAACTGAAAATCGAACTAAATTTCGAAAAGCCCTACCAAGAAACTTCGAATTAATTAAATACACGAAGCAATCGATCAATTCAAAATCAACACAACCCTCCCTGATTACCAAACCAAGATTCGATCTTTCCACCAAATGATAAATTTCAAAAGCTGCCCAAAAAAAAAAAACTTCTGAAAAAAGCCCTCAAAATGAAAACCTAAATCAAGAACACCACAAACAAAAGAAAATCACACCGACCCTTTTCACATCAAACAACAAACTCTCCTATCTCTCATAATTGGACAGCAAATCCGTAAATCCCAGGAAAAGAAATGCAAACTAGAATCAAGAATCAACATGTCCTTGATCATGATTGAAGCTTAAACTCTCAATTCAAACCTCCCCACCAAAGAGAAAACTATAGGGATGTGAGAAATGATGCGCTTTATTAATATCAAGGAAAGGAACCAATTCGGAAGAATCTGAAATGCCAAGAGAACCTTTCAGGGGTTGTTGGGTGTAGTTTTCTTGCACAAATTACGAAATCTGGGATAGCTCTCTCTCTGCCTTTGCTTTTCTCACAAAAAAACTGTGCTTGAAACGGAATTAACGTTTTATCCTATCCTAGATATAATATAATTACAGTGCGTATTTATTTATGGAAAAGTTTGTTATTCTGTAAAATCTGCATTAATTTCGGATCTGCAATATAATAATAATGACGATTAAAAGTCGGTTGAAAATGTGTAGCATTTTTTTGGCAAGATCTAATTTCAATATCTAAAATTTACTATTAAAATACTTTCGACCGTGATATATTTTTACTCACAATTTTGATATTTTCAAACTCATCACGCAATTAATTCTTTCAGTTAAATCTATCATTTTAAAAACTAATCATATATTTTTCAATCGCAAAATATAATCTCACAGTTATACTTATAGCTTATAAAATTATTTATTTTGTTATATTTATATAATTAAATGTCAACAAATTGGTAATGATCTTAATATAAAAGTCTCAACACGTTTAAGAAAAATCTCACCACGAGACGTAAAATTGATTCAAATTAATAATCAGAATATTAATTAAATATCGTAACTAATGACCAAATGCTATATATCAAAATTTTTCATAAATTATTTTGTTATTGATGTAATGGATCTTATTTAGTATTTTTGTACGAATTATACAAATTTATTTTTTCTTGTTAAAATTTAATTATTTCAACATAAAGTAAAGAAGTATATATTTTTTGTATATATATATATATATAAATGTTATTTTTATATTATATTCTTAGATTAAAAATGAAAGAATAAATTTTAAAATATAAAATATAATTACTTATTTTAAATTTTTTTAATAATTTTAATTCTTGTCGATTGGCAATTTTTAACCATGCCCGACCGAAAACTTCATGTTAGGTTTGACTATGATGGAAATGGTTTAGCCTCTATAAATATAAATAAACATAATTAAGTAATTAAGTACTGTTAGTGACATAAACTTTGCTTAATAAAAGAAACATCTGGATTTGATATTAGGTGGTAACGGCTAGTAAGTTAATCGGTCCACTTGATATTATTCTTTATTCCATCGTAATTTTGGATCGCATCTAATTTAATTGGGTATTATTTAACATACATTTATTGGACATTTATAGTTTATTGTTTTAATTTTACCCTCTCTTTTCTTTTCGATTGTAATAGATTTTTTTTAGAAAATGTAATAATACTTAATGTTATCCTCCTACCTTCAATTAAATTCACCCAACATTTTATTTAATACGTGTAATTTTTTTATTATTCCACCAAATACACAATCGTAAGCCGCTCCGAGCATAGCCTAACGTTTATCAAACCTTAAAAAAAAATAAGAAACAAATCTGCAGTCATCGTTATGCTGTCGCGTCCAAATAATAATAATAAAAAAATACCATGGCAAATAAAAATTCTAAAAACTAAAGTCAAAAGTCGCCTTTTCATTACAGCCACAAAACGCAGCTATCATATTAGTTCGAGAACATATCCACTGCATGTACATCAAAAAATAAAAAATTAATCCAAAAAAAAAAAAAATTTCACGTCATAAAAAAAAAAATTATCACGACCATCTCACAATTTTAGTTACAGAATTCCAGAATTTTAGTTCCGAATGTTTTATTTCATTTCGTATGAAATTGGCACACAGTCGACAAATGGGCTAAAACATATTGGGCCAAATACTATTGACCTGATATCTGGCCCACCAATATATAAAAATTCCCTTGTGGTGTTCAGTTCAATATCTCCATCCTTCCCCTCCTATTTCATTTCAAGGCTTCAATGAACTAATATTGACATTTAGTGCTCATTCTAAAAACTTGGCTGCAGCAAATATACAAAATTCATGCATTTTCCTTCCATAGACAAACCACCAAAAAATAACGAACAGAGTAACAAGTCAAGAGTCTCCCATAATTTTATCCATCTCCTACCGCATTATACAAACCAATTTTCCTCTCTACTTCTCTAGTTAAGTTATATATATTTCTCAACGAACATGCATCCGTTGGTTCCGAAACCGAATTCGAGACAAACCAACTGCAATGCAGGTACCGTCTACCGTGACACGAATCGATTTGATTCATAACATAAACTAACTCTGGCAACTCTTTAGATCTTTCCACTCATCTATTCTTTACAAAATGCCCATATCCTTGATCACGATTTGGAACGATTGGGCTCGACTGGTTGGGCCGCGGCCCACGTGGGCGGTTGATGGTGGCTGGGTGCTGCAGCCACATGCTCGCACCGGGGGCACATTGTGAGCGTGGTTGGAGGGGTCATGTTGGCGTAAAATTGCGGGGAGAGCTTCAGAGTTCGGAGGTCGTTCACTTCCTTCTGCAGTCGCCTGTTCTCCTCCGTCAAATTCTCGCAACAACGTCTCAAGTACTCGCAATCTACCTCTGTTTGCTTCAGCTTCGTTCTGCACCAAACCGAAATCAAGAATTACCATCTACCATATTTTTAAAGGACATTAATGGATTAATCATCTTTGTTTTGTTCAATACTTGACATTTGCGAAGGATTAGTATTTATATTATCCAAGTATCGTCCTTATATCATACACGAGTCAAGCTGTATTAGGGTACTTGACGAAAAGTTCCGAGTAGTGCTACTAATATATAAATAAATGTTTGACAAATAAAGCATAGCATATAAATATTAAACTGATTATGATTTTTTTTTTCTTTCAAATCTTTTTTAAGAAGTCGCGAATACTCTGTCTCGTGTTGGATAACGCAGAACCTGGTTTCATTAACCTAACTTGACTGACCAAATCATCCTGATAATCTAGTATTTTCTTTTCTCTGAATCAAATAAAATTTTCAATAATTACGAATTTTAATTCGTACAGTTATTACTAACCTTGCCCTTCTGTTCTGAAACCACACCTCCACCTGCCGAGGCCTCAGATTTAGCTGTTTTGCTAATCCCATTTTTTGCTTCTGAAAAATTTCAAAAAAAAAAAAAATTAAACATTAGAATTTGGTAATTAGTTCTAATTAATTAAAAAAAAATTGAAAACTTATTTGCAGAAACACACACAACTCTCGGGATATTTCACAAAAGGCCACTCACCGGATTCAGAGTGCTGTGCTCTTTGAAAGTCTCTTCCAGCACCGCCGCCTGTTCCTTGGACAGGCGGAGCTTCTTCCTCGACGCCGCGTCGCCGCCGTCTTCCTCTATCTCCATTGAGCTGCTCGCCCCCCTCTCTCCGTCGTTCTCTTCTCTCTCACTTCTCTTCCCGCTGAGGCTCGAAACCGTACTGTTTGGGGATGTAACCATCCCTTCTTCATCATCTTCATCTTCTCCGTCGCATTCTACTACAGTCAATGTTCGATTTATGTCGATCCCGCCAATAAACACTCTGGGCTCCGCCGGACGACCTGAAATTTTTCAAGATTTAAATGAGACACTAATAGCTATACTATGCATGCAATACACCATTGTTGAGAAATATGGTTCAAGAAAAATTAAACATGCAAAGATTTGGTGGAAAAAAAAAACATAAATTTTGAAGCTAGTTCAGATATATACCAGCTGCAGCAGTCTGATGAAATGCATCAGTTCTTGAATTTTTTTGCAGCTGCGGCTGCATAAAAGGTGAAGGAGACCTGAACAGATTCAACGGAAAGGGGGCAGCCGCCGCCATCCGCGTGGGCGGAGGCGGCGGAAGAGGATCAGGATTCAGATTCTCCGGGCATCTCAAGCTCAAACTCAGCCCTAAACAATCATCTTTTTTGGCCATCTTTCACTTTATTTTTCTCTCCCACTTTTTCTCTCACGATTCAAAAGAAAAGATACCAAACCAACTTTTATTTCTCTCTTTTGGAGATAATAATAATTTTATAGAGAGTTTGTTCGAATCCAAGATATCACAAGGGAGGGGGAGGCATCAGAAATGGGCTTATTTATTTTTTTTCAAAGAAAAAGGTTACAGCTTTTTCTCGATGAATATTAATTACAGTGAAAATTTAAAATAATATTATAATTTATAGGTCAGAACCTATATATATATATATATGCATATGTATGTGTGTGTACATGAAAATGAAGTATATAGATACAAGAGAGATGTTCAATGATGACTCGTGTCAGAGATATGTGTTGGGTCAATCATGATGATAGGATTTGGCTTTGATTTTTGAGTTTCTTTTGCAGTTTTGCATGGGATTTGACTTGACTAGTAACTACATCCATTCAATGTTCATCTCGAGGGTTTTTTAGTCCTTGTTTGGGACAGACCAATTACCAATTTACACCAAGAAAAGTGGTGTAACGTTTTCCTAAGGTTAGGTATGTTTTATTATAAGATTTTTGTGTGAGTGAATCTTTTTGTAGACATTTTAACAAAATAAATTTCAGTTTGAAAATTGTCCAAACATGCCTCAAAGACTGGTTTTGAGTTATCAAAAAAGCTAACCATGGTTAAGTCAAATCCTGCTTTTACCTGTGACTCCCCATTTAAAAGGGCTTTTACACCGTTGACCATTGACACTAGTTTGTGATTTCCTCGGAGAACCGTTTTCACATCTCACGCGCTACTTGTCACGCTCGATATCATGTAAAACTAGAACGGTCATCCTTTGTTAAAATCGTTGGTTGTCACGAGATAAATTCTTACCAATTTATATTCGTGAAATAAATTGATTTGATTTATAATTTTAATAAAAAATTAATCTGTTTGATATAAAAAATATGTATAAGAAAAATTAACTTTTAAGTTGGTTTTTGTAAAAAAAAATTTGTGTTATTAAAATATCTTTATTTTAAAAATAAAGTGATAATTTATAATTATATATGTAAACTAAAAATTTTGTTACACGTAAAGAGTAAAGACTCCACCGCAAGCGTGTGAGAAACGTGAAGTGCAGTTTGGGGTTTTGTCTCTTCCAGGTTTGATTAATGAATACTTATGAGACTTATTAATAAGAATAATGACTTAATACGAATAATGAAATTGTAATTAATGATGTACAAAGACTACACGTTACGAGATTTAGTCCTCTGACTTGGAAACCGGATGTGTTGTGTTAATTGCGAGCAAGCTGTGGAAAATGTAATAAATAGCAATTACTTAATTCTTAAGGAAGTTACTCACACATTACATTAACTTTACACGTTTATTCATACTATATTATATAGAGATAGAAATTTTTTAAGGTAAATTTTGTTTTTAAGGATAAGGAGTGAAAGTAATTTTTATTGAAAAAATTATTTTCATGTAAAACAATGATATTGATGTGATATTATTTACTGGTAGAGTCTATTTCAAGGGTTTTTTTTTTTTTTTAAACCCTATTTCAAGGGTTAATCAAGTAACTGGGTACATTTTTTAATGTTTTTTTTATATATAAAAAAAAAGTAACGGAGTACATATGTCAAATCAATTTCGCATTATAGATACATCCAATACATATAGATTAATATTGAAATTTGAAAATATAATTTTTTTAGATTCATCCGACCAAGAGAAATATAAATTTCAATAGTAAAAATTTTCCAACTTTTCATTAAAAAAATGTATTTGCGGGGGATGAAATTTTTTGATGGAAAAAAATTAATATTGTGTGTTGATGTATATACAATCTTAGAATACAATATATCTAACCTTATGAAACGTACGTTGCACCACTTTTATATATAGATACATATACCTAGGGGTTATGCTCTTACAAAGTTACAAGGGTGGAGTGGTGGTGTCAGGTGTGTGAATTTTGATGTATTTTAGAAAAAAATATGATTTTTTTTTTAAATCGTTTCACGAACAATTACATCAGATCGATATATTTATGACTTAATTAATCTGATTTAATTAATTTAAAACGTTTTTTTATATCAAATATACATATATAGACGAGAGCTACATAAACATACCTCTTTTTTTTTTTTAAAGGAACATACCTACGTATTAGAAAATGTATAAAACCCTAATATCAATAAATGTCAAAATACTGGTACGCCAAAATAATGGCATTATTATTAGCATTTTGAATATATAATTTTTCTAGTGAAATAAAAACAAAAAAAAATATTATTTAAAAGAAAACGAAGAGCATGGTATCCGTGACGAGGTTGGATCATGGATGCGGAGGAATAAGTAAGGGGCAGTAGTTGGTGGATCACGTGGGGGAACAACATAGTTCACGTGCGACTGTTGACACGTGGCATCACGTGGGACCACATGAGAAGTCTCGTGCATTGCACCATGTCCCTCTCAAGCCCGACACCCACTTTGGCTACAATCATTGGATACTTCCCTCTTTATATCATCATCATCATTTCTCTTTCTCTTCTTATCCACGCTCCTACAATGCTCCTTGTTTACACGCGCCTTTCTTGGGTTCTCGTGTATTACCCGCGTCCCACACGTAACGTTATATATAAATATTATGTTATATGTAAATAATATAAATTTATTTTTTTCAAATATTTGATTAAATTATTTGTTTTGAAATTTTATAATTTGGTTGGGTTTTTTTAAAAAAAAAAATTAACGGATAGAATATCAAGAGACCAATAAAATGGTCTTTCATAATATATAGTATAGATAATATATCATACTTTTCGTTGAAAAAATATTAATTTGAACCCAACAAAAAAATTATCATATATTTACATAATTATTCAATTATATAAACTAATGACGTATACGAAGGGGGTAAATTTCATAAATCAATTTCATATTTAGCTTTTATTCAGTGAATATTTTAATTTAATAATATATATATATATATATATAAGTAATTAATGATATTGATTAAATAAGATTAAATATTGAATGAGTGAGAAAAATAACATTAAATGTGAAAATTGGACTATATAAATAGACATGAAAAAAAATTAACCTTAGTAATTGTGCGTAAGAGTATATGAATACGATGTTCAATGCCTCTTTTAATAACATGTACACGCATTCATCAAATGATTCATGTCTGTAGTATGTTGTATGCATGTATATATAACAAATGATTCATATATGAAAATTGTCACGTGTCGATATTTAGATAAGATCGAATGTCCCAAATTTATCAGATTTTTGTAAAAGATATAACGTACCAATATCGGATACTGCGTATTTTCAAAAGATGACATTAAAACATGAATCACATATAAGATATATGGCATGTGCCAATAATTTACAGTTTATATCATAGCTAAGCGCAACACTGTACATGTCAATTAAAGTTATGTATCAGAATTTTAAGAAATATATGGATACTCTCAGATAATCTTACGGTCATCTATCATAATTTCGATAGAATTTAGAGTTCTGAGTTGAAGACGTCCAATTATTGGTTTAAAATGATTGAACACATTTTGGATAATTATATTCCACTAGCAAGTTCGGCATCCCAACTTCCTGTTTGGAATATGTTCTTTTTTAGTGATAAATCATATGGAATATTAATTTTGTGAAAGACTTTTCCACCGCCACTTTATTGAAATTAACAAGTTTAGGATTATTTTTCAAATCATATTTATATTTTTAAAACTGGGTTCATTCTTTAAGACAAGTGCCAAAACGAAATTCCCCAAGATGATTAATTGTTCTTCCTCTTTACGGTAAGAACTTGTAATTTTATTAATAATGAAAAAAAATATTCATTACAAGATTTATCAATCAAATCAAAAAAATTTCTTGCTTCTAAAAAAAAGGAGAAAATAATAACAAAATTAACAAGTGAATGTGCAACCACATTATCCGAAAACGAGCATAAAAATTCAGGGACGGATCTAGAAATTAGAGTTGGGGTGAGCTTGAACTTAATCAATAAATTATATATCATACAAAAAAGTCATTACATTGACTACTCACAAAAAATAAAAAAAATTGTATTTTTGGTCCTATATGTTTGTCTTTAGGATTTTGATCCTCTATGTTGTCAAATTTCAATTTTAGTTCGATATCTTTATTTTTTTTACAGCTTTCATATTTTTTTTCGACTTGGCTCTGACATGGAAGCAATGCAGTACTGGTATGACACTGGAGTGTATAGTGTCACATTAGCACTTCCAACAAAAAAAAAAACTAGAATCACAAAAAAAAATAAAATATGTGACTAAAACTGAAATTTGATAAAATAGAGAATAAAAATCATAAAATGACAAGTTTGTAGGACTAAAATGCAATTTTTCTCACAAAAATGAAGTTGTGCACTAGAATTAAGAAGATGAGCCAGACTTCCGGTGTCAAAGGTAAATTTTATTGGATTAAGTGAAACAACTTATATATGTAATAAAAAAAATTTAGGATGGACTACAAACTAAGACTGACATAAGCTAGATTCGTCCTTGCATGAAATAATATATGATATTAGGTCTTGTTCAAAACAATTCTTTGACGTAAGTTGCAATTTCTCCAATATAGTTGAAATCTTCATATTTGTGAGCAACTTATTGCACAGACAATATAAAATAAGATGTTTACTCTTATTAAATTGATGAAATACATCTTAAAATTTTTATAATGATACTCCGTATATGTTTTAAAGGACCTAAATGTTAGAATAATTTCGACATATATTTGGAATACTTCCAAAAGTATTTCATAGGCTATAGATTAGGGAGAGATAAGTGATAAATAAGTTATTAATTTTAAAATGGTATTACTTAAAAAGCCTTTTAAAAATTCAGATATTTATGTTAAAAAATAAAATAAAAAACCAGATATTGCTTTTAGATAGATTTTGTCTAGGGATGTCAACGGGCGGATATGGGG
Organism: Henckelia pumila; assembly: GCF_033568475.1. Lineage (NCBI taxonomy): Eukaryota > Viridiplantae > Streptophyta > Magnoliopsida > Lamiales > Gesneriaceae > Henckelia > Henckelia pumila. Next base: position 46,420,330 of record NC_133122.1, on the reverse strand, counting down.
CGGGTTTGGCCAAACCCGAGACCCGTCTCATTAACAAAATATGGACTCGTTACCCGCCTCACCCCATATCTGAAATGGGGCGGGTTGGACCCGTTAGACCCATGAGACCCACAAATTTATTAAAATTAAAAACAAATCTGGTTGTATGAGTCGAAAGATAAAATAAAACCTTAAAATTGATATTTCGAGCATTATATGCAAAATAAAACATTAAATTACTTGTCGATTAAAATTGAATATGAAACTTGTTTAATAACAATGGATGTAGGTGGTGCTCGAAAGTTAGGAAGTCACCGAAAGATAGACAAATGTCGAAGGATAGATAGACAGTGATCAGATGTAACCTGAGTTTAATTAAAAACATGATAAAAACCTATAATTTTTATATGTATATATTATATGGGGCGGGTCTAGGGCGGGTCTTATAAAACCCATTACCCGTCCCATACGGCATACACTTTCGGGTCTGGAAAAATGGACCTAAGACCCGCCTCAAGACCCATTTAGTGGACCCAAACCCTCCCAACATGGGGTGGGTTCATTACGGGTCTGGGTACAACCCGGACCCATTAACATCCCTAATTTTGCCTAGTGGTCTTTTTTTTTTTTTTTTTTTTTTTGGGAGTTGAACAATTTTGTCTAGTTGGTGGTGAGTGAGGGAATCACGTATTCACGTGGGGATGGTGTGGTTTCAAATTTCAATATAAGATTTATAAAAGTAGAGGGTGAAATGCAAAAAGAAAAGAGGAAAAAAAAAAAGAAAAAAGAAAAAAGAAAAAAGAGTCCACGTGCAGTTTTGTGGCAAGTGCAGATTTTATTTATTTATGTATTATTCTATTTATTATTTCATTATAATGTAAAATTAAATAAATTCAAATTCTTATTTTTTTAAAAAATAATATTTTCTTTATGTCTTACGAAATATAATCTTAACTCATAAGTCATATCTAGACCTTTTTTTAAAAAAAATATTATTTTTATACTAATTTATTTTTACATCCTTTATTATTCCTTCTCCACTTATATTTTAATTTTAATATCTATATCTGTAAATTTTTAAATTTAATAAAAAAATGTTGATTTCTTGAATTTCACTACATGTATCCGGATATTAGTATTTTTTTAGAGGGAAATGTATGCTGTAAAACAAAATAACATAAAAAAAACCATCAGGCCTCTCGTGTTTCATAATATTGATAATCTTGCTCGAAATTCTTAATCTCTGTTCTAAAAATGTAGAGTGGAAACCTCCTAAAAAATAAAAAAACAAAAACAAAAGGAAGAGGAAACCAGTGGGTTATACTTATTGGGAAATGATGATAGATTAAATGAGTTATGTTGTAATAATTGTTTATAATTCCAAAAAGGTCCAAACAAAATGCAATCATTGCACTTGTGGTCCACTTTGAATTGTCCATTATCTTTCTTTGTCGGCATATATATATGTAATAATTAAGCATCTGAAAATCAAGTCACATTATTATTTTTCTTTTCTAGTTTTATTGTTATTATTATTATATAATGTCTCATTTAAAGAAAATAATAGAGTAGTATGTCACACGTACTTGTTTTGGTCCGCACCACAAGTGTTTGGTTGTTACATGTCAACTCATGTGCGATGTCTTTTTACTCTTCGACAGATTGGTTGGGATTATATATTAGTTATTATACAACTCGTGACTCAATCATTTTCCTTCTGGTAGTTTATAAAATAAATAAAATCCCAGCATGCGATAGATATATTATTTAGATTGTTTTTATTTTGCACGTGCCATTTACAACATTCGAGATTTCGGGTAACCCAAAATCCGAGTCAAAAGTGAATAAAAAATCTCCTCAGATCGTGTACAAGATTGTGCATGTGGCTTAGTTTTCTTCACTAATGACGAGAAGAGGATTCGAGTTCATAATGGTAATTGGTAATGCCTTGATCTGAACATATGCATGCCATTACTAAAAATATATGTATATCGCACAACCAATTTAAAATTAAACTATCGGAAAACGATGTAAGGATATCACGCTTATACTAGTATCTCATCAGTATTTGTTGTGTTTTTAGAGTTAATTTTTGATCGTGAGTGATCCGACGATCTTCAATTAAAATACTGCTTGTTAAAATTTTATTGTATAGCACACACACAAAACGAAATCTAATATATAACAAGATAGCACTATAACTAGAGTTTATTTTTGATGCGTAATAATAAACTTTGTTTTGTTTTGTTTTTGCTTCTTTTAAATTTCACAAGGCTAATTAGACGGTCAACATGAAATTTATTTTATCTCGACGTACATATTCATTTATTTAAATTTAAGGCATGATTTACACAGTTAATTACAAAGCTTCATAATACTTTTCTGTCACATAATTACACCCTTAAACCTATAAAATTTTACATTTTTTTTTACCAAGACTCAAGTGGGCTTTACGTGGTTGGGTATTTAAAATTTTCTGACCCCAAGCCCAAAATAACAATTTAATCGATCCATCGGAAGGAGGGCAATTCCGTACTTTGGGGCATTTCCCCCTCAATCTAATTTGAACGTTGAGAATGTGGGCTAATTTAGTGGGCAGATGGTGGCCATAACCGCCTTAACCGTCAGTGTCCCTCGCCCAAATACACACACTAAAACACACACAATATCTCACTCCACGATCGAAATCCAAAATCCGCTGAAGAACTCCTGCAGAAGTCACCATTTGCGCATGAAGAAATTCTTCGTCAATTGTCTTTCCCAGTAAACATTTTGGTGCTGAATTGGTCGAAAAATTTGTCGCTGAATGATGATGGACGGGAAGAGGAGAATGATTTATGACGAGATGGGAGAGATTAAGAAAGGGCCATGGAAGGAAGAAGAAGATCGAGTGTTGCTAAATCATGTGAAGAAGCACGGGCCGAGAGATTGGAGCTCCATTCGATCCAAAGGGCTGTTGCAGCGCACCGGAAAGTCGTGCCGACTCCGATGGGTCAATAAACTCCGTCCCAACTTGAAGAAGTACGCCTTTTTTGTGCTTTAAGTTACGATTTTTGTTTTGTTTTTTTTAAAAAAAGCTTAATGCACTTTTCCAGGTCCCCCTAGTGTTTTCTGCGTGCATTTTACTGCAATTTGCATTTGTGTAGGGATTCGAAGTTGCATTCGTCGATTCTAATGTGTGCTGAAGCTTAGATATTGACAATTTGTGTTCTTTAATTCTCCGGGTTCATTTTTTGGTCGTTTTTATTTTTCTGATGTAACAACTTGTATTTTTCTAGACATGTTATTATCAATTTTTGTTTTCTGCAGTGGGGTGAAATTTACAGCAGAGGAGGAGAGAACGGTGATTGATCTTCAAGCACAATTCGGGAACAAATGGGCTCGCATTGCGACGTATTTGGCCGGAAGAACGGACAATGATGTCAAGAATTTCTGGAGCAGCAGGCAGAAGAGGCTCGCAAGAATCCTGCATACCTCTGCACCATCATCAAGCAGATCACACAAGAGTAGTATCAAGGATTCCGAGGCCGCTGTCTACCATGATGTTCCCTCTATCGAAGTAAGAATCGAATTCTTTTTTCTGCAATAGGAAACAATCAGGTAGTTGGAATTCGGATCCTTATGATCTCGTGTCATACTTTCAGGCTCCTAAGTTCAGTCCATCGACAGAGGAAGAATCAGTGACCAAGCCCCAGTCCTGCTCATCATCGCGGATTCATGACTCCGAGAAGACGATCAAGATGGAGACAATGTCTGATATAAACTACCCAAGCTCGCTGTATTATGATTCGAGCCTTTTTCAGCTTGACTATGATATTGAAAAGAAACCATTTATCGAGCCACAGTTGCACCTCCCCTTCTGCCAGATTCCACAATTTCAACCAGATTTCCCTGTACCAGTCGAAAGCCAAGAATTTGTGTCTAGGTTTGGAGATCCTACTTTCTTGGATGTGTTCGGACATACGAGTGGGTCCGTATTAGGCACTGCTCAGCTTCCTATCGTGCCTTCGTGCTTTGGACCTACAGCTAGCTCTCAAGTTTCTGGTAGCGCTGAAAGTATGCCTGATACTTTTGTCGAAGACTTCCCTCCGATGGACATGTTTGATCAGATCGAACCACTTCCAAGCCCTTCAGAATGGTCATGAAGGGTTTCTACTAGCCGTTCAGTAGTTAGGTTCCCATTGGCTTTTGTTGTTGTTTCTTGTTGCAAATACTTATTTTTCTTCCTGTACTTTGCGCATTTAAGTAACTCACATAGCAGCATGATTGACTTCACGAGTGTACTTGCAGTTAAAAATGAGACATTAACTTTAAATCAAGATCTAACACATGCATAATGACGTATCCGAAACGATGTATTCAATAAATGGTGTATTCAATAAATCAACTTAGCAAGTTCAACACCTTATTATAATAGAGGTCATGCTTCAATATATGGCTAACACTAGCCTTTACCAAAAACAAATTATACAATGAAATGCTGCTTTTACTTGGAGTTCTGCTGGGGATTGTCTGATTCTTTGTTAACCAAAAGATATGTTACACCAACTTGACCTTCGGGTGAACCCACGAAGTCTCCGGCTGTAAAAGAATTGTTTCCGCCAAAAAGAATAGGTCTGCGCAAGTGTGAATAAGCACAATACTCAACTTCACAGATCATATCTACGTCTTTCACAAATCTGCAAAGAGAAGATGCTACTCCTTCCCCTGACACCAATGTGATGGTGATCAATATTTGTATCAAATTAAGACTTGAAAAAAAGTTTAAAAAAAAATGGGAATGGAAAAGCTTACCATGTGTTACAAGCAACAAGTTCTCAGATGGATATTTATCGGCAAGAGCCTTGATCACATCAAGATACCGAGCCCGAGTAGCTTCTGCTGTTTCTTGCCATTTTGGCAGCTACATTTTACAAGTGAACGCAACTTGGATCACACGATGAACTAGTACATGCGCATGACGTCTAAAAATTTTATGCAATTATATGAAATAAATACCTCTTTATAAATCTGTTCAACGCTATTATCCACAGTGCCAGCAGGCAACTCTGCTTCACAGTTTGAGATGTCGAAACTAAAAATTCCGTCTTTGGGTGCCACATTAGGTTTGATGGCTCTGGAATTCAACATTTCACACAATCCATATTCAATTGAGACCTGAGAAAGTACTTTTAAAACCATTCAAGATGACAACAAAACAAATAAACAAATAGGCCAAGTCAGAAGAATATACTTCGATTATCAAGGACACAAAAGAGAATGTATGCAAAGGATCCAAGTGGTTTCTTATACAAAAGTTAGCCCCTTCAAAACATTTTGGAACATCTTACAAGCCTATGCAAAATAATCACTGTATTCAAATTTCAAGGACAAATGGCACTATGGCAAGTACAATTGCTACATAAATCAAATCTACCCATCCCATGAAACAAACTAGACAAAAGCTACTTTGAACTGAAATAATATCTCCTCAGCATTTTGGGAACACTTCCACACTTTGAGGAGCAAAAAAGCAGACACCTACGTCCCACCAATTATTCCTTATGCTACAATATTTCCGACAATTCACAGACAATTTGAAGACACATCATAAAATGTGAAAAACAGTAAAGAATCATAATAAAAAAACAAACCTTGATTATCGAGGGATCGATAACGACGCCGCTGAGCTCAAAACCATCGAGCTCGGCGGACTTATCTTCCACGGCGGAGAGGGCCGTCACCGCTCCACACGCCGTCTGCAGGCACCGGAGAAACGGAGAGACGAAAACCCGATGAATCGGGATCCCGAGTTCCTTCCTGATCCTCCAGCCCGTCCGGAAAGCCCGGGCCTTCCCTGAATCAATCAGCGGCGGGTCCCACGGCCTGGCGGCAGTCGCCGTCCAGAGCGGGTTGATGTAGTCCACCCTGTCGCCGTGCCGCATAACGACGACGTTTTGATGAGACTGAGGCTGCTTGGGACTGGTTTCGGAGGAGCCCATGATTGGAAATGGCGTTTCGGCGTTGTTTAGGGATAGAGAGCAGTTGAATTGGGCCATTTGTTAGGCGGAAGGAGGACAAGTGGCGGTGCCTCCGCCAGCTGAGTTCTCTGAATCTGACGCTTATTTTGAAACCAAAATAGTTTTCTACGCACCAATCTTTTTTTAGCATCAATTATATTATGCACACGTAGCATGGTCAAATTACTACAAAATAATAATTAATTATGAAATTGAAATTGAAATTGAGTTCGAATATAATATAGATAATTCACTTTTTATTTACCTTTATTGTTTGTAAAATATAAGTTGGAAGTTTCACGACTATGATTATTTGTCATACCAATGAAAATAGTAAAATACATTAGAAATAAAAGGAAAATAATATATAAAGTGTGCTTTAAATCATTCTTATGCTTTATCCCTCCAAGTAACATAACCTCAAGAAGTGTATACAAAAATATGACGTAACAAAACATGGATATATTGCAAAATACAAATCGAAATTTTATGGCTTTTGATTAAAGATTAATTTGATGTAGAGTGTTCTTTTGGTAATCAAAATCATTATGAAGATTTTCATATATTATTTTATGAATTTCCCAATTAAAGAAGTAATTACAATATCGATGTATCATGTATTAAAAAAAAATGCAAAAATGGTGGTGTGGTATTTATTTTAAAAAGAATTTGGACGTTTCTGCAATTAATTTGAGATAATTATCACTAAAAAATGAGTACTGCATGTGTGTATAATTTGAAATATGAGATTTAAAATCTTAACTTACAGTGTTGGCGTTTTTGGAAAAACTAATAGGTGCCAACGAAGTCTTTACTAGATTTCCTATATTTCCAAATTTTAATTAAGAAATCTTATTGTAGCATCATATTGTGCAACACATTGATTCTGTATTTACATTTTTTTGAATTTTAGATCTTTCAAAATTTCAAAGTAAAATTTGAATCGCCAAGATGCTATCACGATAATATTTCTGTAATCGTATTACAGAAAATAAAGTAAAAGCTGTGTACTCATTAATGTTACACCAATAAAGTTCTTTTTCCTTGTAATCTAACGGAAAAAAAAAAAAGCAATTTTGTCTACTCTTAGCATTAAGATTAATAACAATTTAAAAGCTCATTTCACGCGTCAAGGGAGGAAAAAAAAAGGATGTGGAGTTATAAATTATAATAAGGACTTAACATCATAAAAAATTTTACGCGCGAAAAACGGTTTGATAACATTCAGTTTAGTTATCAGATTGCAACAAGCCAACGACGGGTACTTATAACGGCCAATAACGAACTTTCAAGATTTTTTTAGAGCGCAAAAACTTCTGATAACGAACTTTCAAGATTTTTTTTAGAGCGCAAAAACTTTTGATCCAGTCCTATCTAATTTCGGCGACCATTATTTCAACATGATAATTATCTTGCAGAAATCAAAGACAATAATAATGGATTGTATTTGTATATGGCGAGAATATGTATTTATACATTTGAGAGTTAATCCAGGATACGATTAACTCGTTCCGCAAATCAACTACAAAGAATTAAGAAATCTAATCAATTGCATGGCAAAACAACCTTGATTTTCTTGACTTGCATTATGATCGATTAATACAATGGCGCCCAATTAAATTTTATTCTATTATTAACATTCTTCTTCTTCATATTATTTTTATTATTATCATCGTCATCATCATTATTCATCTACAATCTACGAGAAATCAAAAACCTCTATGTCTGGGGACATATCTCTTTAGCCATATAGGCTTGCCTCTTACGAACATCTTCACGACACTTCGACCTCCTAAAATCCAAGCGGCCATGTCAGCAGTTCGAAACAAGATTCTTCCAAACTCCGGAACTCGATCTTCCTCTCTATGTACATACACAAACTCGATACAGTCTCCGTATACCCTTCAAATTCATCAAAGAATTAAATTTGGATCCAAAAACGAAACACATGGAATTAAATAATAATAAAAAAAGAAGTAAATGAATTCTTGTAATGGACTCAACTGCAAGAAGTGTTCGTGGATTTCTATGGGATTGAGGGGTAAGCCATTAGAGAAAGTGATGAACAAAGACCTCTGGATTCTAGATCCTTGTTGAAAGTACTGTTCAGACAAGGGAATATATGGCTCGGCATCTGCGTTAAGGTCAGACACTTGGGAGGATCCGACCTCGTTCGCGGCAGCGTTGGTGATCGACATGTTGCGGTTGGGAGGGTTTTCTGGGACTTGTAAGGTTCAATCTGCTGCTCAAGGGAATTAAAATGATGGAGATGTATGAATTGGTTTGTGTGTTTATATAGTGGCTCGTGGAGAGTACATGTTTGCATGTCTTTATGGTATTTAATTCAGATTCATATAATTCGATAATGAGTGTAAGTAATTTTATTAGGGTGCCCCAAATGTCTAATTTACTTTCTTGATTTAAGTGACAGAATTTTGGTGATGCAACGTGTCTGGTGCAGCACATTAAAGTTTGAACATGTTTATTGTGAGACGGTCACACAAATATTTATTAATGAGACGAGTAAACTCTATCCCAATTAGGGGTGTAAATGAGCCGAGCTACTCGTGAGTTGGAGTAGTTCGGTCAAAACTCGACTCGAGCTCGATTTGACCGAGCTCGAGCTCGAACTCGAGCTCGAGAACATACAATCGAGCTCGAACTCGAGCTCGAAATATATGTATTCGAGTAGCTCGCAAGCTACTCGATAACACATATAAATATAAAATATAATATAAATATATATAGAAATATAATGTATATAATATTTTATTTATTTATTCATATAATTATTTATTTATATATATTTATATATAATTATATATAATTTTCGAGTTCGAGTAGCTCGAGATATAGACGAGCTCGAGCTCGAGCTCGAGTAGTGTGCTACTCGACTCGGCTCGACTTGATTACATCCCTAATCCCTATTTACAATAAGTAGTAATACTTTTGGTAAAAAACAATATTTTTCATGGATAACTCAAATAAGAGATCTATCTCACAAAATTAACCTATAAGACCGTGTCGCAAAACATTTTTGCTTTAAAGGTTTTATTTATGTTTTTGGACGAAATTATGACAATATTACGACACATGATTATAATATTACGGTGATGATTTTGTGCATCTATATGTATTTGCTGAAAATGGTCATATTCCGTTATTCAAATATCTATTTTCAGAAATTTGCAAAAGATGTGATGATGGGGAAATGAAATATAATGTTTATTGTTAGATTTCGAGTGGAAAAAAAAAATTAAAAATACAAAATAAGCTAGCGGGAATATGAAAATCGAACGTTACATGAGAGATCTAGATGTATAGACATCAGTTATAACGGCTAATAAAAAAATACATTAATCACGATATTTTGAATATTGAAAAAAGCGATGATAAAATTTTATTGATATCGCTTTACCCTCTATCATCATCATTTTTTTTAATGTTTGGGGTATTGATAGTAATCTTTAAATGGCACCGCTTGGTGCAGATGATAAGACGACATTGATTGATTAATCATCATTGTTTTGGTCAATGCTTGACTCAAGTATTATAAATGATTAGTATGATGCACCTTTATATTATCCAAATATATATATATATATATATCATCCTTATATTATGTATCATTATCATCCCATACACGAGCCAAACGGTGACAACCCTGCAAATAGGACTCCTTGGGGTCTGAAGTCTGAACCCTTAACCACTGCACCAATGTCACTCTCAAGTGATGAATGGGGCCTTGCTATTAAACTGTAACGATCCACGTCTTTCCACCGCATCCCTCCCCAGCCTATAGCATAGGCTCGGACCACATGGTTCGACGGACATTGCACTCATGACCTCCCCACTCCTGGCTCTGGGTTTTTGTCATCCCCAGGGATAGAACCTTGCACCTCCAGGCTTAAGTACAAGTTTTTTTCATCCCTGATACCAATTGAGCTACTACCCTCCCCAGCCTATAGCATGGACTCGGACCGCATGGTTCGATGGACATCGCACTCATGACCTTCCCACTTTTGGCAGTGGGTTTTTTCCCTCCCAAAGGATAGAATCTTGCACCTCGAGGCTTAAGCACAAGTTCTTATCATCTCTGGTAGAGGTGTTCATCGGTCGGTTCGGTTCGGTTCGGTTATCCTTTATTTATTTCGGTTTTTGGTTTTAAAAATATATAATCCGATATCCGAACCGTTTTTCTTCGGTTTGATTCGATTTTCTACTTAATCGGTTCGGTTATTTTGGTTTTGATATAAATATTTTAATTAATTTTATAAATATATTTTAAAATATAATATGTTATCTTTTAAATGATTTCTTTGTAAAACCTTTAAATTCAAAGTTAAATGACTTAAATAAACAATAATTAACTAAAAATTATTAAAAATGATTATTTATTCACTAGATATCATCTTATAAAATATATAATATAAAAAGTTATATAAATAAAATTATTAATTTAATAAAATTTCGGTAATTTCGGTCGGTTCGGTTTGAGATATATAATCCAAAACCGAACCAAATAAATTTTGATTTAAACATTTATATCTGAATTTTAAATTTCGTTTTTTGGCTCGGTTCGGTGTTTGGTTTTTCCGGTTTGGATTTACGATTTTTTCGGTTTTATCCGAAGTTTGAACACCCCTAATCTCTGGTATCAATTGATAAGAACTTGTACTTAATCCTGGAGGTGCAAGGTTCTATCTTTAGGGAGGGCAAAAACCCACTGCCAAAAGTGGGGATGTCATGAGTACGATACCCGTCGAATCATACGATCCGAGCCCATGCTATAAGCTGGGGAGAGGTGCGGTGGAAAGACATGGGTCATTACATAAATCATACTAATAGGAAGTGTAATTCCAGAAAAATATATTTAATATACTTTGCCACATGGACTCAATGTTGAAAAGCCTAATTAAGAGCTTCAATTGTTGTTTTGGTGGGGAAGATTTTGGAAAATAAGGTTGGTCAAATTTGAATTCTTCTGCTTTTTCAAGCGAACTTGAAAGAGCTATTCTTTTAAAATATTTTTTTAAAATTTATTTTAATATTTATATCTATACGACTACACTATAGATTAAAGTTAAACCCTCTATATTAATTACAGAAACTATTTTTTTTTATTAACTTATCTATTTTTTGGTTTTGGTACACTAACTTTTATTTTTTGGTGATTTTGGTTCAATTGCTGATATGACACCAAAAAATGTTGACATGACATCGAAAAATGATGACATGACACCGAAAAATATTGACGTGTTAAGCTGTCACATAAAAAATTAGACCAAAATCATCAAAAATTAAACGTTAGTGTAACAAAACTAGATGTTCAAATGCGTTTGAAATGTATGCAATAACTTGAGCTTTGGAAACTTGGTTCTTCTTTTGCCTTAATCGTTTTGACTGAAATTTTTTCAGAGTTTGGAGATGACTGATGAGTGACCCGTGGAGGCTTGATGAGATATTATGATGCCACTTGTGCTCTTTTGACCTGTACGTATGTTTAATTGTTCATACTAATATAGTATGCTAGATACATTTATCATTCTTGATGTCATGACTAGTTTTAAGGACATGATAAATATAGGATATATAATATAAAGATAAATTAAGGATAAGTTAAATGGTAGGATACAATATTGAATGTTTGGTATGATTTTAATAAGAGTGATTAAATTTATATATTCGATTTTAATGATAAAATTAACCCTACCGTAATGTGGAGGAGAATGAGGTGTGTTTATAGTTTAGATGTTTTTATATGTGGAGGGTAATCATATTTTTTTGTAGTATTTTTTTAGTTGTATTAAATTTATCACACCAAATCAAAGGGATACATAGTCCCCATTGTCAAAGCATTTATCAAGGACCCATTGACTTATAATGGACTTTTTAAAAATAAACCAAAAATAAGATGAATGAAGATAATTTATTAATCACTTTCTTATCATGTGTACCAAACTATGCCTTAAAGATAAAATTAATGAACATTTTAATCAAGTTTGATCGCCAATGCTATGTGATACTATAAATATATATTGGTGTCACATTCAAGTTGAAAAAAATACTATATGTCGAAAATTACAAAAAAAAAAAAAAAAAATTCAAAAATATCAGACTAAATTTGAAATTCAACTACATATATTTTCAAAGATAAATAATCAAAAATAGTCAATATCATCTAAGTTGACCTATTTTAGGTTTTGACTATCTAATTAAGTAGTCAAACTTTGATCTTCGTCATATAAGTATAAGTTTATTATTATTCTTTATTCTTTATTTTGTTTTTGTTTTTGTTTTTGTTTTTGTTTTTATGTTTATTTGTTATTGGTCATATTTCGTCGAAGTGCTGATGTGTCTTTCAACATATAATCATTTTTTGGTTTGACGTCTGTATTTTCTGGAGTCATGTTAATATTTTTCGATGGTACCTAATTTTTTTGGCACGTCGTTCAATGCCAATACTACGATAAAATTGATAAGACTAAAAAAAAAAAAAAGATAAGGTATACCTTCAAGAATCAATTTTTACAACTTAAATGACCAAAACTTAAAATAAATCAACTTAAAAAACGAATTTAACAATTTTATTTTTTTCTCCCGCTGTTTTTAAAGAGAAAGTTTTACTCCCGCAAAGCGGCATATTCAGTGGCAACATTTTCTTGTTTTGTTTTTCTGAAAAAATCCATAACTGAATTATCATGGAACTTGTTGCAAGCCGGCCCAACTTTTTAAATATCTAAAGATTTTATACGCCTCGGTAATTATTTCATCTAAAGACGGCCCATATTTAGATTATTAATTTCGTACCGACAAAATTTACTTATGCACAAGGTTTTCTTTCGTTTCTTTTTTTTTTTTTTCCCAGAACATAATTTATTTCGTTTAACAAGTTCTCATATATATATATATATATATATATATATATATATATATATATATATATATCGTGTTTTAATTATAATTTGTGCAGCAACATCAATCAATGCAACAAGGGGCCTTTACGTTGACATTCCACAGCTGCTACCATTGAAGTGCACATGCACGACAAGATATATATACGTCCCATTAATCTTCATGCAATTTTGAGAGGAAATTGTAATAATATAATCTCGGCCTAGCTAGCCACTTGTGTACTCGGCTAATTTTTATTAATTTCTTCAAAATTTATTGAATCGATTCGTTGTAGTTTTATATTTTGATAGTGTACGTTTGCAACATCTAAAAATAAGTGATTATGAAGATTTTCTTCACAAATTTATGAAGAAAATATCCATAATCACTTATTTTTAAAGGTTGCAAACACTACCTTAAACTATCCTTGGATGACCATAAATTCATTGATTTCAATGGAAAATCATACATACAATGTACATAGCCACACATACTTTTAGAGTTGAAAAGTTACATTAAGTGACAAAAATGTACATACAATGGCTTACAAAGTCTTGAAGTACTTGAGGTACTTTTGAAGAGACATAGTACATATATTCTTTTTTTGATAACAACCCTCTATTATTTCACAAGTGATCATTAACACGATTATTTATCACAGAACTTTTACCCCTTTTTTTTGTTTTAAGGAAATCTAAGTTAATACTGCCTTATATATTTACCACAAATGATCAGACTTATATATAAATTTGTTTTACCTTTGTTCCGGTGATTCAAACTCACAATTTTGATCTTATAGTATTTTATTTTTGCGATGTTAGTTTTATTACTTTTATATCATGTTATTAATTAAGATTTAGTTTTTGTATGTGACCAACTTTATTTTTTTTGCAATATTAGTCATTATTTTGGCATGCATGACCCAAACCAAAATATCCATATCCAAATCAGTTCGTTCTTGATTAAAAGGAATTCCTATAAATCCAACAAACAAAGTAAATAAAACAAATAAGAAATAAACTAAACAAACCACGAATAAATCCAAACGACCTTTTCTTAAGTAATGTACTTTAGTGTATCCACCTTATCAATATTTCACATCAACGATGGGGTCTTTCAATAGATTATTATTATTATTTTTTTTTTGTAGCAAAGGATCTGAAGGTCTGAAAGTGCGTAAATATATACCTACGGAGAGAATCCAACCACCTAAGGTTTTCTAATATATGGTGATGTATGTAAAATCATATCGGAAATTTTATGGAAGAATGATTAAATGGTCAAAAATTGAAAAATACATGATTGATACAAAAGTTAACGATGTAAATGACAAAAACCGCTGACAAACATTGGTAAGTAACATTCACATCTTTTGACTTTTCTTTCTTTCAAGACAGGCAGATGAAATCGAAATGTTCGTAATAGGGTGGTCCGCAGCCCTAAATTGTAGGGAAAAGGACTTGTTAAATAATTTTCATGACCCCCAGAAATTATAAATGATGATAATAACTTGCCCCCTACACACTTCAAATTAAGCAGATTAAAAGAAATCATACAACTCAATTTTAATCTTCGTGGTTCATTTAAGTTGTTTCTATTCGAATTAAATTCAAAGGTGAAATTATATTTCAAGTCAGTTTAATACTAATTTTTTTTAACTATTCGAATTAAATTCAAAGGTGAAATTATATTTCAAGTCAGTTTAATACTAATTTTTTTAAAAAAAAATTAGTATTAAATCACTTCTCGCGGGACTAGGATATACACTTGCTAGCATTGTTCGACCACTAATTAATGATGTATAAACGATTAAATTAGGTAAATGTTGTAAACAGTGAATGCTAAATTGCTAATAAATGATAAATGCAAATTCTATTTTTTAAACGAAAATTATAAATGGGGGGAAATTTTAATTTGTAAAAACGCAATTCAAATTTTATAAATTGACATATAGATATATATGTATATGTATATATATGTATGGATTTTATTTTTTCATAGCACTAATGAAGTACGTGTATGCTGTCTCTTCTATTTCCCAAATATATGCATGCCTACTTGCCTAGTTATAATGAAGTGTATTTCACTTTCAAATATATATATATATATATATATATATATATATATCTCGGTAAATTAGGGGTAAATCCCCAAACACAAAGGTATTTTGCTTTCCAGTCCCCATGCCAGTAGATTTCCATTTTCAGTACCTGACCCATGTTCATGTTTTGTTTCAGCTCCCCATTTGCCCCGAAATTACCCATATATCCTTTTTTTAAAAAATATATTTTATGTATGTTAAATAATAACAAAAGATAAAAGGGCAAAGCAGAAGAAGTCGATCCATCCTTTCTCCCTTTCTTCTTCATCGGGCCTAATCTGCGTATGGTCTTCTGCGCATCCGAGATTTAGTCAACAAATTTGGCGTGGAAGATGATGAAAAAGTCGCCTAAGCCCAAGAAGTCGAAGAACATAAAAAGGGCAAAGCAGAAGAAGTCGAGCATCGATCCTCCAGATTTGAAATCGAAAAGAGCTTCACAACGTAATGTTTTTTGGAATCCATTTCAGTAATTCTTTTCTATTCTATTTTGTTATTATTGGTTGTTGTTGATATTACTTTTTTTTTTTCGTATGCTAAATCTTAATCCCTAAATTCTAGGTTTTTTGTTGTTCATTCGCTTACAGATCATTCGAATTATAGGGTTTTTTTCTTGTTCATCCGGTTACAGTTAATTTGTTTTAATATTAAACTGAGTGTTTATTCTTCCTGATGAAATATAAAAATTATGTTATAGTGGAGAAAATATTTTTATGTGGGGCAAAAACCACACCCCTGTTTCCTGTTAGGAAGAATTATGGCGGGTAGTATCTTAAATTCTCTACGTCGGTTACCTAATTTTGAATGTTAACTTTCGACATCGGTGTATTGAAATGAAACTTGTATATTTATTTATTTAGATTGAATTGAGTATTCGAAATGCTTATATAATTATAAGCTGGATTTTAAAATCAATGTAACAATGATTGAAATAGAGATTTTTATCACTTAATTAAATGGTTTTATATTTGGTAATAAGAATGTGATGATCATATCTATATTTTGTGTGTTTGTGATTTATATGTAAGTTATTTTTTGTTTGTTTGTGATTTATATAACAAATTTTTTTTTTATCGCAGTTCTTGATCATATTATGGTTTATTGATAATTTTGTATATATATATATATGAGTTCAGGAACGACAGTGGAAGAGAACGTTGTTGATGAAGGACAAAACAAGAGAAGTACAAAACTGTACTGTAGTCGATGCTCACCCACTTGTTTTAAAGATGCGATGACAGAACTAAAACCAATTCTAGGACAAAAACAATGGATTAGGATAAATGAGACTCCTTTTGCTAATTGGGTTGACATTCCCAAACTCGCTGTTAGTAGTCGTAGAGTTGATTTCATATTGAATAGATTTCAGATTGAATCATGTTCTTTGACTGTGGGTGATGGTATTATGATTCCCTTTTCTCCAGAAGAGTTTTCTATTATTCTTGGATTGCATCATATTGGGCAGCCTGTAGACTTGGATCTAAGAATGGATTCTATATTTGTGGCTCGTCAATTTGGAGGTCAAGTTGGAAAAGCAAAGCGAGCGACAATATATAAAAAACTTATTTCTCTTGCAGGAAGTGATGATGACTTAGAAGTTGATGATTTTGTTCGGCTTTACATTTTGTTCATCTTCAACTCCATAATATTTTCTACCGGAAATTATTTTACCCCGAGTTTTATATTTCCTTACCTGGACAATCTTACCACATTCTTTGAATATGCTTGGGGAGATGCCGCGTTTCGATTTATTCAGAGAGAAATACGCAAAACTGGTAGTAAAACTTATTTCGATGGATGCACTGTTGGATTAATGGTGCGTATTTTGTTACTTTATTTATTATTGTATTGTTTTATCGATTAATTGACTATTATTTAATTTGGTTTAGGCTTGGGTGTACGAGAGAATGCCTTCTCTAGGTGTACGACGTAGTTTAGAAATGTTCCCTCGCTTGTTTCGGTGGATGGACAGCAAAATCCCATTGAACGAGGAAAAAGCTGAATTATTGCTGAAATCCATAGATTCAACGAAGGTAATTGTTTGATATAATGAATTGAATTGCTCATTTCAATTTCATGGTTTCACTGACAACATTTTTTGTGATTTTATAATTTTACAGGTCTTGCCGATATATCCTTTTCCCGAGGAGAAGAAATTGGACGTAAGTAGTTTGACCTTTTGCCAAATACTTTTTTTGGAATATGGATAATTGACTGAAAAATTCAAACCATTAATTAATAGTTTACTCAACCATAGGTGTTGAAAGTGGCTGACGGTACTACCGATGTAGTAAGATCAGAAGTTGTGAGAAAAAAATTTGTTGTGAGTAATAATCGAATGTGTTTTGAATTAGGATGTGGTAGTGTTAGGCGTCGTAGGAAGACAAAGATTGTGATTGAAAAAGAAATGATGGATGTTGGAGCAGAATTTAAATTGCAGAGCAAAAATGAGGTTGGATTTGTGACCAAAGAAGATGATCCTATTGAGAGAAATGATGGGCATGAGAATACTGAGACAAATGAGGAGAATGAGAATATGAAGAGAGATGAGAATTTTGAGAGAAATGTTGAGGATGATAATATAGAGAACAGTCAAGGTAATGTGCATATTTTCAGAAACGAGGATGAAGAGAATATTGAAAAAAATGAGAAAGAAATGATTGAAGCTGTTGGAAATTCATCTGAGATTGGATCGTCTAATGACCATGACAATTACAGTGATCTTAATTTGGTGGTGCAAAATATTATAAACGAAATTAAGAATGATGTGGGATTTGATAAAAATGATGGAACAGTTGAGGAAAGGAAAAGTGTGAGTTGTGTTGGTACCAGTAAAGCAGAGATCATGACCAGCTTTCAATCGTCAATCATGGATACAGTAAGAACAAGGGTTGACCGCAAGAAGAAAAGGAAAGCTTCGATCTTTGTGACGCCGCCCAGTTCATCGCCAAGACCTAAGAGAAAGGGTCAAAAACGGGTTTGAAATTCTCTTCATCCTTTATATTTTGGTTTTATGTATTTCCACACACTGACAATTTTTTGTTCTTTTCTATTATGGTTCATAGTGTATTCGTTTGAAGGAAAAGTGCATTGTAGATGTTGATGAGAATGCTAAGAGTCCAATGAAAGATGATCTACATGAATTCAAAGGTAGGACCGATTACTGTGGACATGAGGAAGCAAGTGATGAAGAGAAACAAATTTTGACACAATATCTTTCGATGGAGGAATTGGAGTACGCTTATATTTAATGATTTTTTTCATAACTATTGTTGAATTTATAGATTCAGAAAACATTAACTTTTTGTTTTTTATGTAGTGTCGTAATTTGGGAAGACGAAAGTATTATGTTAGATGGTCGAAAATTTTGTCACTTTGTCTTTGGCCAACCCGTTGATTTCGAAATCATAAATGTTTATATGCGAATTATGCAAGCAAAAAGTAAGGAATATGGATCTAAAATATATTGTGTGGACACAACGGTTCAGGTTCGTCTTTGCACCCCGATTATGTACGTTTTATTGTCTTTTTTGACCAAATAAGAAGTATGATATTTTTGCAATCTTTTTTCTGCAGAGAGAAATTTTGAATAGACTGAAAGAATATGGGAGTAGACGTAAGTTGCGGAGCGGTGATTACGGAGATTTTATTGCAAGCTTGACATCTGCGACTAGGGAAAGATTGAAGCACTTAAACGAGGAGTTATTTACAAGATGCAAGTACATCATTTTTCCATTGAATGATAGGTGGCATTGGTTTTTGCTTGTGTATAAAACTGCAGAAGGTGTGTTCAGTATATGGAATTCCTTGCATGATCCATACGCATCTGGCACCACAAATGTTTTTGTGAGTATTAGTAAGACCCTATTTTAATGTTTAAATATAATATTAAGAATGAAATCTTGTAACTTTTAAATTTTGATAGGTATAATTTTTTTCTGGATACATGCGGTTCCAATCTGGTTTTATCTTAGCCAATGAGGAAGTGGTGACAGAAAAGTATCGCGATCAAGGTCCAACACTTGAGTGTGGTATCTATGCACTTATGTGGACCGAATGCTTGGCTAAAGACACAGAGAAAATCTGGGCGTATCAAAGGGATGTGAATATGAATGCTTATCGAGCTCGTGTTGCAGCTACCATTTTATCCGATAAGAAAGGATTGTTGAAAACCATTTAACTTGTTTGTTATGTTGGTGGTGATTAAGTTTGGATAATTTTGTTGGTTGAAAACTTACACACATTTTGAAAGACAAATCCTTGTAATTGTGGTTAATGATTATGTTTTGATGCGAAGTTCTTTTTTGAAATGGTAATTCCAAGTCATTTTCCTATTTATGTCGTACATTTGTGACATTTATGTAGTTACACGATAGAGTTATGTAACGACAATTGACAAGTTAATCAAAGTACAAAATTGAGTAATTCCGGTACAATTATATCATAATAAGGTACATAACTAGCTGAATAATAAATACATTTTAGAAGTATCCTGACTTGTTACATCAGCCGCTATAAGCAAAAACTTAATTGAAGATGCGAACTAAACAAAAAAAAACTCATGTTTATGAGTTTAGACCCCAGTATTCATAATTTAAGATGCGAACTCCAGGTTCAGCAGATGCTCTAAAACAAGCCGCATATGCGGTGATTCATTCGTTTTATTCTCTGCAACCTCACGCAGATGCGCCCCTAGCTTCTTCAATTCTCTGTCTGCTTCCGCTTATGCACCATATTTTCATGCATATGCGGTCATTTGTATCTTCAATTCTCTGCCATTTACCGCATCTGCACTTTCTTTTACCGCATATGCGTTCTTTGTTTACCAAGATCTCTGCCCTTTGCCGCTTCTGCACAGATTTCTCATGCATATGCGCCCCTAGCTTCTTCAATTCTCTGCTTGTTTCCGCTTCTGCACCATATTTTAATGCATATGCGGTAATTTGTATCTTCAATTTTCTGCCATTTACCGCATCTGCACTTTCTTTTACCGCATATGTGTTCCTTGTTCATCTTTTCAGTTGTTTTATCTTTTCCAGTTCACAATTTGTCAAATAGTCAGATACTCATGTAATTCATAAAAATATATTTCATCATTGTTCGTTCATTCCATTTCTTTTCATGACTTTGTATTTACAACTAACAACAACTTCACTCGACAAACAAAACAAAAATACAAACTTAAAACTCCACACAAACTGAACTCAACTCAACTCAAACATACTCACTTTCATAAAATCTAAATCACCCCCCCAAACTTAAATCAAATCATTGTCCCGAATGATTTAAATCAATAAACAGAACAAGGAACATGTACCTCTCGGTACCGAGCATTAGGACTCGGTACCATCATCGTCAGACTCGTCATTTGAAGACCATGGTGGTGGCGGTGGATATGGCACATTGGTAGGAGGGAAATTCTGAGCGAGTGCCGCATTAAAATCATGCACATATGCCATGTGCTCTCGCATTCTCTTCCATTTCTTATGCATTTGCCTTTCCAAAGCATCGAAGCGGCCAGAATAGTCACTCCCTTGAGCAGCATGTGAAGGAAGTGCTGTTGACGGATGAATCAGTGGAGGGGCAAGCTCAGACGGCTGTGGTGGGGGCTGTGCAATATCTGCCTGCTGTGTCTGCTTATGTTTATCCCTTTTCAATGGCCCGACAAGAACAATAGGAGCACGAGTAGGATGAAGTTGCTCAGTGGCATCCCAAGTCACTCCAGCATAACGACAAAGATCCGTAATCAATGAAACATGGACTAAGCTGCTAAGATGAGATTTTTTACTAGCAGCGTAAATGGATTGCTGAAGCACTTTACCCGCATTAACGGTCCTTCCTGTGACTATGCAGTACACCAAACTAGCCCTTTCCACCGTAATTTCAAAAGTGTGACCCGATGGCAACATGCGTGCGGCGACAAACTCATGCCAATTATTGGCGTCCCGGTTAAGAAATCTGAAGTACAATGAAATAGGGACACCTTTCTTATTCAATTTCCATTCGGCACCCTCAATACAAAGTGCCTGTAGCACGGCAGCGGCTGGGAACTCATTCTCAGTGAAAAGCTGATAATCGTCAAATGCAACGTTCGACATTTGATACATGGCATTGATAGTTTGATCATCAAACGCCACCATTTTTCCTCGCACTTTCACTTTGTATTCATCATGTTTCACCATTAGATTGGCATAGAACTCCCGAACAATAGACATGACAGCCTCGGAAGGTTGTTTGACGAATGCTTGCCAATTACGTCGCCGTGCTTCAATCAAAGTTTTAGCGTTTAAGTCCCTCATATCCATTCCCCGCTCCTTATGCATACTTTTGAGCGACAATTCAACAAAATTTTCCGCCGCGGCAGCATTTCAAAACCTATTTTTATCAAAAGATGGTTGTCCCGAAGATGACGAGGCCGATCCTTTTCCTTTTGTTTTTGGTGGCATCCTTACACTCAATTCAACCAATTATTACAAAATAACCCACTAATCACAAGCAACAAGTGCACAATAAATATTTCAACAACTCAGCCCCTTCACACTCTCTTACACAATTTATCAAACACCTTGTGTACGTAAGGCTAACTATATTTTCCTTCACAATTACTCAATAACAATTCAAGCAACCTAAGAGGGATAGCCAAGTACGTACCTACTTCGATGTAGTACACTCGGGCAAAAGCAGAGGCAATTCGGAGACTTTTGTGTAGAGTTTTCACACGATGGCTTCGACCGGAGAGAGTGAAGTATTGCAATTGTCAAGTTTGGATTCCGGAATAATTCTTGAGCACTGGTCGGACCGTGAGCTTGGCAAGAGTAGATCAAGCTTTTGAGGATATTGGGGGCGTGAAGGTGGAGTTAGGGATTTTAAAAGTGAAGATGGCCGCTTCTGCAATGTTATTATTTATTACACCCCATCGCCTACCAGGAAACAAAGCATTTGCCCAACTTTGTGGATCAAAACTTGTGATAAAAGTACTAGCACGAGGCATGGATTCCAAAATATTATTAATGTGGCATGTAAATTCTTGTTGTGAAGGGGCATATGCAGCTTTCTTGAACACAGATGACCAATGTTTTTTGTTGTGTAACGGATAACTTCGCAAGACCTTCAATGACAAAAAATTTAACACATTTATATGACCATCAATAAATAATACTATTTGAAGATTTCAAACAAAAAGTTAAATTACTTACTAACCTGCTTCACAAAATTATCCACCAAGTGCCTCAAACAATACGCATGGTGACTTCCCGAAAATAATAGCTTAATAGCCTTGATAATACCGGGATGTCTATCTGAGAAAAAAGTGAACTTTTCAAACACCATGATATGTTGCAAAACAAGAACACCTCTCAAATGAAAACAAAACCATTCCCAATTCGAATCATTCTCAGCATCCACTACAGCGTATGCCAATGTAAAAAGATCATCATTGGCATCTTTTGCCACTGCAAGTAGGATACTACCTTTATATTTGTTCTTAATATGAGTTCCATCGAGAAAAATCATTGGTCTACAACCAGTAGCAAAACCAACTGCACATGCATTAAAACAAAGGAATAACCGTTTGAATTTATTGGTTACTACATCAATCTCACAATCTGCCACACTACCAGGATTTGTTTCTCTAACTGCACGACAATACCATCTCAATTTGTCATAACACCCCTTATCTGTGCCATGGAGATCATGCATAGCTAATTCCTTGCCCTTCCAAGCCTTGTGATACTCTAAATCTACTCCAAAATCTCTGTGTACATCTTTCACCATTGCACAGGGACGGTAAGATGGCTCTCCCCTCAATTTATTCTTCATCAAATCTGCAACCCAAGCTGAATCAGCTCTTGGATGTCCTCTACCAGATAAATTGTCCTCTCCACAAGTGTGTTGTAAATTGCATTTTCTGATCCCAAATAGATTGTCTGCCTTATGTCTGGATGCATAAACTCGCCACTTGCAACTATGTTCAGTACAAACAACAATAATCTTATCTCGATCATTTTTGGCATACAAAAATGAGCGTCTTATAGCAACAGAATATTTTTTCATATAAATTCTAAATTCTGCAGCATCTTTGAATGTTTGGCCCACCCCACGTATGCAATGAAACCAAGAATCAAGGGAATTTTGTATGGGAGCCTCTTCAAGCTCATTATCACTTCTGGATTGTCTGTCATCTTCGTCGTCCCTTATGAATTTCACAACCATAACTTTAGAATTACTTTTAGGATGAATCAACATTAAAAATCACCAAAAAACTATAACGAAGTACACCAACAAAATCACGCTTTCAAACTCTATCTATAATAAAGATAACAAATAATTATTGAAGTAAACAGTATAGACAGTGCAAAAAAAAAAAGGAACGAGTGAATTATACCTCTCAGTATTTAAACCTCCTGTAGTCTGATTTTTTTTCTCGGCCCTCAATTCAATCATAGTTAGCCTCATACACATGTGAAGATGTATCATATTACGGACATCATCATTGTTGTTCAAGGTAACGTACATCTTGTACTGTGGAGCTATGTATTGTAGTGACATAGATTGAGGATTAATTTGTTCATATTTGCCTGACAAACTCTGAAATAAATCATCCAAACTAGATCCACTCATAATTGAAATTACAAATAATTTCTCATTACATTTGCAGCAACCCAAAAAAGCAAGGTTGAAAGAAGACCCTACTCCAGATTCCATTCTACAAAAATAAAAGTAGTTTTCAATCAATAAAAGTTCTCGCATACGATATTTGTAGAACTATAATTCATTTAAAGCTGAAATGTCAATCTAAACCAAATGTTATTATTTGGTAAAATATTTGATTCAGAGTTTTATGAAATTCATATACAAGAGAACCATGGATTTGGGCATCTAAAAAATACAACAAATGAAGATAACATTACAAAATATTAGAAGCCAAAAAAAAATGGTGAATGGATTGCACAACAATATCATCTTCTTCGGATAAATAAAACTCGTTGGTAGATAGATGCGTAACAATGATTGAGTTTACAATTGATTTTTTTAAATCCCAAAAAAAAATCTTGAAGCGTTGCACTTCAATATTCATGCACTATTATCATCAATATTGAAAAATTAAAATCTTCACTTATTTCAACTAGAAGAAATTCAATAATTGGCTATAACATAATATCATATCAAAACCTATATAAAAAATATAAAAACAAGACCCAACTTCATATAACCAAAAACATGAATCTATCTATCAAATTTGGGAATTTCGATTGTAGCTCATACGATCTATTTTAACAATCATTGAATAACAAAATCTTGCGGGCTACACCAATTAGAAAAACTTTAAATCACAAAGTTATAATGTCCGGGTAAATCTCCAAACCACAAGGGTAATTAATAGTTTCTTTATATCAACCAAAAATCATATATTTCAAGTAAAGGAAATAATAAAAAAATAAAATGAAGACTTCTCATTCATAATTTATATTAATGACATTATGTTTTTGGGTTTAAAACCTAATGAATATCAAGTACCTCAATTCCACTTGAAATGAGTCTGGATAGATCAAATCTACACAAATCTGGAAAAAAAACATATAAAGAAGATCAAATCGACTGAAAAATCTCAACATTAACACACGACACAGAGGCATCGATGGTCAATAAACACATACAAAAGATGAGCACTTACACACAACTTCGGTCAATATGCAAGAGCGAAGAACGAAGAAGGTGACTCGTTGCTTGCTTCAGTCTCTTTGTAGGTGAGTTTCGTCGGTTGATGGGTTTCGTTGGTTGAGGCCGTGAGTTTTCTGCTGTTGAATGGGTGGTGAGGGCTTTAGATTGGAGGTGGGGTTCAGAAAAGAGAAATTTGCCGATGAAAATAATAGTATATGTATCTATATATATAAAGGGTAAATATGTAAATTAGGCTTTGTAGGGAGTGAAAAACAAATAAAGTAGAGTGTCAGGGAGTGCAAATAATACTTACCTGTTGGAGGGACTGAATGCTGAAACTTGTTTATGTTTAGGGATTTTTTTCTAATTCACCCTATATATATATATATATATATATATATATATATATATATATATATATATATATATGCCCAGTATTACCTCACGGGAAATTTTAAGTCATATTTAGAATAGTATCCGAAGGAAATATTTAATGGTGAATATTTCGAGTAAAATTTATTTTGATACACGAACTATTGATAAAATGTCAGATTGGTATACGAACTATTGAAAATGGTTTAATTGATACATAATCAACTTATAAAGTCAATTTTACCCTTTACCTACATTATTTTAAAGTATAATGTTTTTGTTAAATTAAAATATATACACATTTTATTTTTCAAAATTATTTTATAATACAATTATAAGCATAAATTTATATTTATTTAAATTTAATATTATAAACAAGTGATCATACTTATTGTATGAAATATTATAAATATTAATTAATACAAACATGCACATACACAGATATATATAACAATTGATAAATTATATATTCAAAAATAGTATATATTAAAAATATATAATAAAAGATATTTTTTTGTTTATTTATGTTATAATATTATTATTTATATTAATCAAAATAAAAAAATGATATATATGTGTGCGTCTTTTCATTTATGATCTACAAATTTTACGTTGACTATTTTTTCGTATACATAATATATAATCTTATTTTTATAGTATAGTAATTAGTAAATATTAATTTATATTTATAATTATAATTAATATAATAATTTAAAAGATAAAAATATGTATGTAGTTCAATTAATCAATTTAATAACAATATTCAACTTAAAATCAATTTAAGTAAAGGGCAAAATTGATTTTTGAGTTTGATCAAATATCAATTAAACCATTTTCAATAGTTCATATACCAATTTAATATTTTATAAATAGTTCATGTACCAAAATAATTTTTACTTTTTTTCTTTCCACGTGGAGTCTCTGGAAAAATATATTCACATGTCAACCATATATTAGATGTATATTCTTGATATAATATCAATAAGATAGCCTCTCACCTACCCCACACTCGTCTCTCTTCGATATATTGATTGCAAAAATATAAAATTTTATTTATAACTATATATATAAATTAATTCATCCATTATATTTTGTTAACAAATAAATTCGAGAAGTTGGGTACGTAATTATGAAAGAATGTGATTGGGAAAATGACACACTTTAATCCTTATTATTATTCAAATTTATGAATGCAATAAATGAACAAAACCCAATGGTAAGAAATGAATTCACAGTTAACCTAGTAATTTACGTTCTATTTGGCGCATGTTAAATGATCATGTTTTCGAAATCAGTGAAGCGAATTGTTCATTACCCCACCTAGCTAGGCCCCTACTCACTCAAAAGAGAAATTCATGGCACGTACGTGAATCGTATATTGTGGTCCATTTATTTAATTTCTTAATTATTATGAAAATAACCACTCAATTTTATGACAATGCATCTAATAAGTACAATCAGAAGAGGGAAAAATATGCAATTTTCAACCTCCATATTTATTTTTGAAAAAATGAGTTTTCGGTCCATTAACTTATTTATTTATTTTTTGTTTTGATTCATTAACATTTCAAAGTTTGATTTTAGTACACTAATTAACTTTTAATTTTTGATTATTTTGATCTAACTGCTGATGTGACATTTGATCATGTCATCATTTTTCGGTGCTACGTCAGCAGTTAGACCAAAATAGCCGAAAACTAAAAGTCAATAAATCAAAACCAAACTTTGAAAATTTAATAGATCAAAACATAAAAATGGACAAGTCAATGGAACAGAAAAACTATTTTCTCTTTATTTTTTTTATGATTTTGATTTTATATATCATTGGAATTAGCCATTAGGTCTAAATCCTATATCTTTTCGCTTTTTTTTGGAATTTTTATTATTGGAGATTGATGTGACAGTATATCCATGCATGAACACCATGTTAACATCATGTCGGCAGTAACATATCAACTTCACGTCGAGAAAAGACCAAAATCGTAAATTAAAAACAAATATTATAAACTAAAATTGAAATTTGAAAATAATTTAGAACCCAGAATTGTAATTTATTTTTTCTAATTAAGAACCCCAACAAATGTACGTATGGGAGTACTGTTTAAATGATGATAATTAATTTTGACATGCCAAATGATCCCTATATCAAATCCGAAGATATATGAGCTTGAACCAAGAAATATTACAAGCATTAACATGCATGGTAGAATTAATAATCAGAATTAATGGCTCCTGTTTCATAAATTGACCTAAATACTAATTATATAATTCTTAATTGAAGTTCAGGTGTTTCAAAGCATATGCGCACCATGCAAAAAATCAATAAAATACCCCACAAAGGTTAAAAATATCACTATATATTAAAGGTGAACTGTTGCCTTAGACTCGTAGTTTGTTTGCGCCTATTTTTCTATTTGCTTTCTACTAATAAAGTCCTTTCTTGAGGAGACAGAAAACGCCATATCTGTACTACTCTCCTTTTAGCTTTCTTTGTATCTTGTATTTTATTGGCACGACACATTTCTATCATGAAATCAAAAGTTATGCAAGAAAGCATAAACCAAGCTCATGAATTTTGTTCCACCACCACCACGCGAGCTTGCGGCGGTCCGACTGATTCGCCGCCGTCGTCGAACAAAGAATCAATCCTCAAGAAAGCTCAAAAGAACAAGAATAAATCACAAGATGCGCCGCCGCATCCGACGTACCGCGGCGTGCGTATGCGCAACTGGGGCAAATGGGTGTGCGAAATTCGAGTTCCAAGGAAAAAATCAAGAATATGGTTGGGATCATATCCCACGGCTGAAATGGCGGCCCGAGCCCACGATGTCGCGGCTTTGGCCATCAAGGGAACCTCGGCTCACCTCAATTTCCCCCACTTAGCTCATGATCTCCCCCTCCCCGCCTCTACTTCGGCTAAGGACATCCAAGCCGCGGCCGCCGCAGCCGCCGCGGCCACGTCTCTCGACGAGATAAGCCATGCCAAGCTGTCTTCTCCATGTTCCTCAGGTTTAGAACTGGACAACATGCAAGGATTCTCGAATTCTGATTCGACTGTTCGCGATGAAGACGACGATGCATTTTTCGACCTGCCGGATCTACCCCTCGATAACACATATCATTCTTCATCGCAGATGGCTAGCGCCGATATCGGATTGATATTCCGGCTAGAGGATACATTTTCATGGGACTGGTAGGCACAAACTGCAACAAGTTATGCTTGTTATATAACAGGTGTCTGATGGAATATTATTTGTCACACAATTCCATATATATATTTATAAGAAAATATATTTTCATGGACATAGAAACGGTTCACTGGATGTTGTCGAAGTTGTGAATCATTAATATTCGAATGTACATGAATATATATATACATGCATGTCTCATTATTCACACTAATTAATATTAATAATTTTATATATTTCACGACATATGTTATCCCTCTTATATGTAGAGAGAGACAGAGAGAGAGGTACGCGTATTTCCTAGAAAGATGTCTTGATATTCCACTTTTTGTGATTTGTAAACTTTAACGTTGTGATTATTAAATTTAATGTATTAAAGTTATTTCATATATAATTAATAAACTCGGTCGATCATAAACTAGTTTGATTCATTTCTCAATTAATGAATTAAAAGTTCACAAACCGCTAGACGATATAAAATAAAATAGATTTACCTTTAAATACAATTCTTATGATTTGAGTCGATTCATCTTACGGATAAAGATTCATCAGATCGTTTCAAAGAATTTACTCAGTATTAAAAAGAAAATACAAGATGTATATTTTTCAGAAAAAAAGAAAAGAAACCGCGACTTCTAATGCGAATGAAAGCAAGATTATTTACTAAGCACGCAATTAAAGAATATTTATATTTATGTAAAAAAGATAAGTCATGCAATTGGTTCCAATTTTAGAATATCCCCAGAGATTCGCAATTAAGAAGTTAAAGCAATCGAAATTTCGATATTAATGACTTAGCGATTCCAATAGAAAAATAATTCCTCGTCTCACATTTTTCACGAGCAAAACTGATAATTTTAGTTTTAGATATTAATGCGACAGTGCATTTGGGGTCAATAATGCTCACAAATAGACCTCAACATTTAAGTTTTGATAGCTCAATCGGAACTACTAACATGCACGTAACGGGGATCGCTACAGATTTTTATTTTTATTTTCTTTCTTTCTTTTTTTTTTTTTTTGTCTTTTTTTCATGATGAGATACCACAACCACTATTTAATGGTGCATTGAGTTAACTCGGATATATAAATACGGTAGTCTACAATCACATATATTATAAATAAATAAAATTTCAAAAGAGTAAAAAAATAATGCAGACACACACAAGTAGAGAAAACTTTTGTGGGACTCAAACTCGAGGGATCTCTGTACGTGGACGATGCTACCCTATTTGAGCAGCGTCTGACTGGGGATCCAACGACTCAATTTTTTTGAACGCGTCATAAGACTCGAGTTTGGTTCTGTCACTTCTGTCGATGCTATCACGTGGACAGTGCCAATATTCTAGATCTAATTACTCTTCTTATGACTCCAAGCTTCACACACTTAGATACGCTCATGTGCTATATTATTTTACTCAATACTGATACTAATAGATCTTATAATATAAAATTATCATAATTAAGATTTAGCATGATTTTTGGTCCATAAACAAGGACAGGACATCATCGTACTACATTCCATCAATCATCATTAATCATTTAATAAAAAAATTGACACATTTTCATTTTGTTTTGTTTTATTCTGATTTTTTATGTTTGTGAAATAAAAGTTTATAGCATCTTGTAAATTTTTTGAATTATATATTGATGCATCTTGTAATTTTTTTGTAGCAAAGCAGGGTAGTATTTATGATTAGTACTATTTTTTTTTTGTTGGCTAATATTTCGGGAAATCAAGGGAGTGTCTAGAAGTTTTCGAGAAATTTCAAATACGATGTTCAGAGAAATTTAAAATAATGGTCAAGGGAGAAAATTTTAAATAAAATTAGTGTGGGAAAAAAGTTAAATTTTCATGAAAATTTTGGAGTAATATGACAATATGATGAATCAAATGTGATAAAAATGAATTTCCAGCAAAATAAGACAATAATTATCTGATGATTCTAATAATAAAACATATACGAGATCGGGCTTGTAGCTCAATTGATCTCACCTGTTCACCGACCATTTAGCGGAGAATCGAGTTCAAGTCTTTCCTCTCTTTTATAATAAAAAAGTAGAAAAATAAAATAAAATATATACTTTATTTATTGATACATGACTGAAATCTCAAATTTCCCTAGTTATGTATTCATCAAATTCAGTCCATTTTTATTTTTACAAACACCATTATTCGAATATATATTAAAAACAAAAGGTGTATATATCGTAGCCGTTGATTGGAGTGGACCCCACATGAATTCAAGGGCTATCAATACATCTCGAGTAAAAATTTCAAGTAAAAATTTCAAGTGTAACATAGAGTAATCTCAAACATCACCGGAAATTTCGCTATGAGTAGGATCTCATTACCAGATATTACAAACATATTTACACACCCGAGTTAGAAAATGTAAGGAACCAACGCCTTGACATCCTTGGGGAAATCCTCAAATTTGGACTCGTACCATTTCTTGGTGGCGTAACTCCTTCCCATCAAGTAAAAGCTTATCCCCGATGCCAACGCGCATGAATAAAGAGTTTGCGAAACGCAAGAGATTCCGAGAAACACGACGATCTCGAAAAGATAGTGAGGGCATATCACTTTGTTGAAGAGGCCTCCTCTAGGGATCTTGTATTGTTTTTCACCCTCACTTCTTAGTTTGGATAGAAGGTAATGGTGGTAAAGATTACCGGAGATCCCCAGAAGAAACAGTAAAATCCCGACGTATTTGAGGTCGAATTCCGGCTCAGGGAGCCCTTGTGTCAAATGTTGTGCGTAAATTATTGTTGTTGAAGATAGGAAGTAACTCAGAGAAATGGTAATGGCGGCTTCAAGATCCATCCACCCACTAAATCTGTGAACAAAGAGTACCTGCAGCATATATCCCATTTAAACTCTAGTTTCATATACGTTGTGATTCGAAGCAGTAGTGTTTTCAACTTCTAAAAAATGATTATGATTTTTTGTAACAAATTTGTTATCATAAAATCATTCTATGTACCTGACCCAAGAATCTAATCAAATTCCTTAGGTTGAGTCTATTGGAGTGTTAATGTAACAAGCGAATCATGTGGTCGCTAGAGCAGTCAATTCTTATGATAGTTCCTGTGTTTT
Organism: Henckelia pumila; assembly: GCF_033568475.1. NCBI lineage: Eukaryota > Viridiplantae > Streptophyta > Magnoliopsida > Lamiales > Gesneriaceae > Henckelia > Henckelia pumila. The sequence continues at coordinate 46,389,040 of NC_133122.1, read as the reverse complement.
CTATGATGTTTATTCTTCTATTTGTAATCTGTTGGTTCAAGATTGAAATGACTGTGTTCTAGTTCAATGAAAAAAGTAGTGATTTGGTTTGGCCTAAAAAAAAAAAGACATATTGTTGGTTTTTTTTAATGAATATGTTTTGAATAAAATATTGTAAAATTTCCGCATTCTGCTTTCTTCTAACAGTTTCTAATTAAATTTTTAAAAAAAGGAATTTGTTTTTAAAAAATTCATTGTTTTGAATTAAGCAAAATATTTTGGTCGAATATAATACATATTATTATTAATTACAATTATTTTGTATGTAGATATGAAAACAATAAATTCATTTTTAATTTTAATAATTCATTATTTTAAAATATATATATATATATATATATATTCTTGATCCCCGCACCCCGTATGCACCAATGTCTAAAATAACTTCGATTGCCTTGAAATGTTCATGGTAGGATCGTTTCGAAAATGCAAATTCAACGAAGTATTATATGATATCAATTTCAATCTCGGTGGTCGGAATCCTGAAAATGATCAAAAATTGCAGATTTCACCTAAGGTCATCTTCACGATTCCGATTATCGAGATTGAAATTGTTATTATATGATACATCGTTGAATTCACATTTTCGAAACGATCTTAATTACTGTGAAAATTTCAAAGCAATCGAAATTATTTTGGGACACAGATGCACATGGATCCCCACTATATATATATGAGTTTTGATATCCTGCCCACCCACCGTGCCCACATAATCTGCCCACCATGAGGTGGCACTCAACTATTGGACGCACAATTCATCACATCCAATAGTTGAGTGCCGCCTCATGGTGGGCACATTAGGTGAGCACGGTGAGTGGGCAGGATAGCGAAATTATATATATATATATATATATATATGTGTGTGTGTGTATATATGGCCACCTAAAACATAAAATTCTAGCCCTGCAGGACAACTACTTCTCACAAGCCCCACACCTACCCAAAAATAGTGATCGATTCAGTTATTTGTATTCATATATAAACAGTAAAAAGTCATTTAATTAATAATCGGAATAGGAATATAGGATCATGCAAGTGGAAACAATTAAATTTGGACCTCCCAATCTTTATCATATATATATATGTATATCACAATAATTAATAAATGTTTACCTCAAGAACCCTCTTGAAGAAATGAGTGGTAACGCAGAGCCTAAGCAGGGTGAACCTGAAATCACCGTCGGGGAAGAGAAAAAGAGAGGCGAAACCAGCAAGAAACGCCGGCGTGTACACTAAAAACATACCCTTTTTGCTTGGAATTTTGGACTTCTCTTTCTCATGATCTGCCTGTGACCACAGCTTCGAATACTTCATGTGCTTCCCTTTGCTCTCCATGTATCCCGCGTTGCACATCGACAGAAAACTTATCGCTGTCATGGCCGACACCACCGCGCTCGCCGGCGGCGGGTATATGCATTTCAGCACAACAGACAAAACCATTGTGAAGCGGCGGCGGCGGCGAGGAGGCGATGAGAGTATCCGTGGAGGAGAAGTATAATATATATATGATATGAATGTAATAACTTTGCTGTTTGATTTGTGGTTCAGTTTTTTGGAGTGCTTTAATTTAATTATTTTGGGTCATGTGGATATTACAAACAAAAGAATATATAGATTTGAAGTCGAAAACCAAAAAAAAATTTAGTTATATATGGATCTAGCTAGAATGTCCTCTCCTCTTTTAGAAATATAGAAAGTCACAGAAAGTTTGGAAAAATGTACACGTACGTAAATACATTAAATTCTTCGAATCTCACAAATCCTCTATTTGAGGATTTAGTATTGTCGCTGTGAGTGATGTATAATCCCATTATTGGTCAAAATTAGTAGGTTTTATGTGGGGCCTACTGATTTTAACTAATCATGAATCGCCACGTTACCCACAAGACACTACCCTGCGGGTAGCATCTACTCAACCTTGTTTGAGAATCATCCCAACAGATATATTATTTTTCATTATAAATATTATAAATATGATTAAAATTGATTATTAAGATAAGGAAAAATTGTAAATTTAGTCATATATATTTGTCATTTTGCGATTTTGGTCCTCTATGTTTTCAAATTTCAGTTTTAGTCCTGCATGTTTTGGTTTTTGACAATTTCGATTCTTTTTATTCAAAAATGCTTACGTGACATTGTATACGTCAGCTCCACATCAGCACTGAATTGGTGCCACGTCAGCGCCTCGTCGGAAAAATGACTAAAATTGTCAAAAAAATAAAGATAGCGGATTAAAACTGAAATCTGAAAATATAAAGGACTGAAATCGCAAAGTGCCAAACATATAAGACCAAAAACGCAATTTTTTCTTAAGATAAAATAATATTCATGAAATCGGTTTCACAACAAATGTTTGCTTTAAAAGTTACTTAGAAAATAGAAACAAATAAACTAATATGGTGTTTTTTTCTACAATATTGGTGTGGGAAAAATAGATTTACATAAAGGCTAAAGTAATATAATTAATTAGGACTTCTAGTAGATGCAAGTGTATGTATGGCTAATGGGGGGCCACGGCAGGTCGGCACCCCCATTTTTTTTAAAAATATATATATAACAAAATTTAATTATTAAGATATAGCTTAGATGACAAGATACTTGGTTATTGTGATTGAGTTGCATATCTTTAATTATTATTATTTTTAAATTTTTATTCATTTATCTATTTTTAAGTTTGTTTAAAAAAAAATTATTTATCTATGTTGGACTTAAAAGGCATCAATTTCAATCTTTATTTTCTGAGCTGGAAATGGGTCCTGAATTTTTGTTTTTTGTGATGTATATTGTATATATCATCGTTGTTAAGTGGAGAAATATTGCATGAAACTAAAATTTAAATTTTTAAATTTTATTTTTCTCTCATTTTTTTGTTGCAAAAGATCTAAAATCTCTCCCTATATATAAATATTATTTCCTTTAGACACCATCTTTTCATTTGTCGAAATTGCTCTTATGTGATATAAATATTACACTTTTATTTTTATTTGTTTTTTGTTGAAATTTTGATATTTAAAATTTTTATATTTTTCTCAAATAAACATTATAGATAATATAAATTGATAAATAAATTTGAAATTTATTTTTATATTATTTTATAAATAAAAAAATAAATTTAAATATTATCAAAAAAATAATATTTATACATAACATACAATATTAAATATATTATATGATTTTATACATATGCAACGCGTGTATGCAATTATGCCTATAAGAATAATACTAAAGGTACAATTGAGATATCATACGACGAGATTTAATTACAACAATTATATTGAGAAAATCTTATCATGTATTTAAAAGTGTTTAATTGTTTCCTACTAAATTACTTGTTTCCGGTGTTGCGTAAGTGTTGCTTCTGTTGTTCCGGTGTTGGAGACATCGAATACAACATTGTGTTATGTGTTTGTCGAAAAGTTATTTGATCAAAACCCAAAAATAAAATAGATAAGTTAATGAAACAAAAAAATTATTTTCCTATATTAACGATGGCTTTGATCTTGGTAGTGATTTCATGAAAAAATATATATAACACATGCAATAAATGAGTTCATCGCATTCGCCGTCGTATATAAAAGCTCGTATGTCTCGCGTCTTCAAACCGTGAAAATAACGCACTCACATATAATAAGGTACCGAAAATATAAATTAAGCTATACTTAATCACCAATTACCTTTGGATTTTGATATATTTATCTGGCCAAAAAAAAAAAAAAAAAACGTGTAAATAGTTAACCACTCGAATTACGTACAGTGGGGTCGCCAACACCATCACCATCACCATCACCATCACCATTGAACCCAAATCAATCATGCTCTTTGTGGGGATTACAACATTTGTTATTTTATATTTATTTGTTCATGCACAATTATTTATTCTTTTCCACGGCTATTTGTATTTATATTCTCGTACAATATGCATGTATTTGATTTATCTTTAGCTTTTCTATATTTCTGATGAATCTACAGTAATTCGTTCGTCCAAAAAATAGTGACACTAAACTACTATAATGGCATCAAATATCAATATCATCGTAAATAGTCTCCCTGAAGGCCATTTTTGTTCCGCCGCCTCAATTTCCGGCGGCTCGATTTCGCACAAGCTGGATAGATCCTCTCCCTCCACTACTACTTCCGACAAACACGTAAAAAAAAGAAGTGGCGACGATCAAGTCGAGGATGAACGTCCAAGATACCACGGAGTGCGCAAGCGTCAATGGGGGAAATGGGTGAGCGAAATTCGGGAGCCGAGGAAAAAATCAAGAATATGGCTGGGTTCCTATTGCACCGCCGAAATGGCGGCTCGAGCCCACGACGTGGCGGCTTTAGCCATCAAAGGCTCCTCGGCTCACCTCAACTTCCCTCACTTGGCTCGTAAGCTCCCCCGAGCCGTCTCTACTTCCGCCAAGGACATTCAAGCCGCGGCTGCCAAGGCCGCCGCCGCCACGACGTTTGTTGATGAGCCGAGCCCCGAAATCTTAGTGTTTGATGACACTTTTGTGGACTTGTCGGATTTACCCCTGGATAACTCATCTCACAAGGATGCGTATTGCTATTATGAATCTGCATGGGAACAGATTATTACATTGGGGTTTGAGGATAAGTTTGAATGGGGTTTCTAGCTATTGCTACAAGCTTGTAGCTAAATGTTTTTAGACAAAAACTGTTTCAATTAAGGTTATTTTTTGAAATGAGTCTTTTATATGAGTTATTTATTAAAATATATTACATTTTATGTCAAAGGGTACATGTACTTAATTACTTAGTAAGCAATTACTCGTGTAATTGGCATGTAATGTATCCATATTATATTGGGTATGCTCGTCTTCGGGACTTGAAGGTCACATGGATTTGATCTATTTTAGATTTTGTTCTATTATGTTTACAAGGGTTGGTTGCAGTATATTATTTCAACATTGATGTGTAATTTAATTTATATATAAATATATATATTAATAATGTTTAAAAATTTGATATTTTGTAATATTTATAAACTCATGATATCATTATGAGAATTTAATTATTCTAGTCCCTTCTATAGTTATATTTTTAAAAAATAGCATTGTTTGCTAAATATTATACAATATAGCATTGAATAATTATAAAATCCTAAAGTGCCCTTTTTTCAACATTTCTCTTAATCTAAATTCAAGATATACAGACCAATATTACTAGGTAAATTTAATATCTCATTCTAAAAGTAAAAAATTTCGAAATTTAAATATGATCGAAATTTGTGTTACTGTATAAATTGGAAATTGCTCAATTAAATATATATCATGTCCATAAAAATGGTTTAGTTAACCAATAAATTATTATTTATTATTTAGATTACGAACCAAAGTACCATCTCCATGCTTTTTTTATTTTAAAAAGTTATTTAGAAAAATAAGTAATTACACTATTGATCGAATAGTGAAAATAATATTTTTTTTATTATTATTAACCTAATTTAAAATACAGCTGAAGTAAAAACACAAAAACTACATTTTGCGACTCCCTGATGCAATGCATGTGTTTATATTTTTAGATGTTTAATTTGAAATTATATTCAAGATTCAAATTTGGTTTCGAGATAAAAATCAATGATGGTGGTTTCATCATATAGTATTACAAGGTAATCTAATGAGATATTTATGGTGATGAGATATTTATGGTGAGAGAAGGAGAAAGATTTAAAGGTTACATGTGACATTTAACATAACTAAAAAGTTAATTTGAAAAATTAACTTAATTGAAGGCTAATTTTGATTATGAAAATTTGGTGGAGGCCATATCATTATTTAGTTTAATAGGTTCTTACGAAAATTAAAATACATAAAATTTTTTGTTGAAAAAAATATGTCATTCTATTTACAAACAAATAAAAACTAAAGTATTTTGATTTTTCAATCTTTTAGGAAACTGGATAAGTATTTAATTTAATTAAAATTTTTGTGAAAAAAATATGTTCATTTTATCTAAAAAAAAATAAAAACTAAAGTATTTTGCTATTTCAATCTTTCTGAAAACTGGAACCTTATCTAATATGCACACATTGTCAATTTTGACCTTATCATAATAATTGATTTTACATAAGTATCCTCATAGAATTTATCAGGTGTGTACTAACCAAGGACAAAATTAAAAATACACAATAAAAAACTTTGACCTTGGTTCACACTTTTATAATTGGTATAGATAAGTAATATAATATATTATTTTAATATTCTAGTCAATATTTAACTTTTACATTTATATCCCTAAATATATTTATTTTTACATAATTGTGTGGAGTAAAATGGCAAAGTTGTAAATTCACAATTGTAAAACTTTACCTTTTTATTCAAATTTTAATATAGATAATAGATATATATAATGATATCGGATATGCTACGTTTTCTCTTTATGTTATTCATATTTCTTGGAAATGAGGTTTTTTACTCAAAATAAAATTGGTTGCATTGAAATCTTATATGATTTTTTTGACTGTTGTATATATCTTAAATAACCAAGAGATCTAAAAGCTAGCAAACACTAAGCTCCACCGGGTGAAGTTCACATGTTCCCAATGAAGGGCAGATTTTGCACCGGATGAAGCACACCCGGTATATCATAGCCCAGGCCCTAAAAGCTTGTGACAGTAGATTGATTTCTTGTAAATTCTGGAGTTCCTAAAATTTTGACGTGAGCTCGGACACATAATATCGACCGACTGGCCTCCAGGTATATTCAATTGATCATATCAAAAGTGTAACACCCGGTATTTTTAATTACATAAATTCGCCTGCATAATTAGGATATTTAATTATTTAAATTTATGATTTATGGGTTAAATAATTATGTGAATTATTTATGCATGATTTAAGTTATTTTTAAGCATTTAACCCATAATTAGTGATTTTTATGATTTTTAGTATTTTTATTATTTAATCGCGTAGACGGGACCGTGGACGGACGAGATGACAACTTTCTAGCCAAATTATTTTATGAGTCTTTTTAGAGCCTTAAAATATTATTTTGAGTTTTATTATCTCAAAATTTTAGGTATTTAATTTTATTTAATTTTAGGGGTCATTTTTTTATCCAAAATTAGTCAAAATATTGACTTTTTAGTATTTTTAAAATTCCCCTAAATTATTATTTCGAGATTTTATTTAGGTGATCAGATTTTTAAATGTTTATTTAAGAGTTTAAGTTGTATATTATTTATTTAAAACTTTTTTTTATTTAATTAGTTAACCTATATTTTAATTAACCCTAAAATTAGACTTATTCTACCAAAAACCCTACCTTAGCCGATTGTTTTCTTTCTCCTCCTAGCATCAGCCGTCACCTCCATCTTCTTCCTCACTGAACCAACCTTCAAGGAGACTCCATAGCCATTTTCGAAGGTTCCAAGCAAGCCATCGTCGTCCCGGCGTCCCGAAGTCCGTCCTACGTGTGTTAAATCTATACCTACGGTGAAAGGCATGTTCTTTTCTTATTTTTTTTCGATATATCAGTATATATATCATGTAAATTATAGTAGACATCTGAATCTTTTAAGCACTTTTCAGAAAATCGATTTTTATATGGTTGTTTGTGCCTTGTGCTTCGATTTCATGTGCATAACTCACGTTTTTCCTCTCCATGCTTGGTTCGGGGCTGAGGGTTCGGTCAGGTAAGATCCTAGGGTGCCTAAGGATCGAGCTATGGCATGGCTTGAGGCTGAGAAGGGCTCGGCCGAAGGGTTTTACGCTAGAGAGGTGCAGACAGGCGCAGGCTAGGGTTCGAGTAAGAGGCTTCGGGTTCCTGGTTTGGGCGTGCATGGGGGCTGGGGCCTGGACAGGTTAGGTCCGCCCGGACGTGGGCTACGTCCGGGCGGCGGCGCTCCGGCCAGGGGCGGCCGGAGCCGGCCGACAGCAGGCCAAGAAGGCCTGCTGCTCTCGGCCGAGACCTAACGAGAGAGGGTGGTTTCGGGTCTAGGGTTTCTAATGGGTTCCGGGTCGGGGCTTGGGTCCGGTCGGGTCTAAAATAATATGGGTTAAGTTAAGTGGGTCCGGGTCCGGGTTATTTTATTTGGGCTCGGGTATTTTTATTTTTAAGTATTTAAGTTAATTAGGAATTAAATGGGCTAATTAAATTCCCAAAAAAATTTAATTAGTACCATTTAATTTATTTTGGGTTAATTTAATTATTTTTGGGCTTTTAATAACTTTTATTTAAATTTTTAAGTTGGCTAGAAATTTTTATGGGCTTGGGAGCCCATGAAAGTTATTGGGCCTGTTAATGGGCTTTTGGGCCCATTGGGCCAGGGACGGTATTATTGGGCCTAAGTTAGTCTTAATGGGCTTTGGTTGATTTATGGGCCAAGTCTTAAGTTAAGTTATTGGGTTTGAGTGTAGGGCCAGCAGTCCAGAACCATCCATGAGAAAATTGCATGTGTCCTGATTATATATTTAATTATTTTTATGCATTTAAGTTATTTTAATATTTATATGTTAGTAAGAAAAATTAAATTAAATATATATGAAGGACACACAATTTATTTAAGTACATGCATTCATGAAATCAATTTTTATGCTATGATTTAATTTCTATGGTTGAGCAAATAAAATATTTTAGGTGGAAATTGAAGTAGTGTGGCCATTTATGTATGAGCAGTTTCTGCCATTTATGTATGGGCAGTTTTCTGCCATTTATGTATGGGTGGTTCGCCACCAGCCTCGTACGATGGTTTCTTAGACTGATCAGTCGCACTATGGGTCACACTTACGGATAGGACCACTCGATGTTCAGAAAATAAATGCTCAACAACTTATGTATGTATGATATTATGTATGTTATGTATGTTTATTTATGTAATTTACGTTATGTAATTTTTAAGCATGCTCATTCATGTATATGTATGTATTAGTATTAAATTGATTTAAATTATTTTAAACCCTTGTTAATATGCATGTTGGGCCTCTAGGCTCACTACACTGATATGGTGCAGGTGAGTACGTAGAGGAACAGGTTACTCCTACCGGTGGTGAGGATGTATGAGCCGTGCTGCAGTAGCCCCGTGACCGTGACAGCTTCTGAGTCACCGTGCTGATGTCTTATGAAACATTTTAATTATTTTATTTATGCAGTATATTTTTAATTCTAGAGTTGACTCAGATGTTTAATTATTTTTAAAGAATGCATTTTATTTAAGTACTTAAATTGTTTATTTATTTAGTCATGAATTTATTTTTAGTATTTTATTTGGTGCATATATGTATGGGCATATATGTACATATATTTATTTAGTAGTATAAAAAAAAAAAAAATTTCGCATTTTTATTTATTAGAGAGTTAGGGTCGTTTCAAAAAGTATACCTAAAAATTCTTCTAACAAATGATGGCCAAAAACATAATCTCACGGTCAACCTTTTTGCATTAATAAAACAATCAACTTTATCGTTTGTAGACAAAGGTAACCATCACATCGTGGCCCGTGCATGGGCATATAATAGGCACACATGCATGCACCTGTCGTGTCGGTACCTTCAACATATATATATATACTAATACTATGCTAAAAATAATATACAGTGTGTTTTTATTTTAGAGAGAGCTTGTCATCACTAAAAAGAGTTATTGTTAGATTTTGGGTTAAAAATTTCACTCATGTGAGTTTTTTAAAACTCAGATTATGTGTTAGCTTCTCCTTAAATTAATTGAAATTCAAAAGCTAGTTATGTGACGAATATATGATTCTCTAAAAGTGATTCCAGTAAATTAGTTAATGTTAAAATCACTATAATCACTTATTTGTCGAACACTATACAATTTTTTTTTTAGATTTTTACTTTTGTTTTCAAACACTACCAACTCCTATTTTTTTGTTTTTTTTATAATCTATAAATTTAATCACTTCTACAAAATTATAATTTTTTGCAAACACTCCCTTAGATTTATTGGCCATAATCGATTCTTAATAAATGTAAAAATTTTCTATATATACATTTATATGTCGATAAAAAGAACTTTTCGTGTGGGATCGATTGCTCATCGGTCTTTTCCCAATATATATGATTTTTAACGATGCTAATTAATTTTTTGTTTAGAAAATACATTTGCTCGCGATATATATCATGTCCACCACCATGCCCACCAATGATGTGACATTATTTTATTGAATGTGATAAATATGTGATAAATTGTAGGTCCAATAAAATAGTGTCACATCATTGGTGGGCATGATTGGTGGGCAGCATAGTAAAACTCATATATATATATATATATATATATATATATATGCATAAATAGTTTATGCCACATCTAAAAATAATAAGTATTTTTTATATTTTTAAATTTAAATTGAAAAAGTAAGTTGAAAGTGAGTAGTTATAAGTAATAAGAGACATTTTTGTCCATCCATTAAATTGACCAAGATGGTTATTCTACTGGGTTCATGCATTATTAGATTATTATTATTATATTAACCTAGCTCGTTTGATTTTTTTTTTTAAAAAAAGTATTTATACATTGATTTGATTAGTCACGAAAACCATAAAAAAATATCCCAGATTGGATGGATAGACGTTGGGGAGTTTCACATGTGAATTTAGACGTTCCTCCCGTCTTGAGTTAGCTTTTGGATTGAGTTAAATTTAAGTTAATTTCATTTTAATATGATATATATCAGAGCCAAGACCTATTGTTATCACGTGTTTGACTACCTATAATTGAGCCACATATTAATATCTTCACGCTCATTCCTAAGCGTGAAAAAGTGTGTTAAGATATCTCATATTGGCTAGCTATCTTTTGAACTTGAGTTAGACCTAAGTCCATATACATATTTTGATTTTAAAAAAAATCTTTATGTAAAAACAGTGACCCGAAAATAAAAATATATACCCCAGTGCCTTTTTTATGACAACATCACAACAAATACGTAGGGGACCCCCTCGGGCAAATGTGACTTTGTCCCAATTAAAACGAATCCTATTTCTTTCCATCACAATTAAATTATATATATGGCCTTAATTTGAACATGATATTCAATCACAATATTGATTAGTCGATAGATACTTTATCAAACAAATTCGTTGATCTAAATTTCTAATCATAGAAAAGAGCATATTATAAAATTTTGTGTACTTTACATTTTTTATTTATATTAGTTTGATATATATTTTACAGTCGAGATATGAAAATTTAAAAAACAAATAAAATAATGCGAATAAACTACCCTAACCAGGAAGCTGCATTAATATTGAGTTTGGCATAAAATACACGTAGAATATATGAGAGGAAGTTTCCATCGTATTTAAGAATCCAATTGTTTTATTATGTATCGTCACACCACACAAATGTGTGATGATTGATATGCGTGTCGCTTTTGTGCAACAATTCTACTTTATGGATGTTCCAAAACATATAATTTGTCTATGTCCCTCAACTAACTTAATTATGCAAATTCAACTTTGGATCGATGCGTATCAAAATTATAGGCATAGCTAGGGTGGGGGCGGGGTATACGTAGTCCATTTTTGGTAGTCACTTTCACATATCACATGTTTGTGTGTGTCTATTTAGTCCCAAAAGTTTTTAAAATTTTCCCTAAATAGTCATCAATGTTCACTCGATGGTTAACGATTGACGGTTTGAACAAGTGAGTATCACATATTTTACTATTAAAAAAATTAAGCCCTAAAAAACCTTGTTTTTATAATTTCATCGTTCGATTTCGCCCTAATAATTAATTCCTTCACAAATCGAACCAGGGGCCGGGATGGCAACATTGTGTAAAGATTGGTACTACTTCTGGCCGGGGCATCTGAAATCCTTCACAAGTCGAATGTAATTGCTTATCTAATTGTATATTTTTCGAGTTTTCATCTCTCAAATCGATCAACCAAGTACCTTCTTAATTAGCATTAATCTAGAAGAGAGAGTGAGCATTTGAGAGCTTGAATATATAGAAGTTAATTTTTAAAACATAGTTAACAGTTCCATCTATTTCTCTAAGCTAAACTCTATCAAACGGGCTCGCTCGCTATCAAACAAGATAATTTTGAAAACATGACCGATATCTGGCGCCCCTATGCCATTCGTATGTGTCTGTCTACGATGGCTATGTCATCTCATAATATCTCACTACTTTTGGACTACTTTTATTACTTTGGTTCAAGTAGATGTTACTAAATACATTAACAGATGTGAAAGACCGATCTCATTCTTTGCCTGGAATTATGTAATACAGACAATATATAATGTGAGGAGCTAACATGCTAGCTGCCCACACTTGGTCCAAAAGAACAACAGGAAAAATAAAAAATAAAAAAAATTGGACCCAAAAATTTAGCAAGCTCACACTCATCAAATTTTAAAATGCTATTACTAATTTACTATTGCCCCAAGAAGATTATTCAGATAGGAAGTCTATAACATTTTGTCCATCCATATATACTAGTTACGGGACACACATGTTGTGTGTATAATGTAATATTTGAATATAATATGATATCTTATATAATTTAGTAAGATATAAGACTTATCATCATAAATTTAATAAATTGTAAGCTGAAAAAAAAAATTGAAAACGTGGAGAAGGATTGATAATGAGGGATAAAGAAACGTAGGGAGGAAATGCGCACTAGGGGAGGTTGGGTTTGGTCGGATTATTTTTTTGCCCTTTTGATTTTGGATCAAAGAAAAAAAAATAATGGCAATTTTGTCCGTTCACATTTTTAACCAAATTCATTTTTTTTTAACGGCTTTGTGCATTATAATATATTAATAATAAAGATATTACTTTCTCCCCATGAGTCACACATCATATGTTTTGATTAACAATCATTCAAGTTCATATTCTTTATTGTAATTCGATTATATTTTATCTTCCATATTCTCTACAAAATCCGAAATTTCGCCAAATTTTAGGTTCATTTTTCTTCATTAATCTTTGTCGATAGTTCACTTGTTTTTAAATTTTGTTCTCTTTTTGCGATCAAGAATGAATTCATGCTTATTTTTCTGCTGTAGAGTTAATTTATATTTTCTCTCGGATTTTCTTTTGATTAAACGGTCTCTCTGACATCATGTGTAATTGTGTATAGCTTTTGTTCGAACTTTATGACACATTATTTTTTTATCATCGATGTATTTAAGCTGGATTTGCAGCTGATTATTTCGAGTGTTATACGCTGCCTCGTATTAAATTTTTTCCTATTTCGATCTTGACTTGTTTATTGCACTAAAATTTTTCCTATTTCGATCTCGACTTGTTTATTGCACTAAAATTCATTGTTGGTCAACTATTTGTTGTAGGCATCGGAGTTGGACATTTCAAAGTAAATTTCAGCAACCTAGAATGCTTGTTTATGATTAGAAGATTTTATATTTTTCACTATATATTTTTTGGTCCAATAACTCTTTTAATTTTGGGTTTTGACCTATAAGTTTTTAAAGTTACTTTTTGGTACATTAAGTTTTAATTTTCGAATATTTTGATTAAATTATTGATGTGTCATTGGAAAATAATGATATACCTTTCAAAAATGCTGACTTGTCAAAGTGTCCTATAAGAAATTGACCAAAAATAGCCGAAAATTAAAAATTAATGTATCAAAACCAAAATTTTAAAAAAATTTACCAAAATACAAAAATTAATGAACAAGCTAATTATAATTGACCAAAATAATCATTTCTTTTCATTAATTATAGTCTACACTGAACTAAGGTCCTGAAAGCAGGTACATGAAAAATAACAAAAATGCAATAAACGAGCTCATCGCATTCGCCTTCATTATAATGCAAAAGCTCGTCACAAGTCTTCGAACCGTGAATATATATATATATACTGATCCCCAAATTACCTTTATAAGATTTTGATATATTTTTTTAATTTAAAAAAAAAACGTGTAAATAGTTAACCGATCGAATTAGAGTGGGGTCGCCAACACCATCATCATTGAACACAAATCAGTCATGCTCTATTTCTCTTTGTGGGGTTCACAACATTTGCTATTGTACATTATATTTATTTGTTCATGCGTAATTATTTGGATCATGATACATGTACAAATTAGGTTACACGTTGGGTTTTAAAGTACATTTGAAATTATAAAATTATCTTAAATGTAATTTTGAAAGATTTTTTTCAAATAAAATATAGAAATAATTTTGTAATTTCAAATACATTTTATAACTCAATTTGTAACCATCATTATATATATAGTATTTTCTTAATTATTAAATCTTTATGCTTCGTACAATGAGTAACTGTTAGACGATGTCTTGCAGTATTATGGATGAATTCAAATATCACCACAAAAAGTCTCCCTGGAGGCCATTTATATATGTTCCATAATAGCCGGCGCCGCGGGCGCCTCAATTTCCGGTGGTTCGATTTTGCACAAGGATGGATCCTATCCCTCACCACTTCCAACACACACATAAAAAGAATTGTGGGAAATGGGTGAGTGAAATTCGGGAGCCGAGGAAAAAATCAAGAATATGGCTGGGTAGTATTGCACGCCCGAAATGGTGGCTCGAACGCATGACGTGGCGGATTTAACCATCAAAGGCGCCTCGGCTTACCTCAACTTCTCTCACTTAGGTAGTGTTTTGTAGAGTTTTAAAGAAGCAAATCTTAGCTTTATTTAAAAAAAATTTCAAAATTTTGTTAAATAAAAACTAAAAATGTTTCTTAAAAATTTTACAAAACACTGCCTTAATTAGCTCGTAAGCTCCCCTGGCCCAAGCCGTCTCTCATTCCGCCAAGGACGTATCACTTGTTACTTTGTTATTGTATATTTAACTTTGTTAATTTTTTTCCTTGAAATTTCAACTATTGATCACGTTGCTTCGATATTTTTGTTTGATTAGTTTTTTTGTTAGGTTAGGCCGCATAACTATTTCAATGTGAGACGATCGAGTAACTATTTATTTTTATTTTGCAAAGTTACATTTCCAAACATTAATTTATGATATATAGATAGAGATTCTTGTAAATTCATGTGTACTCATTTCGTCCTTATGTGAGACAGGACACATTATAGCCTCATCGATCGTACGCGCATTCCTTCATATTTCCTTCCATATATTTATGTACTATATTCAATTCAAATTACCTAAAAATTCCTCAGACAAATCAAGCTAGCCAAAAACATAAATTCACAATCAACTTTTTTGCATTAATAAAACACTCAACTTTATCGTTTGTAGACAGAATTTTAAACGGTCACATCGCGGGCATAGACAAAAAATTATTATTATTGTTGTTGTTATTATTATTATTATTCTTATAATAGAATATTATTATTTTTTGACGAGATTGTTTGTCCCAGGTGCGGCATTACGAGATAGAAACTATGAAAATTAAAAAATAAAATAGACACCAAGATTTACGTGGAAAACCCTAAAAAATATTAGGGTAAAAACCACGGGCAAGATCAAAAGATTCCACTATAATATTTGGAGAATTACAACCTCTTTCTGTGATTCCAAAGAGACAATCACTCTCTTATACAGGAGAAAACCTATCTCACAAATATATATAAAAATAAATAAGGAGAGAAGATCACTCAAGATCAGAAGGAGGAACTTGAGGATGGGATAATATCTTTTGAAGGAAGAGGCACCTATTTATAGGTGCAGGCTCTCGTCTGAACGCATGAAACCGCGTGCAATTATTCTCACCAATGAAATGCCAACTTTCCAACTTTCGACAACTTATTAAATGAGCATGACTTTGAATGTTCAACTCTGACATTTCTCCCACTTGGAGATTTGATTCAGGATCAAACACATCTCCACACATCATTTCAATCTTGCCATTCCCGCTGCTTACGTTCCTGCTAGGCCACTTGAGAATCTACACCACTAAAACTTCTCTGTGCTTACTGGCTTGGTCAGAAAATCAGCTATGTTATCCTTTGTATAGATCTTCTGCATATCCACACTTCCTTCCTCTACTACCTCTCGCACAAAGTGAAATTGTACTCCAATGTGTTTAATCCTGGAATGAAAGGCTGGATTCCTTGCAATGTGCAAGGCACTTTGACTGTCACAAAACAAATGAATCTTTTCTTGTTTGTGCCCAAGCTCCTCCAATAACCTTTAAATCCATATTGCCTCCTTGCAAGCTTGAGTAGCTGCCATGTATTCTGCCTCCGTTGTAGATAACACCACAAATGTTTGCAGTTTTGAAACCCAGCTGACTGCACCTCCTGCAATTGTAAACACATAACCAGTAGTAGATTTTCTTTTATCTGGATCACCTGCGTAATCTGAATCCACATAGCCCCTGAGTGTAAAATCTGATCCTCCAAAACATAATGCAGCATTCGAGGTACCCTTAATGTATCTAAGGATCCTCTTAACCGTGATCCAATGCTCTTGTCCAGGATTCGCCATATACCGACTGACTGCTCCCACTGCTTGTGCAATGTCTGGTCTAGTACAAATCATAGCGAACATTAAACTTCCCACTGCTGATGCATACTGTACTCGAGACATATCCATCCTCTCTGCTTCACTGCTAGGACACATCTCAGAAGATAACTTGAAGTTAATAGGAAGAAGGGTTGAAACTGGCTTACTATCTTGCATGTTGAAGCGTTGCAAGACTTTTTTCAAATAATTTTTCTGAGAAAGCCAAATCTTCCTATTGCTTCTGTCTCGGTGAACTTGCATCCCTAGAATCTTGTTTGCTGGTCCCAAGTCCTTCATATCAAATTCCCTAGCCAACTGTGCCTTCAATTCTTGGACCCGATCTTTGTTGGGGCCTGCTACCAACATATCGTCCACGTACAACAGCAAAATGATATAATCATCATCACCAGACCTCTTGAAATATGTACAAGGGTCTGCACTGAGTCTGTTGTACCCAAGACTCATGACATAGGAATCAAATCTCTTGTACCAACACCTCGGCGCCTGTTTGAGACCGTACAAAGATTTATTCAACCTGCAAACCAAGTTCTCTTTGCCTTTTTCTGCAAAACCTTCTGGCTGGAGCGTATAGATTTTTTCTTCAAGATCGCCATGAAGAAATGCTGTTTTCACATCTAGCTGTTCCAGATGTATGTCAAACACCGCACACAATGCCAATACTACTCTGATTGTTGAAAGTCGAACCACAGGAGAAAATATCTCATTGAAGTCAATTCCTTCTTTCTGAGCGTACCCTTTGACAACCAATCTTGCATGATACTGCTCCATTTGGTTATTGCCATCACGCTTGATCTTGTAGACCCATCTGTTACCGATAGCTTTCCTTCCTCGTGGTAGTGTAACAAGATCCCAAGTTTTGTTCCTGTCCAATGCTCCCGATTCTTCCTGCATCGCTTTCATCCACAGGGATACATCCGAGCTTTGAGTAGCCTCATGGAAACTCGATGGCTCACCATCCTCTGTTAATAGACAATATGCAATGTTGCTTTCAGTGACATAATCTGAAAGCCAACCTGGTGGTCTTCTCTCTCGAGTTGACTGCCTCACTTTGAAAACCTCTGACTCAACTGGTTCTTGTTCTTCGTGCTCTGGTACTGCTTCACAAGAAACTTGATCTTCGTCTGTCTTATTTTCCATCTGAATGATAGTAGTTTCTGAATTCAGTGTGCCTTTGTCTCCCTTCACTTTATCTTCCTCGAAGATAACATCTCTGCTGATGATAAGCTTGTGGACAGTAGGATCCCACAAGCGAAACCCTTTTACTCCATCAGCATAGCCTAAGAAGATACACTTTCTGGATTTGGAATCCAACTTTGATCTTTCTTGTTCATTGTACAACACGTACACCGGACTTTCAAATGTATGTAACCGAGAATAATCAGCTAGTCCACACCTCCATTGGAGTCTTCAAATCAATCTCCACTGAAGGAGAACGATTGATGATATAAAAAGCGGTTTTGACTGCTTCTGCCCAAAATGACTTTGGTAGACCCGCAGTACTCAATATGGCCCTTGTTCTGTCCAACAAAGTTTTGTTCATCCGCTCTTCCACTCCATTCTGTTGAGGCGTGTAAGCCGTCGTGAACTATATTTTGATGCCCTCATGCTGACAGAATGCATCAAATTCATCACTGGTATATTCTCCTCCATTTTCAGTCCTCAAACACTTGATTTTCTTATCAGAATCAAGTTCAACCCGCGCTTTGAAAACTTCAAAGACATCTGACTTCTTCTTGATTGGATACACCCAACATCTCCTAGAGAAATCATCAATAAACGAGACAAAGTATCTCGCTCCTCCTAGGGATACCATCGATGCTTGCCAAACATCAGAATGAATCAGGTCCAATATTCCTTTGCTCTTGGCAGTAGATGTGCCAAACTTCAATCTGTGTTGTTTACTGGTAACACAATGCTCACAAAAGGGTAGAGTCACTTTTGTAAGCCCTGGCAACAGCTTCCGTTCAGAGAGAATCTTCATTCCTCGTTCTGACATATGTCCAAGCTTTCTATGCCACAACACTGTTGATTCTTCTCCCGAACCAATTGATGCAACAGCTAGTTCTGCCTCTTTGTGTGTTTTCCCTAACAATACATACAGATTTGCAACAACCTTTTCCGCCTTCATAACCACAAGCGCGCCTTTCACAATTTTCATGATCTCTTTTTCAATACGAGTTTTGCACCCAATATCATTCAATTGCCCCAAAGACAAAAGATTCTTTGTCAGGCTCTTCACATGTCGTACCTCCTGTATGGTGCGAATAGTTTTATCAAACATTTTAATTTTAATGGTACCGACCCCAGCGATTTCCAAGGCATGATCATTTTCCATGAATACAGATCCTCCTGAGACTGGTTCATACTGATCGAACCATTATCTCCTTGACGTCATATGCCACGTCGCTCCTGAATCCATAATCCATGCATCACAAAATTTGTATCTGCCTTCCGCAACCGTTGCTGCTTCGCTGAATAATATTTCACCACCGCCTGAAGTACTGGCCACATTTTCTTGAGATCCCTTATCGATGCTCTTCGTACACTCTCTCTTGAAGTGCCCTTTACCGTCACATTTAAAGCAGTAAATATTCTTTTTCTTACTTATTGACTTGGATCTACCATATCTGTGGCTCCCACTGGAGTCACGCTCCGTCAATCTTCCTTTCGTCATCGGTAAAGCCTCTGCTTGCTTCGATGTTGCCAACCTATCTTTCTTGTTCCTTCGACGACTCTCTTCTCCAAGAACCGCAGTTAAGACATCATCAAAATTTAAATTATCCGAAAGAACATTGTTGGTAACATTGATGATTAGCTGATCGTATGAATCTGGTAGACTCTGAAGAAGAAGCTCCGCACGTTTTTTTTCCTCTGTTTTATGCCCCATAGACGTGAGCCAGGAAAACAGAGTATTCAGTGCATTGATATGGTCGGTCATCGATGAGGATTCCGCCATCCGAAGAGTATAAAGCTTTCTCTTTAGGAAAATTTTGTTGTGTAGTGACTTGACCTCGTACAATTTTGTCAGAGTATCCCAAATAACTTTTGCGCTTTTTATTTCAGAGATACTTGACAAAACTTCATCCGCTATATCCAAGTGCAAATTGGCAACAACATTGTAATTCATCTCGTTCCACTTTTGATCGTCTGTGACATCCGGCGGTCTATCTCCAATAGCTGCCAAGCAACGCTCCTTTGTTAGAATTGCTTGCACCTTCAATTTCCACAGCAAAAAATTGCTCCCGTTGAACTTTTCTATCTCGTATTTTGCCGTCATCTTGACTACAAGAATCATGCCTTATAAAATCTTCAAAAAATCTTTTCTGATGTGAAAGATCAGTCAAAGCTGCTGTAACACCCGGTATTTTTAAATACGTAAATCTGCATGCATAATTAGGGAATTTAATTATTTAAATTTTAGATTTATGGGTTAAATAATTATGTGAATTATTTGTGCATGATTTAATTTATTTTTAAGCATTTAACCCATAGTTAGTAATTTTTATGATTTTTAGTATTTAATTGTTTTGATCGCGTAGACGGGACCGTGGACGGACGAGATGATAACTTTCTATCCAAATTATTTTATGAGTCTTTTTAGAGCCCAAAAATATTATTTTGAGTTTTATTTCCCCAATATTTTTAGTATTTAATTTTATATAATTTTAGGAGTCCGTTTTTATTCAAAATAAGCCAAAATAGTGACTTTTAATTATTTTTAAAATTCCCTTAATTATGTATTTCGGGATTTTTAAATTTATTATCAGATTTTAGTTGTTAGTTAGAGTTTTTAAGTTATATATTTTAAATTTAATATCCTTATTAATATTTTAATTATCCTAAAACCTATTTTAATTAAAAAAAACTTAAACCTAAACCTAATCTACCCAAACCCCACGTTAATTTCCCATCAGCCGCCTCCCTCCCTACTATTCATCATCCTCATCGACCGAGACACCTCCAAGAACACCATAGCTCGATTTTGAAGCTTCCAAGTCGGTTGTCATCGCCCCGTCGTCCCGGAATCGTTCTACGCACTCCTTTCTCTTCAAACTACGGTGCAAGACATGTTTCTTTCTCAAAAATTTCGTACTATATCAGTGGGTAATAGTGTGGGTGTGTATGCATCAGATTCTTTCAAATAATTTTCAGAAAAACGATTGATTTTGTGGGTTGAAGCTTGTGTATTCGTGGTTCATTCATCTCACGTTTTTATCACTCTTGGATCGGTACTAGCTGCTGGTCAGGTCCAGTAGGTGGTGTAGAAGAGGTCTAGGCTGGAATGGCTCGAGTGGCTCGAGCAAAACGAGCCTAGAACCTTGGTAGAACAGTTCGGCCGAGGAAGGTGCAGATTAGGGTTCTCGAGAAGAAGGTGCTGGGCTCTATGCGTGGGCTGCATGGGGTCAGGGCTAGGGTCAGGTTCGGACCGCCCAGACGTGGGCTACGTCTGGGCGGCGGCGCTCCGGCCAGGGGTGGCCGGAGCAGGCCGGCAGCAGCCAAGGAGCGGCTGCTGCTCACGGCCGCAACAAAATCGGGAATAGGGGGGTTCGGGCTAGGGTTCCAGGGGGCTTTCGGGTCGGGTTCATGGGTCGTGTTATTTGGGTCCGGGTCCGGGTTAAGTTAGTTGGGCTCGGGTATTTTATTTTTAAGTTAATTAATGAATTTAAGGGTTTAATTGGGTTAATTAGATTAATTTAATTAATGGGCTTCACTTAAGTTTATTATTTGGGCTTAATTAATTTAATTAAGTGAGTCCAATAATTTTATGGGCTTTAGGGCCCATGGAAATTATTGGGCCAGTCTTTGGGTTTTTGGGCTCATTGGGCCAGATTAATTATTTAATGGGCTTAAGAAAATTAATTGGGTTTAGAATAATTTTATTGGGCTTAAGTATGTTAATGGGCCAGTCTCAGTGTTAATGGGCCAGATTTAAGTAAATGGGTTTGAGAGTTTAGGGCCAGCAGTCCAGTACAATCAATGAGAAATTGCATGTGTCCTGATTATATATTTAATTATTTTTATGCATCGAAGTTATTTTAATATGTATATGTTAGTATGGAATTAAATTAAATATATATGAAGGACACACACATTTTATGTAAGTACATGCATTCATGAAATAATTTTATGTATGATTAAATGTTTAAGGTTGAGCAATAAGAAAATATTTTATGTTGGAAGTTGAAGTAGTGTGACAATTTGAGATTTGAGGGGGATTCGTCCCTATATGTGAACTATTGAAGGACAGTTTATTGCCAATTTAAGAGGTGATTCGTCACCGCCACGTACGTTGGTTTTTACGCTGATCAGTATTTAATGTATGATTTAAGGTTACACTACGGATACAACCATGCGATGTTAGAAAATAATTTGCTCAACAATATTTATGTATTATGTTATTTAAGTTAATTTAAGTTATGATATGTTATGATATTTTTTAAGCATGCTCATTCATGTATATGTTATGTATTAGTAGTAAATTGATTTAAATTATTTTAAACCCTTGTATGTTAGCATGTTGGGCCTCTAGGCTCACTACACTGGTATGGTGCAGGTGAGTACGTAGAGGAGGATGTAGTACCCACCGGAGGCGAGGACGTATGAGCAGACTGGCAGTGATCCCCGTGACCGTGATAGATGTCTGAGTCACGTTGCATGTTTTTGAATATGTCAGCATGTTACACATTTTTAAGTATTTTTCAGTGGTTGGGTTTGAAATATTTTATTTAAATATTTTCAGTGCATGCAAACTTTAATCATTTTATTTATGCAGTATTTTAATTCAATATTTGACTCAGATATTTATTTTATTAAGGAATGCATTTTTATTTGAGTTATTTATTTATTTATTTTTAAATTTTTTTATTCTGTGCATATATGTATGGGCATATATGTACATATTTTATTTAGTAAGTATAAAATTTTTTTTTTTCCGCATATTTATTTATTAATTATAGAGTTAGGGACGTTTCAGTTGGTATCAGAGCACGGTCCTTGGAGGGGTCATTACTGCTATGCGAGCTCAGAAATCCACGCTACCGGTCTGTAAGTTTTAAGTGTTTATAGTATGATTTAATTCTTTGGATTTAATTTAGCATTACTTTTAAACCACTTAGTTATGCATGACGATTTACGTAAAGAAATATGTGGTGGTGCAGAATGCCTCCCAGACCGATGAACAGACGTGGGGGATCTCCACCTACACCTCCACCTCCACCTCCGCAGAACCCTCTAGCAGCATTGGAGCAGGCCAATGCGAATATGATGGCAGGGATTACTGCTCTGTTAGAGCAGCAGGCTACTCGTCCTAGGTTGTCCCATGAGGAGGACGTTGCTGAGAGGTTCCAAAAGAAGGGACCGAAGGAGTTCCTTGGTACCACCGATCCTTTGGTGGCTGAGGGGTGGATTCGCTCTCTGGAGTCCATCTTTGCTTATATAGGGATCACAGACACCGACAGAGTGAACTGTGCGACTTACATGCTAAGAGGAGATGCAGCTCTATGGTGGGAGGGTGCTGCCAGGGGAGTTCACCTTCCTACACTGTCTTGGGCAGAGTTCAGGCGTGTCTTCTATGCCAAGTATTTCACGGAGGATGTGAGGAGTCGCATGATCCGGGAGTTTATGAGTCTCCGGCAGGGGGACAGGTCTGTTGTGGAGTACGTGAGCCAGTTCGAGCGGGGCTGTCATTTTGTGCCTCTGATTGCAGACAGTCCACCGGAGAAGATGAGACAGTTTGTGGAGGGACTGAGAGCGGATATTAAGCACGACGTACGTATGATGGATGTCGCTACATATGAGGCGGCAGTTAGTAGAGCACTGAGGTCAGAGGAGGGTAGGAGAGAGATGCAGCGTGAGCAGCAGGGGAAGAGGCAGTTTCAGGCTGGGTATCAGCGACCATCTTTGCAGCCTCCTGCGAAGAAGCAGTCTACAGGGCCGGCTAAGGGCCCGAATCCGCAGCAGAGGCCGCAGCAGCAGAGGCCACAGCAGCAGAGAGGCGGGGCCCCTAATGCCATAGGTTTTCCTACTTGCCCGAAGTGTCAGAAGATGCATTCGGGACCGTGTTTGTTGGGAGCAGGGGTTTCCTATCACTGTAGGGAGCCAGGGCATCAGATAGCTAACTGCCCGAGGAAGAAGAACACTGCTGGTAGAGTGTTCGTCATGCAGGCCGAGGAGGTAGATCCAGACACCTCCTTGATCACCGGTATATCTTACCCCTAACATTTTAATAATTTTCCTTTGGTTAAAATTTCGTATTTATTTTGGAATTGTTGTTATTTGGGTTATTTAACTGCATGTTAGAATAGGAAGCATGTTTTACTAGTGATTAGAATTAAGAATTAGTAGTGACTCATTGGGGAAAATTTGGTAGTGGTATGAAATTGTTGGGAATTTTCTGCGTGCAGGGAGAATTTTAGTTGGAGGCAACTCCACATTTGCGTTGCTAGATTCAGGGGCTACGCATTCGTTTATCTCCCTGGAGTTTATCAGGAGGGTAGGCATCACACCTGAGATTATTGACAGTGGGTATGATGTTACTATGCCGTCAGGGCAGATTATTTCTACCTCGAAGGTTATTCGAGGACTGGAGTTGGAGCTGCAGGAACACTCCATTCGAGCAGATGTGGTGGTTTTGCCATTGAGTGGTTTCGATTTGATTTTGGGTATGGACTGATTGACAGTCAATGGAGCTTCGATTGATTTTCGTCGGAGATCAGTGTCAGTGAGACCTACAGTAGGCGACCCGTTCACTTTTCATGCATCTCAGAGCAGTGATATTCCTCAGGTGATATCTCTTATTCAGGCGAGGAAGTTGTTGAGACGGGGTTGTCAGGGGTTTCTAGCGAGCATCGTCACGACTTCAGAGCCATCTAGCAGATCATTATCAGAGATAGAGGTGGTTCGTGACTTTTCGGATGTCTTTCCGGAGGATGTTGCAGGAATTCCACCAGTGAGAGATGTGGAGTTCGACATTGACTTGGTTCCAGACCCCGTGCCTATCTCTAAGGCACCGTACAGACTTGCTCCTACCGAGATGAAAGAGTTGAAGGAGCAGATTCAGGAGTTGTTAGAGAAAGGCTTTGTTCGTCCTAGCTTTTCTCCGTGGGGAGCTCCGGTGTTATTTGTGAAGAAGAAGGATGGCAGTATGAGACTGTGCATCGATTACCGAGAGCTCAATAGGGTCATAGTGAAAAACATGTAGTGACCCTTACCCGGATCACCTACTAAACAGAACTTATGCATGCAATTTACTTAATTAAACAGATATCAGAATAAAACTGCGGAAACCAATAACATTATACAATCCCAAGAAAAGGAATCTGTAATTTATCCAATAATATACAACCAAATCGAATAGCTGTATAAACCCAAAACAACAGTAATAAAAACCTAAGCGAAGCTCCAGCTGGCCAACCACTGACTAGCCCCTCCTGGATCCACCCTCCTCGTCCAATCGCAAACCTGCCCCATGGAATAGGGTGTCCAGAAAATACAGAGTACGAGACGTGAGCATAAAACGCTCAGTGCGAGAGTATGAGTATATATGCATGCAAAGTGAACTTCCTATAGACTCGAGGTCAAGGATCAGATAACAGAGACAGACCGGGCCCTGGTATGTAGCACGCTGTGCCGTCACTTCAGGAGGTGGCTCCCATACCGAGATAACCGTGGATACGCCGGACCCAAATCGATGGAAGTCCATCCACAACAGGATAGGGTACAACCCTACTAACAGACATCTCGAAAGAGATACAGCAAGATGCAAATGAATGCAGCATAATATCATGGCATATAAATCATGCAGTCACATAATACATGTATACTCAGTCAGGATATCTCGAACAGTACTTTCGTACCTCGAAACAGAGCAAGCTCTACCAACTCTAGGTCCACACCTATAGTCTGCTCTACACTGCCAAATGATACTACTATCATCAAAGTGCTCTAAAAGCCTTAACTAAGCTATTGCATACTCCTAAATATTTATAGGAAGCAAAAGCTATACCTTCGTCCGTCGTTAGCCCTTTGATGTCGATGCCTCCAGAACTTGGGCACAACTCCGTTACGACTACCGAATGCCTCGCCGACTTCCGGACCAAGCCTAAGAAGACTAGAACAGCTCCAAAAGGACTAGAAAGGAAAGGAGAACTCGGAATTGGCAAATGAAAGTGAAGTCTCGGCCTTCTATTTATAAACAACGATCGGAACTTTCGAACCTCGATCGGAACGTCCAAACCTCGATCGGAACGTCCGATCCTGCCATCGGAGCTTCCGAAGATCCTGATCTGCCACGTGTCAAAATATCACTAGTTGACTCCGGATAGGGGTGTTCGGAGCTTCCGGTCCTGATCGGAGCTTCCGATCCAACCACACGTCATGCCTGACGTAATAACATCGGTGCCTCCGATCGCTCATCGGAGCTTTCGATCCTGTTCGGAGCTTCCGATCGTGCCTTCGGAGCTTCCGATCCGTCCGATACCCAATTCAATTAATTAGCATTAATCCTTTAATTACTCAATTAGGGTACGGGCTACTACATTCTCCCCCACTTAAGATATTTCGTCCTCGAAAACAGATCTTAAGTACCGAATGCAAATACAGAAATCAGAAACATTCTTTATTCAAATCAAACGTTTACAGAGTTTACAACTGAATAAAACTCAAAGAATGAAATCAAAACAACTCAGGATGGTCTTTACGCATCCTGTCCTCAAGCTCCCAAGTAGCTTCCTCAGTGCCTCGGCGCTGCCACTGAACTAAAACCAAAGGAATGACTTTGTTCCGTAAAACCTTATCCTTATAATCAAGGATACGAAGAGGTTTCTCAACATAAGTTAAATCCTTGCCTACCTGAACCTCAGACCGCTGCAGAATATGAGATTCATCCGCCACATACCGACGCAACAGAGATACATGGAACACGTCGTGAATACTGGATAGATGCGGTGGCAAAGCTAGTCAATAAGCCAAATCGCCAATACTCTCCAAGATCTCAAACGGACCGATAAATCTGGGAGACAACTTGCCCTTAAGGCCAAATCTCAGAATCTTGCGGAAAGGTGACACTCTCAGAAACGCTTTCTCCCCGACCTCGAACTGCAAGGGCCTACGCTTGATATTAGCATAGCTGGCCTGACGATCCTGTGCAGTCTTAATCCGTTTCTTGATTTGATCAACAATGTCTATCGCCTGCTGGATAAACTCCGGTCCCTCAGCCTGTCTCTCCCCCACTTCTTCCTAGAAGAGTGGAGTACGACAACGTCGCCCATACAACGCCTCAAAAGGTGCCATCCCAATACTAGTGTGATAGCTGTTGTTGTAAGCGAACTCAATCAACGGCAAATGATCCTGCCAGGCTGAACCAAAATCCATGACGCACGCTCTAAGCATATCCTCTAACGTACGGATAGTGCGCTCTGACTGACCATCAGTCTCCGGATGATAGGCTGTACTCAAACTGAGAGTAGTACCCATCGCATGCTGAACACTCCCCCAGAATCTAGAAGTAAACCTGGGGTCCCGATCACTGACAATGCTCACAGGCACTCCATGAAGTCGGACGATCTCCTGAATGTACATCCGTGCCATGCGATCCACAGAGTACTCTCGGCTATAGGCAATGAAATGCGCTGACTTGGTGAGTCGGTCCACCACAACCCAGATAGCATCACAGTTCTTCGGGGATACCGGCAAATGGGTCACAAAGTCCATAGTGATAAACTCCAATTTCCATTCAGGAATAGGCAGACTGTGAAGTAATCCTCCAGGTCGTCGGTGCTCTGCCTTGACCTGTTGACACACCAAACATCTCGAAACAAACTGATAAACACTGCGTTTCATTCCCTTCCACCAGAAACGAGTACGTAGATCCTTGTACATCTTGTTGCTCCCAGGATGAATACTCAACTTAGTGCGATGCGCCTGAGAAAAAATCTCCTCTCGCAACTCTTCATCCTGCGGAATCACAAGCCTACCAGACAAACACAGAAAACCATCTGACTGATAATGAAATCCAGACGAGCTACCCTCGTTAGCTAGACGAGCTAAACGCTGGGTCTTTGAATCAGACATCTGAGCATCTCGGATCCGCGAATACAAGTCTGGCTTAGATAATATCGCAAACATCTGGATACTCTGCATACCTTTCTTATGCTTGAAGGTATAACCTGAAGTACAACAGTCACTGATCGCACTAAACATCGAACAAGTCTGAAGTGCGGATAATCGCACCTTGCGACTCAAAGCATCAGCGGTGAGATTAGCAGCTTCCGGATGGTACTTAATCTCGCAATCATAATCCTTAAGCAAGTTCATCCAACGTCTCTGCCTCATGTTCAACTCCGCCTGAGTGAACAAATACTTGAGACTCTTATGGTCGGTGAAGATCTCAAATTTCTCGCCATACAGATAATGACGCCAGATCTTCAAAGCGAACACAATGGCTGCTAACTCCAAATCATGGACTGGGTAGTTGTCCTCGTGAAGCTTCAGCTGTCTAGAAGCGTATGCGATCACATGCCCATTCTGAGTCAGGACACAACCTAACCCCTGAAGAGAAGCATCCGTGTAAACTACATACCCTCCAGATCCTGACGGTAATGCCAACACCGGCGCAGAAGTCAACCGCCGTCGAAGCTCACGGAAATTCTCCTCACACCCGGAGGACCACTCGAAGTCCACACCCTTGCGAGTAAGCTGCGTCAACGGTCGAGCTAACTGAGAGAAGTTCAGAATAAAGCGACGATAATACCCTGCTAGACCCAGAAAACTACGGAACTCAGCAACTGTCGTCGGACGCGACCAATTAAGTACCGCTTCAATCTTGCTTGGATCAACAGAAATCCCCTCCCTGGATATGATATGGCCAGGAAAGACCACTCTATCCATCCAGAACTCACACTTGCTTAGCTTGGCGTATAACTGCTCATCTCGAAGAGTCTGCAGTACCAACTGCAAGTGAGAAACATGCTCTTCCGTATTACGCGAATACACCAAGATGTCGTCAATGAAAACAACGACAAACTTGTCCAAATACTCCCTGAAGACGCGGTTCATCAAATCCATGAATATAGCCGGCGCATTAGTCAAACCAAATGGCATCACTAGGAACTCGTAATGCCCATAGCGAGTACGGAATGCAGTTTTGGCTACGTCCTGATCACGGACTCTCAACTGATGATACCCAGATCTCAAGTCAATCTTGGAGTAAACTGACGTGCCCTGCAGCTGATCGAACAAGTCATCAATACGAGGCAACGGATACTTGTTCTTCACAGTGACTCGATTCAGCTGCCGATAGTCAATGCACAGCCGCATCGACCCATCCTTCTTCTTCACGAAGAGAACAGGAGCTCCCCAAGGAGATACACTAGGACGAATGTATCCCTTGTCCAAAAGATCCTGTAATTGATTCTTCAACTCACGCATCTCTGATGGAGCCAGACGATACGGTGCTCTAGAAATAGGCGAAGTACCCGGCATCAACTCTATGCCAAACTCGACTTCCCTAGCAGGAGGAAAACTCGGAATCTCATCAGGAAACACATCTGGAAATTCATCCACAACAGAAATGCTCTCTATCCCAATACTCTCAGCGGACAAATCAACAGCATAGATAAGGTAGTCTTCCCCGCCAGACTCTAGAGCTCGACAGGCTCTCAAAGCTGATACCAAAGGCATCGGGGGTCGCGCTCCCTCACCATAGAAAAACCAACTCTCACTCCCCTCTGGATGAAAGCGTACTAATCTCTGATAGCAGTCCACTGAAGCTCGATAGGTAGTCAACATATCTATTCCCAGAATGCAATCAAAGTCGTCCATCGCCAGGACCATGAGATTCGCTAACAGAATGTTCCCTTCGAACTCTAAAGGGCAACCCATCACTAGACGCTTAGCCAAAGCAGACTGGCCCGTCGGAGTAGAAATAGACATCACTACGTCTAGTGCAATGCATGGTAACTTATGCCTCTTAACAAAACATGCAGAAATGAAGGAATGAGATGCACCCGTGTCAATAAGTACAAGAGCAGGTATACCATAAAGCAGAAATGTACCTGCGATGACTTTCTCATTCTCCTCCACTGCCTGATCATGTCTCAGGGCAAACACCTGACCAGAAGCTCGTGGCCTCAAATGAGAACTCCCAGCAGACTGTCCCTGCGACCTCTGCTGTCCGGTAGCCTGAGAACCCGATCCTGAACCAGAACCAGAACCAGAACCGCCTCCCCCAGACAGTGGACAATATCTCCGGATATGACCAGTCTCTCCACAACGGAAACAAGCTCCAGAAGCTCTACGGCACTTGTCGGATGGATGGTTCTTCCCACAGTGATCACACTTGTCCTTCTTACCGAAACGGACAACACCCCCAGAACCAGAGGAAGAAGAAGTAGATCCAGACTTCTTGAAAGATTGTGCACGGGGACCCAAAGAACTAGCAGGTCTCGACTGAGAGAAAGACCTGTTCCGCCGAATACTGTCCTCCGCCTGGTGACAACGGCTCACCAAACCTTCGTAGGACATGTCGTCGCCAACCGCCACACGGTCATGGATCTCAGGGTTAAGGCCCTGAAGGAACAGATTATACTTCATCTCTGAGCTATCAGCAATCTCTGGGCAATAGGATAGCAGATCAAAGAACCTCTGCTGATACTCATCGATAGACATGGTTCCCTGTCGCAGACTCAGTAGCTCGCCTGCCTTCGACTGACGGAGTGCAGGAGGAAAATACCGCTTTTGGAAAGCTGTGCGGAACTCGGCCCAGGTGGCCACTCCTCTCGCCGCAACAAAAGGTGCAGAAGTAAACCTCCACCACCTGCGCGCACGCCCATCCAGAAGATAGCCAAGGGTCTCCACCTTCTGCTCCTCGGTGCATTGGAAAGTCTGAAAAGTCATCTCCATGCGGTCTAACCAGTTCTCCGCATCCTCCGGAGACTCACCTCCAACTAAGGGCTTAGGACCCATAGCTAAGAATCGACGCACAGTGAAACGCTCGTCGTCATGGTGACGATGACGCCATTCTCGACGAGGCTCCCGGTCGGCATCACCCCAACGGCCACCAACACTGCCATGAGAACTTTGGTCGTCACGATTTGACATCTACAAAAATACCTCAAGATGAGACTAAATCCCAAGAATTCTTTTGCATGCTCTGATACCATAAATGTAGTGACCCTTACCCGGATCACCTACTAAACAGAACTTATGCATGCAATTTAATTAATTAAACAGATATCAGAATAAAACTGCGGAAACCAATAACATTATACAATCCCAAGAAAAGAAATCTGTAATTTATCCAATAATATACAACCAAATCGAATAGCTGTATAAACCCAAAACAACAGTAATAAAAACCTAAGCGAAGCTCCAGCTGGCCAACCACTGACTAGCCCCTCCTGGATCCACCCTCCTCGTCCAATCGCAAACCTGCCCCATGGAATAGGGTGTCCAGAAAATACAGAGTACGAGACGTGAGCATAAAACGCTCAGTGCGAGAGTATGAGTATACATGCATGCAAAGTGAACTCCCTATAGACTCGAGGTCAAGGATCAGATAACAGAGACAGACCGGGCCCTGGTATGTAGCACGCTGTGCCATCGCTTCAGGAGGTGGCTCCCATACCAAGATAACCGTGGATACGCCGGACCCAAATCGATGGAAGTCCATCCACAACAGGATAGGGTACAACCCTACTAACAGACATCTCGAAAGAGATACAGCAAGATGCAAATGAATGCAGCATAATATCATGGCATATAAATCATGCAGTCACATAATACATGTATACTCAGTCAGGATATCTCGAACAGTACTTTCGTACCTCGAAACAGAGCAAGCTCTACCAACTCTAGGTCCACGCCTATAGTCTGCTCTACACTGCCAAATGATACTACTATCATCAAAGTGCTCTAAAAGCCTTAACTAAGCTATTGCATACTCCTAAATATTTATAGGAAGCAAAAGCTATACCTTCGTTCGTCGTTAGCCCTTTGATGTCGATGCCTCCAGAACTTGGGCACAACTCCGCTACGACTACCGAATGCCTCGCCGACTTCCGGACCAAGCCTAAGATGACTAGAACAGCTCCAAAAGGACTAGAAAGGAAAGGAGAACTCGGAATTGGCAAATGAAAGTGAAGTCTCGGCCTTCTATTTATAGACAACGATCGGAACTTCCGAACCTCGATCGGAACGTCCGAACCTCGATCGGAACGTCCGATCCTGCCATCGGAGCTTCCAAAGATCCTGATCTGCCACGTGTCAAAATATCACTAGTTGACTCCGGATAGGGGTGATCGGAGCTTCCGGTCCTGATCGGAGCTTCCGATCCAACCACACGTCATGCCTGACGTAATAACATCGGTGCCTCCGATCGCTCATCGGAGCTTCCGATCCTGTTCGGAGCTTTCGATCGTGTCTTCGGAGCTTTCGATCCGTCCGATACCCAATTCAATTAATTAGCATTAATCCTTTAATTACTCAATTAGGGTACGGGCTACTACAGAACAAGTATCCACTGCCGAGGATAGAGGATTTATTTGACCAGTTGCAGGGAGCTTTGGTGTTCTCCAAGATCAACCTGCGATCTGGTTATCATCAGCTGCGGGTTAGAGAGGCAGATGTGTCCAAGACTGCTTTCCGGACACGGTATGGGCATTACGAGTTCCTAGTGATGCCATTTGGGATGACCAATGCTCCAGCAATTTTCATGGATCTCATGAACCGAGTCTTTCAGCCGTATCTAGATCAGTTCATCATAGTCTTCATTGATGATATCTTGATCTATTCTAGGAGCATCGAGGAGCATAGACAGTATCTTCAGACAGCCTTGCAGACTTTGAGGGAGCATCGTTTGTATGCCAAGTTCAGCAAGTGCGAGTTTTGGCTTGAGCAGGTGGCATTTCTTGGCCACATTATTTCGAGAGATGGGATTGCAGTTGATCAGTCGAAGGTTGAGGCAGTGCAGAATTGGGGTATTCCGAAGAATCCTTCGGAGATTCGCAGTTTCTTGGGTTTGGTAGGATATTATAGGAAGTTCATCAAGGGTTTTTCCTCTATTGCAGTACCCTTGACTTCCTTAACCAAGAAGAATGCGAAGTTTATCTGGAGTTCAGACTGTCAGAGGAGCTTCGATCAGCTGAAGGAAGCACTCACTACTGCATCAGTGTTAGCGGTGACAGTACCACATGAGGAGTTAGTGGTGTACACCGACGCGTCTAAACTGGGTTTAGGCGCAGTACTTATGCAGTGTGGCAAGGTTATTGCGTATGTGTCGAGGCAACTGAAGGTTAATGAGCAGAATTATCCGACGCATGACTTGGAGTTAGCGGCAGTGGTTTTCGCTTTGAAAATCTGGAGGCACTATCTGTATGGCGAGAAGTGCAAGATTTTCACAGACCACAAGAGTCTCAAGTACTTCTTCACATAGAAGGAGTTGAACATGAGACAGCGCCGATGGTTGGAGTTGGTGAAAGATTATGACTGTGACATTAGCTACCATCCGTGAAACATCCTAGAACTTCTAGTGAATTTTTTTTTAAAAAAATAACTCTCTAACTATAAAATAATAAATATAAATATATATATGCCCATTCATATATATATTGTACTTTAAAAAAATACTTTACTTAATTTAAAATACATATACACAATAAATACAATAAAAGTACTCGCATGCAATTAAATACTTAAAATTAATTACTAAATAATCATTCATAAGATTGCCATAACAAAATTCCTAAATAATATTTCTTTCACCAAGATTAATGAAAACTTAGAAAATAAATACTTAAATCTAAAATCCATGCACGTACGAAAAATCTATAATAATAAAACATATGCGGAAATAAATGTTCTAGTCTCAACATAAAATTCATCTTAGAGCAATGGTCACGGGTTCTAGCCGCTGGATACTCATACGCCCTCGCTGCCAGTCGGGAACACATTAACTTCATTAATATTCTGCTCACCTGCACCATTTAAATCTAGTGAGCCTAGAGGCTCAGCACGTTCTATCCTTATATAACAAAATGAAACCACGCACAAGCACACATCATATAAAATACGTGAATATAAATATACGTGCATGATCTTAAAAATATATGCATATAGACATGAATAAATAATTATAATGCTTCATCATCATGCTAAACATAAACATCACATTTAATAAATCTCATAAAATGTCTTATCATAATTTTTTAGTTCTCAACAGGTCGTATCCATGTCGGTGGCATCATACTGAGCGATTGATCAATCTATAAACCAACGTACGCGGCGGTGGGGTTTCCACCTCTGTGCTGCCACTTCACCAGCCCTCTCAGCTGGATCCATAAGCTCATCATACTTATACATCATTAGGAAGGTCACCGGGCCCAGGTATCCCGGCCTCCAACCACATCACTTTCCACCTTCACTTCAACTTCCATAAAAATATTTTTCATAACATGCTCTTAAACTTATCATGAAAATTCTTAATGATGCATGAACTTAAAATTTTCAATATTTCTTTATTTCATGAAAATTTGTCCGTAAATATATATTTAATTTATTTTCTTAAAAATAATACTTATATATCTAATAAAAATGCATGCATGAATTAAATATATATTTACGAACATTTATTTTTCCAAGGACTTGTTCGAGCTGCTGACCGCTAGACTTAAACTCAAAAATTCTTAGGCTGGCCCAAAAACCCAAAAGCCCAACCTGACCTGGCCCATTAAGCTTCTTGGGCCCTCAAGCCCAAGAGAAACTAATGGGCTCACTTAAAATATAATTTAAGCCCATTAACTAATTAACTTAACATTTAATTAATAAAAGTATTATTTAACCATTAATTATAAACTAGACCGATAAAATTATTAAACCCGACTACACTTGGCCCAATAATTCTCATGAATCACACGGCCCATGACAAATTAGTGGGCTCACTTCCATAATTATTAAAGCCCATTAAATTAGTCTAATTAATTAATTTAATCAAGCCCAACCCATTTATTTACTAACTTAAACTCTTAATTAATTAAAATAAAAATACCCAAGCCTAATTATTAAAAATCTAGACCCGGACTAAAAATATTTGACCCATCATTTTAGACACGACTCGGACCCGGACTAAAAATATTTGACCCATCATTTTAGACACGACTCGGACCCGGACTAAAAATATTTGACCCAAAGACCCGAGCCCGGAACCAAGCCCATCTCACCCTAATTCCTCACCCCTCACCCCTCACGGCAGCCACCCATCTAGCCCCTTTGATAGCCGGCTCAGGCCACCCCTGGCCGGAGTCTCGCTGGCAGGACCACCCTAGGGTCCTGCCGGTCCCGTCAGACCAACCATGGCCCAGCCAAGACCCCCCTTATGGCCGAACCTGACCCTCCCTACAGCCATGCATGTCGTGCGATCTGCACAGTCCCCATGATTTGCCCTTTATGACCAGCTCCGGCCACCACCGGCCGGAGCCCCGATATCTGGACCACCCCAGGGTCCAGAAGTATCCATAGGACTAGACCTGACGTGAGCCCAGCCCCTGCAAGAAGAGACCGAACCCCCTTCTTCTCCTTACAGCCTGCACGCACAGCCCCACCCCCCCCCCCGGACCAGCGGCTCTCGATCCCGTGCCCAGCCACTACAGACCCTTTCCACCCACCAAACTGACCCTAAGGGACCCTAGGACGAACCCAATTCCATAAATCAGCAGCTTCAATTTGTCCATGAACAGAAAACCATCGATTAACTGAACTTATGCAGAAAAAAAAAGTGAAACCCATGCATGATATTATAAGATTTTCATTCACGCCGCCTTCTACATGCATTAACAAATCAATCATGTAAAAAGTCAGTGTACTACGATTTAAACGGTGAGCAAGAAGGGATTCGAAACGTGCCTTGTTGAAGATTTGGACCAAACAAAGAAAACAACGCGTATCGGGCTCGCCGGGACGAACGACTTTAAAAAAAATCCTTGCTAAAAAACCTCAAGAAAATCGTGTGTGCTGTGTTTTTGATGATGGAAAGCTTTCTGAAGGTTGATGGAGGCGGCTAGGAGAGTTTAGGCGTGAGATAAGGTGGGTTTTTAGGTTAGAATAAATTAAATTACACTAATTAAACTAAGTAGATAATTATATCATAAAATATATTTAAAACTCATAAGTAAAAATATATATTAGGTAACATAATGAAAATCCCATAATAATAATTAAATAGATTTTTAAAAGTTATTAAAAGTCATTAAAATTACTTATTTTGGGTAAAAACTAGCACATAATTAAATATATATCTAAATACCTTAATTTTCTTTAAATTATACCATAAAATAATATTTTAAGGCTCCTAAAAATATCATAAAATATTTTGGGTGTAAAAGTAATATTTCGTCCGTCCACGGTCCCGCCTACGCGATTAAAAAAATAAACTTTCTAAGATAAATTCATAAATTACATCATACCTATTTAAATGCCGAAACAAATATTTAAAACATGCTAATAAATCATATAATTTAAATAATCACTCATTAAAACAATTTGACACATTTTCACATTATTTTAAAATTATTAAATCCCCTAGTTATGCATGCGGATTTACGTGCCGAATTTCTGGGCGTTACAATCCGGGTAAAGCTAATGTAGTAGCAGATGCTTTGAGTCGGAAGTCGTCAGTGGTCTCATATTTGACCGTACAGTTACCACTGCAGAGCAAGATTCAAAGATTTGACTTGGAGTGTTATCCGAGTGGTCATGCACCGAGCTTGTCAGTGTTGACGGTGCAGCCAGTTCTGCGAGATCGGATTAGGGATGGACAGTCTACTGATGAGGAGTTGCAGCGATGAAGACAGAGAGATGAGGCTAGGGGTAACCTCTTGTATACAGTGGTGGATGGTATCGTTCAGTACCGTGGTAGGATGTGGGTACTGAACGTCGATCAGTTGAGAGCTGAGATTTTAGCAGAGGCTCACACATATCCGTACTCCATTCACCCTGGAAGTACGAAGATGTACAAAGATTTGCAGCTATTGTATTGGTGGCCCGGGATGAAGAGTGACATCGGGAGATTGGTGTCAGAGTGCTTGACTTGTCAGCAAGTCAAGGCAGAGTATCAGCGTCCAGCAGGACTTCTTAGACATCTTCCTATTCCGGAATGGAAATGGGAGAATATTACGATGGACTTTGTGGTTGGCTTACCGAGGAGTGCCAGAGGTTGCACAGCGATTTGGGTGATTGTGGATAGACTCACCAAGTCAGCTCATTTCTTGCCGGTGAGGACTACCTACTCATTGACACAGTATGCAGAGCTTTACATCAAGGATATTGTTAGACTGCATGGCATACCAGTGTCGATTGTGTCAGACAGAGATCCGAGATTCACATCTGCGTTTTGGAAGAGTCTGCACACAGCATTGGGGACTAGGCTTTTGTTCAGCACAGTATTTCATTCCCAGACAGATGGTCAGTCTGAGAGAGTGATCCAGGTTCTCGAGGATCTCCTGAGGGCTTGTGTCATTGATTTTCGGGGCTCTTGGGAGACTAGACTGTCATTAGTGGAGTTTACCTATAACAACAGTTTTCAGTCGTCTATAGGTATGGCTCCTTATGCAGCATTGTATGGGAGGAGATGCAGATCTCCTGTGCATTGGGATGAGGTTGGTGAGCGGATTTTACTGGGTCCTGAGATTGTGCAGCAGACAGCTGACATTGTGACTCAGATTCGAGATCGGATGAGGACTGCTCAGAGTCGTCAGAAGAGTTATGCAGATGCCAGACGACGAGATTTGGAGTTCGCTGTAGGTGATCACATATTCCTGAAGGTGTCACCTATGAAGGGAGTAGTGCGTTTTGGCCGGAGAGGCAAGATTAATCCGAGGTATATAGGGCCATTCGAGATCTTGGAGAGAGTTGGCACGTTGGCCTACCGTTTAGCTCTACCACCAGGGCTAGCGGCAGTGCACAACGTTTTCCATGTATCCATGCTTCGGAGATATGTCTCTAACCCGTCGCATGTGTTGGATTTCGAGACCTTGCAGTTGCCACCAGATCTAGTTTATGAGGAGAGGCCAGTGCGGATCTTGGCTAGGGAGGAGCGGAGGCTTAGGACGCGGGTCATACCGATGGTCAGAGTCCAGTAGCTAAATCACTCAGAGGAGGAAGCTACTTAGTAAGCCGAGGCAGACTGT
Organism: Henckelia pumila; assembly: GCF_033568475.1. Classification (NCBI taxonomy): domain Eukaryota; kingdom Viridiplantae; phylum Streptophyta; class Magnoliopsida; order Lamiales; family Gesneriaceae; genus Henckelia; species Henckelia pumila. The sequence continues at coordinate 46,351,424 of NC_133122.1, read as the reverse complement.
GACGACCCGAGTTCTAATCTCTCATTTAATCAAATGTTCAATATTAGACAAGAAACAATGTCTAAACAAAAGAATAAAAAAAAAAATTTTTTTTAAAAGAGATTGCCCTGCGCACGCGCGGGCATCACCCCTCGCGCGCGCGCCGGCCAATGAGACTGAGGTCTCAAGAGCTGGCTCGCGCGCGCGCGAGTACTTGCTCGCCCGTGCGCCAGCCACTGCACCAGAAAAAAAAATGAAGGGGCTCAGCTGCTGTCAAATAGGTTCTATCATGCAATTATCATCTAATATAAGTTCATGCAAAGCCTTCTTCAATATCATAAGCTATCATGCATTCTAACATGATCTCATTACTAGAAATGGATCATAACAAAGCCTTAAAACATAACCATAAGGGCTCATAATCATGCAAAAAGCAATGTTATTCATTCAAGATCAAGCTACACCATGTTGTTTCAAAGGATTTAAACATCTATCAAATCCTAAATACAACAACAAGATAACAACTAGATCATCTACAAGTTGTGAAACCAGTAGCTATAACAAGATCATGTTTAAAGCTCAATTCTACATCATGACAGCTCTCTCAACCATCTAACTCGGATCATCACGCTATATCTCTTCAACCCTTGTTCTTCAAGATTGCCTTTGTTCTGCTCCATTCCCTCCTATTGCCATGACACATACAACATAACAATAGCCGGATAACTCCGGTGAGAATTATATTTCCCAGTAAAAGCAACTAAACATGCATATCAAACATATATCAAGATCATGATATAAAAGTAAATATAATGCATGTTTTCAAAACAAGGTTCATTTCATCATTCGTCGGTTGGGATCCCGAGAAGTAGATATCATAACTAATCCACCGACTCTCCCGCTCGAGGTGGGGTTACTTATCTTTCTTCTCTAGACTTTGAAACAATCATATATGCAAATCAGAAGCTAGGCTAAATCAACCACCCAGGCCATACATATACAATTCCTCAAATCGTCTATTCGAACGTTTCCGTTCATTTCAAAATCAAGGAATAAGTCTTCAAGATGAATGCAACATATATCATCATCAAGGCATTCATTATATCAAGAACTTATTCAACAACTCAAATGAAAACACATAAGATCAAATAAACAAGCAAGTATGTGATTTAGGGGAACTCGATACAAACCATCTCGAGTTGTATTCCCAATCAAATAGTAGTCCACTTTTACCTTCGTATATTGTCTGTTCTGAATTCTTCAACCTCAAAACATGTACATTAATCTTCGTTCAATTCATTCCTTTCAGAATCGAGTTAAAATCATCAACACATCTTCAATCAATCATTGCAACTCTCAAGCGAACTTCCTCGGTTCACAATTCGACCTCTGGAGTTGATTGAGCTCGTAACACGTCTGACATGTAAAGATTATCATGTTACAAAATCAGTATACAATCTCAAGATCATTAGCTCAATCTTAGACTATCAGTATGGTTTCAAAACATAACCAATTATCGTAACGATTGACAATCGAGAATCGTTACGGTATCGAATTCATTTCTACTTTCAACTCCATTCTTACGGTTTTTCATATCCGTTCATTGTCATTCAACTCTTCAAACCAACAGCTATTATCATAAACATAACAAGGAATCATCAGCCAATAGTTCAGCAACTTCAGAATCCAAAAACAATAGCAAATCATTTCAATTCAAGAGTCAACGGCATATCGGTATTACTTCGGCGATTCCGAACATATCATTAACAATTCTCACATATATATCGGCTGTTGAAGCTTCAAAATTAACATATCAGCAGGTATATGGATTGAATCATAGTTGGAAATTCATAAGAACATGATATACAAATCAATCTTCAATCCAATCCTCAAGAACACAAGTTTAGAAGCTCAACAACAACACTTCCACACAAGTTTCTGATATCTGTCCATTTCGAATTCTCAAACCTTAATGAACAAAGAAGAAACTTACATCAAATCGAAGTACTCGTCGCAAGGATTCCAGAACATCTTTCGGAATCAAAATCGAATGAACGGATCAAAAGTTACGGCGATTTGAAACAATCGAATTCAAAGAAAAAAAATTGAGCTCTCGGCTCTCTGTTCAGACTTCTGACTTTCCTCTTCCTTCTTACACGTGAATAGACTGAATAATCTGATTAAATTGGATAGCTATTGAATAATCTGCAATTTAGTCCCTGAAGTCTTCAGTAATTGAACTTCAGTCCTCGGCCTTCGTTTTAATTCAATTTCAATCCTAAATAATTTAAGAATATTAGAATTTAAATCAAAACTCTAAATATTCCCAAATTAAATATACTCGGATTAAAATAAATTAAATTTGGATTAATTAAATAATCGCGACCGTTTGCACTTCAGCCCTTCAAATGTCAGTATGTGCAAATCAGTCCCTGATCGAGTTATATCTTCCAAATTCATCTTCTTTAATTTCCGAAACATGGAATTAAATCTTCAATTCCATAAATATTCAAATCGAATATTTATTCTTTTAATTTAAGAATTCTCGGAATTTAATTCTCAAAATCCGCATATTCTCGAATTAAATATTTTCAGCTCGGAAATTAAATCTATCATTTTCATAACTTCTCAAATCAATATTAGCCCATAATATGGAATTTAATTCTCAAATTCCATAATTAATAATTGAATATTTTCGGGTCTTACTGTAACACCCGGTATTTTTAAAATACGTAAATCCGCATGCATAATTAGGATATTTAATTATTTAAATTTTTGATTTATGGGTTAAATAATTATGTGAATTATTGGTGCATGATTTAATTTATTTTAAGCCATTTAACCCATAATTAGTGATTTTTATGATTTTTAGTATTTTAATTATTTGATCGCGTAGACGGGACCGTGGACGGACGAGATGACAACTTTCCACCCAAATTATTTTATGAGCCTTTTTAGAGCCCTAAAATATTATTTTGAGTTTTATTATCTCAAAATTTTAAGTATTTAATTTTATATAATTTTAGGAGTCCATTTTATTCAAAATTAGCCAAAATATTGACTTTTTAGTATTTTTAAAATTCCCTTAAATTGTAATTTCGAGATTTTAAATTTAGTTATCAGATTTTAACTTTTAATTAGGAGTTTAAGTTGTATATTTTATATTAAAACCTTTTATCTATATTTAATTAACCTATATTTTTAATTAACACAAAAATCAAAACCTAAGCTACCCAAAACCCTCTCAACCGATCACTCACCCCCATCAGCCGCCACCCTCACTAATCTTCATCTTCTTCAACCGAGCAAGCTCCAAGAAGAACACCATAGCCACACTTTTGAAGGTCCAAAGCTTGTCGTCGTCCGTCGTCCCGGAGTCGTCTCACGCCCGTTTTTCTTTGAATTCATCGGTGAAAGGCATGTTTTCTTCCTCTTTTTTCGCACCATGTCAGTGAATATATATGTGTGTGTCGTGTATGCACAGTTTGGTTCAAATAATTTTTCAGAAAATGGTTTCGGGTTTGATGTTTGTATCTTGTTCATGCATTTGTATCCACCTTGCTCACGTTTTCTTAGCCATGGTTGTTCCAGCTGCTGGTTCATGGTTCATGGGGTTACCTTAGGGTCCCTAGGGTCAGTTGGGTCGAGTGGTTTGAGCCAAGAAGGGCCGAAACCGAAGCCATAGTAGCTGGTGCAACAGTTCGCGCAGATTGCGCAACGTCCGGAGATTTGCTCGTTCTCGGTCCACAGAGCATGTTTTAGGGTGATTCCAGTTGGGTTGGAACCCTACGACATAGGGGTAGGTTTTTGCCAGTGATTTCCCGGCCAGTGATGGCCGGAGCTGGCCGGCAGATCGGCCGGAACTCTGCTGTCGCGCGCAGGAGGCGAGCAGAATAAGGGCTAGTTTGTTTTGGTTCGTTCTCCTTCGTTAGGGCTCGGATTGGGCTGGTTTTTAGCTTGTTGGAAACGTCTTGAAGAGGGCTAGGGGTAGGTGGTGGTGCTCCGGCCAGGGGACGGCCGGAGCATGGCAGCAGCAGCCCCGGAAAGCTGCTGCTTGCGGCCGAGGAGAAGGATAAGAGAGGGGTTCGGGTTCTAGGGTTTCTAGCTGGTTCGGGTCGGGCTGTGGGTTCCGGGTCGGGTCAGTGGGTCATGGGTTATGTTAGTTGGGTCCGGGTCCGGGTTAAGTTAGTTGGGCTCGGGTATTTTTATTTTTAAAGTTTTAAGTTTAATTAAAGGTTTAATGGGCCTAATTAAATCTTAAAATTTTATTGGGCTCAAGTTAATTATTTTGGGTTAAGTTTAATTTTAATTGGGCTTAAATTAATTTAATTAAGTGAGTCCAATAATTTTTATGGGCTTTAGGGCCCGTGAAAGTTATTGGGCCAGTCTTTGGGCTTTTGGGCCCATTGGGCCAATTTAAGTTGTTATTGGGCCTAGAGTGTTTTAATGGGCTTTATTAATTTAATTGGGCTTAGAACAATTTTATTGGGCTTAAGTATATTAATGGGCCAGTCTCAGTGTTAATGGGCCAAATTTAAGTAATTGGGCTTGAGAGTCAGGGCCAGCAGTCCAGTACAATCCATGAGAAATTTGCATGTGTCCTGAATATATATTTAATTATTTTTATGCATTGAAGTTATTTTAATATTTATATGATAGTAAGAAATTTAAATTAAATATATATGAAGGACACACATTTTATTTAAGTGCATGCATTCATGAAATAATTTTATGCATAATTGAATGTTTAAGGTTGAGCAATAATAAAATATTTTATGTTGGAAGTTGAAGTAGTGTGACAATTTAAGGGGGATTCGTCCCCATATGTGACCTATTGAAGGGCAGTTTACTGCCAATTTAAGAGGTGATTCGTCACCGCCACGTACGTTGGTTTCCACGCTGATCAGTATTTAATGTATGATTTAAGGTTACACTACGGATACAACCATGCGATGTTAGAAAATTAATTGCTCAACAATGTTATGTATTATGTTATTTAAGTTAAGTTATGTTATGTAATTTTTAAGCATGCTCATTCATGTATATGTATGTATTAGTATTTAATTGTTTTAAATTATTTTAAACCCTTGTTATGTTAGCATGTTGGGCCTCTAGGCTCACTACACTGGTATGGTGCAGGTGAGTACGTTGAGGATGATGTTGTACCCACCGGAGGCGAGGATGTATGAGCGGACATGCAGTGACCCCGTGACCGTGATAGATGTCTGAGTCACATGCATGTTTTATTTATGGCAGCATGTTACATTTTATTTTATTTTCAGTGGTTGTGAATTTTGAATATTTTATGGAATATTGTCAGTGCATGCAAATTTTAATCATTTTATTTATGCAGTATTTTTAATTAAATGTTTGACTCAGATGTTTATTTTATTTTAAAGAATGTATTTTTATTTAAGTATTTAATTGTTTATTTATTTATTTATTTATTTTAAATCTTTTTATTCTGTGCATATATGTATGGGCATATATGTACATATTTTATTTAGTAAGTATATATAAAAAAAAAATTTCCGCATATTATTTATTAATTATAGAGTTAGGGTCGTTTCAGTTGGTATCAAAGCACGGTCCTTGGAGGGGTCATTACTGCTATGCGAGCTCAGAAATCCACGCTACCGGTCTGTAAGTTTTAAGTGTTTATAGCATGATTTAATTTTTTTTTTAGAATTTAAGTTAGCATTAATTTGAAACAACTTAGTTATGCATGACGATTTACGTAAAGAAATATATGGTGGTGCAGAATGCCTCCGAGACCAGTGAACAGACGTGGGGGACCTCCACCTCCACCTCCACCTCCGCAGAACCCTATTGCAGCATTGGAGCAGGCCAATGAGAATATGATGGCAGGGATTACTGCTCTGTTAGAGCAGCAGGCTACTCGTCCCAGGTTGTCCCACGAGGAGGACGTTGCTGAGAGGTTCCAGAAGAAGGGACCCAAGGAGTTTGTTGGTACCACCGATCCTTTGGTGGCGGAGGGATGGATTCGCTCTCTGGAGTCCATCTTTGCTTATATGGGGATCACAGACACCGACAGGGTGAACTGTGCGACGTACATGCTGCGGGGTGATGCAGTGCTCTGGTGGGAGGGTGCAGCCAGGGGAGTTCACCTTCCTACACTGACCTGGGCAGAGTTTAGGCGTATCTTCTACGCCAAGTACTTCACTGAGGATGTGCGCAGTCGCATGATCCGTGAGTTTATGAGTCTCCGTCAGGGGGACAAGGCCGTGGTTGAGTATGTGAGGCTGTTCGAGAGGGGCTGTCATTTTGTGCCCTTGATTGCTGATAGTCCGCAGGAGAAGTTGAGACAGTTTGTGGAGGGCCTGAAGGCTGATATCAGGCATGATGTTCGTATGGCAGACGTCCTTACTTATGAGTCTGCAGTCAGTAGAGCCTTGCGTTCCGAGGAGGGTCGGAGAGAGATCCAGAGGGAGCAGCAGGGGAAGAGGCAGTTTCAGGCTGGGTACCAGCGACCATCTTCGCAGCCTCCTGCGAAGAAGCAATATACAGGGCCGGCTAAGGGCCCGAATCAGCAGCAGAGGCCACAACAGCAGAGGCCGCAGCAGCAGAGGGGCGGGGCCCCTAATGCCATAGCTTATCCTACTTGCCCGAAGTGCCAGAAGATGCATTCGGGACCTTGTCTATTGGGAGCAGGAGTTTGCTACCACTGTAGGGAGCCAGGGCATCAGATAGCTAACTGCCCCAGGAAGAAGAAAACCGCTGGTAGGGTGTTTGTGATGCAGGCTGAGGAGGTAGATCCAGACACCTCCTTGATCACCGGGAGAATTCTAGTTGGAGGCAACTCCATGTTTGCGTTGCTAGATTCAGGGGCTACGCATTCGTTTATCTCCCTGGAGTTTATCAGACGGGTGGGCATCACACCTGAGAGTAGTGACAGTGGGTATGATGTTACTATGCCGTCAGGGTAGATTATTTCTACCTCGAAGGTTATTCGAGGACTGGAGTTAGAGCTGCAGGGACACTCCATTCGAGCAGATGTAGTAGTTTTGCCTTTGAGTGGATTCGATTTGATTTTGGGCATGGACTGGTTGACAGTCAATGGAGCTTCGATTGATTTTCGTCGGAGATCAGTGTCAGTGAGACCTACAGTGGGCGACCCGTTCACTTTTCATGCATCTCAGAGCAGTGATATTCCTCAGGTGATATCTCTTATTCAGGCGAGGAAGTTGTTGAGACGGGGTTGCCAGGGGTTTCTAGCGAGTATTGTCACGACTTCAGAGCCATCTAGCAGATCATTATCAGAGATAGAGGTGGTTCGTGACTTTCCGGATGTCTTTCCGGAGGATGTTGCAGGAATTTCACCAGTGAGAGATGTGGAGTTCGGCATCGACTTAGTGCCAGACACCGTGCCTATCTCTAAGGCACCGTACAGACTTGCTCCTACCGAGATGAAAGAGTTGAAGGAGCAGATTCAGGAATTGTTAGAGAAAGGTTTTGTTCGTCCTAGCTTTTCTCCGTGGGGAGCTCCGGTGTTATTTGTGAAGAAGAAGGATGGCAGTATGAGACTGTGTATCGATTACCGAGAGCTCAACAGGGTCACAGTGAAGAACAAGTATCCACTGCCGAGGATAGAGGATTTATTTGACCAGTTGCAGGGAGCTTCGGTGTTCTCCAAGATCGACCTGCGAGCTGGTTATCATCAGTTGCGTGTTAGAGATGCAGATGTGTCCAAGACTGCTTTCAGGACATGATATGGGCATTACGAGTTTTTAGTGATGCCATTTGGGATGACCAATGCTCCAGCGGTTTTCATGGATCTCATGAACCGAGTCTTTCAGCCATACCTAGATCAGTTCATCATAGTCTTTATTGATGATATTTTGATCTATTCTAGGAGCACCGAGGAGCATAGACAGCATCTTCAGACAGCCTTGCAGACTTTGAGGGAGCATCGGTTGTATGCCAAGTTCAGCAAGTGTGAGTTTTGGCTTGAGCAGGTGGCATTTCTTGGCCACATTATTTCGAGGGATGGGATTGCAGTTGATCAGTCTAAGGTTGAGGCAGTGCAGAATTGGGGTATTCCAAAGAATGCTTCAGAGATTCGCAGTTTCTTGGGTTTGGCAGGATATTATAGGAAGTTCATCAAGGGTTTTTCCTCTATTGCAGTACCCTTGACTTCCTTGACCAAGAAGAATGCGAAGTTTATCTGGAGTTCAGACTGTCAGAGGAGCTTCGATCAGCTGAAGGAAGCACTCACTACCGCACCAGTGTTAGCGATGACAGTACCACACGAGGAGTTAGTGGTGTATACCGACGCATCTAAACTAGGTTTAGGCGCAGTGCTTATGCAGTGTGGTAAGGTTATTGCGTATGCGTCGAGACAGCTGAAGATTCATGAGCAAAATTATCCGACGCATGACTTGGAGTTGGCAGCAGTGGTTTTCGCTTTGAAAATATGGAGGCACTATCTGTACGGAGAGAAGTGCAAGATTTTCACAGACCACAAGAGTCTCAAGTACTTCTTCACACAGAAGGAGTTGAACATGAGACAGCGCAGATGGTTGGAGTTGGTGAAGGACTATGACTGTGACATTAGCTACCATCCGGGTAAAGCTAATGTAGTGGCCGATGCTTTGAGTCGGAAGTCGTCAGTGGTATCATGTTTGACCGTACAGTTACCACTACAGAGCAAGATTCAGAAATTTGGCTTGAAGTGTTATCCGAGTGGCCATGCACCGAGCTTGTCAGTGTTGACGGTGCAGCCAGTTCTGCGAGATCGGATTAGGGAGGGACAGTCTACTGATGAGGAGCTGCAGCGATGGAGACAGAGAGATGAGGCTAGAGGTAACCTCTTGTATACAGTGGAGGATGGTATCGTTCAGTACCGTGGTAGGATGTGGGTACCGAACGTCGATCAGTTGAGAGCTGAGATTTTAGCAGAGGCTCACACATCTCCGTACTCCATTCACCCGGGAAGTACGAAGATGTACAAAGATTTGCAGCTATTGTATTGGTGGCCCGGAATGAAGAGTGACATCGGGAGAGTGGTGTCAGAGTGCTTGACTTGTCAGCAAGTCAAGGCAGAGCATCAGCGTCCAGCAGGACTTCTTAGACCTCTTCCTATTCCGGAATGGAAATGGGAGAATATTACGATGGACTTTGTGGTTGGCTTACCGAGGAGTGACAGAGGTTGTACAGCGATTTGGGTGATTGTGGATAGACTCACCAAGTCAGCTCATTTCTTGCCGGTGAGGACTACTTATACTTTGACACAGTATGCAGAGCTTTACATCAGAGAGATTGTTAGACTACATGGCATACCAGTGTCTATTGTGTCAGACAGAGATCCGAGATTCACATCAGCATTTTGGAAGAGTCTGCACACAGCTTTGGGGACGAGGCTTTTGTTCAGTACAGCATTTCATCCCCAGACAGATGGTCAGTCTGAGAGGGTGATCCAGGTTCTCGAGGACCTTCTGAGAGCTTGTGTCATTGATTTTCGGGGCTCTTGGGAGACTAGACTGCCATTAGTGGAGTTTACCTATAACAACAGTTTTCAGTCGTCTATAGGTATGGCTCCTTATGCAGCATTGTATGGGAGGAGATGTAGATCTCTTGTGCATTGGGATGAGGTTGGTGAACGGATTTTGCTGGGTCCTGAGATTGTGCAGCAGACAGCTGACATAGTGACTCAGATTCGAGATCGGATGAGGACAGCTCAGAGTCGGCAGAAGAGTTATGCAGATGCCAGACGACGAGATTTGGAGTTCGCTGTAGGTGATCACGTATTCCTGAAGGTGTCACCTATGAAGGGAGTAGTGCGTTTTGGCCGGAGAGGCAAGCTTAATCCGAGGTATATAGGGCCATTCGAGATCTTGGAGAGAGTTGGCACGTTGGCCTACCGTTTAGCTCTACCTCCAGGGTTAGCGGCAGTGCACAACGTTTTCCATGTATCCATGCTTCGGAGATATGTCTCCAACCCGTCGCATGTGTTGGATTTCGAGCCCTTACAGTTGCCACCAGATCTAGTGTATGAGGAGAGGCCAGTGCGGATCTTGGCAAGGGAGGAGCGGAGGCTTAGGACGCGGGTCATACCGATGGTCAGAGTCCAGTGGCTGAATCACTCGGAGGAGGAAGCTACTTGGGAGACCGAGGCAGATATGAGGACTCGCTACCCGGAGTTGTTCGGGTAAGTACTTTAATTTCGAGGACGAAATTCAATTTAAGGGGGGGGGGGGGGGGGGGAGAATTGTAACACCCGGTATTTTTAAAATACGTAAATCCGCATGCATAATTAGGATATTTAATTATTTAAATTTTTGATTTATGGGTTAAATAATTATGTGAATTATTGGTGCATGATTTAATTTATTTTAAGCCATTTAACCCATAATTAGTGATTTTTATGATTTTTAGTATTTTAATTATTTGATCGCGTAGACGGGACCGTGGACGGACGAGATGACAACTTTCCACCCAAATTATTTTATGAGCCTTTTTAGAGCCCTAAAATATTATTTTGAGTTTTATTATCTCAAAATTTTAAGTATTTAATTTTATATAATTTTAGGAGTCCATTTTATTCAAAATTAGCCAAAATATTGACTTTTTAGTATTTTTAAAATTCCCTTAAATTGTAATTTCGAGATTTTAAATTTAGTTATCAGATTTTAACTTTTAATTAGGAGTTTAAGTTGTATATTTTATATTTAAAACCTTTTATCTATATTTAATTAACCTATATTTTTAATTAACACAAAAATCAAAACCTAAGCTACCCAAAACCCTCTCAACCGATCACTCACCCCCATCAGCCGCCACCCTCACTAATCTTCATCTTCTTCAACCGAGCAAGCTCCAAGAAGAACACCATAGCCACACTTTTGAAGGTCCAAAGCTTGTCGTCGTCCCGTCGTCCCAGAGTCGTCTCACGCCCGTTTTTCTTTGAATTCATCGGTGAAAGGCATGTTTTCTTCCTCTTTTTTCGCACCATGTCAGTGAATATATATGTGTGTGTCGTGTATGCACAGTTTGGTTCAAATAATTTTCAGAAAATGGTTTCGGGTTTGATGTTTGTATCTTGTTCATGCATTTGTATCCACCTTGCTCACGTTTTCTTAGCCATGGTTGTTCCAGCTGCTGGTTCATGGTTCATGGGGTTACCTTAGGGTCCCTAGGGTCAGTTGGGTCGAGTGGTTTGAGCCAAGAAGGGCCGAAACCGAAGCCATAGTAGCTGGTGCAACAGTTCGCGCAGATTGCGCAACGTCCGGAGATTTGCTCGTTCTCGGTCCACAGAGCATGTTTTAGGGTGATTCCAGTTGGGTTGGAACCCTACGACATAGGGGTAGGTTTTTGCCAGTGATTTCCCGGCCAGTGATGGCCGGAGCTGGCCGGCAGATCGGCCGGAACTTTGCTGTCGCGCGCAGGAGGCGAGCAGAATAAGGGCTAGTTTGTTTTGGTTCGTTCTCCTTCGTTAGGGCTCGGATTGGGCTGGTTTTTAGCTTGTTGGAAACTTCTTGAAGAGGGCTAGGGGTATGTGGTGGTTCTCCGGCTAGGGGACGGCCGGAGCATGGCGGCAGCAGCCCCGGAAAGCTGCTGCTCGCGGCCGAGGAGAAGGATAAGAGAGGGGTTCGGGTTCTAGGGTTTCTAGCTGGTCCGGGTCGGGCTGTGATTTCCGGGTCGGGTCAGTGGGTCATGGGTTATGTTAGTTGGGTCCGGGTCCGGGTTAAGTTAGTTGGGCTCGGGTATTTTTATTTTTAAAGTTTTAAGTTTAATTAAAGGTTTAATGGGCCTAATTAAATCTTAAAATTTTATTGGGCTCAAGTTAATTATTTTGGGTTAAGTTTAATTTTAATTGGGCTTAAATTAATTTAATTAAGTGAGTCCAATAATTTTTATGGGCTTTAGGGCCCGTGAAAGTTATTGGGCCAGTCTTTGGGCTTTTGGGCCCATTGGGCCAATTTAAGTTGTTATTGGGCCTAGAGTGTTTTAATGAGCTTTATTAATTTAATTGGGCTTAGAACAATTTTATTGGTCTTAAGTATATTAATGGGCCAGTCTCAGTGTTAATGGGCCAGATTTAAGTAATTGGGCTTGAGAGTCAGGGCCAGCAGTCCAGTACAATCCATGAAAAATTTGCATGTGTCCTGAATATATATTTAATTATTTTTATGCATTGAAGTTATTTTAATATTTATATGATAGTAAGAAATTTAAATTAAATATATATGAAGGACACACATTTTATTTAAGTGCATGCATTCATGAAATAATTTTATGCATAATTAAATGTTTAAGGTTGAGCAATAATAAAATATTTTATGTTGAAAGTTGAAGTAGTGTGACAATTTAAGGGGGATTCGTCCCCATATGTGACCTATTGAAGGGCAGTTTACTGCCAATTTAAGAGGTGATTCGTCACCGCCACGTACGTTGGTTTCCACGCTGATCAGTATTTAATGTATGATTTAAGGTTACACTACGGATACAACCATGCGATGTTAGAAAATTAATTGCTCAACAATGTTATGTATTATGTTATTTAAGTTAAGTTATGTTATGTAATTTTTAAGCATGCTCATTCATGTATATGTATGTATTAGTATTTAATTGTTTTAAATTATTTTAAACCCTTGTTATGTTAGCATGTTGGGCCTCTAGGCTCACTACACTGGTATGGTGCAGGTGAGTACGTTGAGGATGATGTTGTACCCACCGGAGGCAAGGATGTATGAGCGGACATGCAGTGACCCCGTGACCGTGATAGATGTCTGAGTCACATGCATGTTTTATTTATGGCAGCATGTTACATTTTATTTTATTTTCAGTGGTTGTGAATTTTGAATATTTTATGGAATATTGTCAGTGCATGCAAATTTTAATCATTTTATTTATGCAGTACTTTTAATTAAATGTTTGACTCAGATGTTTATTTTATTTTAAAGAATGTATTTTTATTTAAGTATTTAATTGTTTATTTATTTATTTATTTATTTTAAATCTTTTTATTCTGTGCATATATGTATGGGCATATATGTACATATTTTATTTAGTAAGTATATATAAAAAAAAAATTTCCGCATATTATTTATTAATTATAGAGTTAGGGTCGTTTCACTTACAATTCCTCCACTCTAAGAAATGATTTCGTCCTCGAAATCGTAATCAAGTCAAATATCAAGTCTGATAGACTGAATGATTATCTGAAGTTATTCTCACTTCAATCATCAGTTGTACTCAAATATTACAATGAATTCTCTCTGAGTTGTTTCTATTCTAAATCAAGAATCTGTTGAATCTTCGACTTACCTCAGAATCTTTTCATTAGTCCCCTTGTCTGATTCAAGTACATAGAAGGAATCTATCAATACTTTTTTACTGTAGATACGTGAAACAATTCAGATTCATTGTATCAAGCTGAAAAGAATAAATCTTTCCCATCGTCAATTCCATCTGACATCTTATTCAATGAAGTTCAATATTCAACTTCATATTCTGAATCTGTAAATGAAATTCTACTTTTTTTTCTATTCTGAATTGAATGATATTTCAAGAATAACTTTGTCGCTTAACTAATCCGTTTCAGCTTCCAAAGTTATATCTATCATTCAATTACTAATTCTGGTTCTTCTTTTCCGTTTTCATTTCATACAGATTCATCGTCAAATTCGTTGTGTATTTCGAATCAACTCCGATCGGATATCGACAAATCATGTCTGATCTGATGTCATATACCTCGGTAATATCATTACAACACAAGAAATCGGAGTTCTTTTCATCATATTAGCATATCATTATCTCAAAATCGGCTCAATAGCTATTACAGGAATTATAATCCTCAAGTGGCAACATATCAAATCAAATAATACCAAATCAGGTATTAAAGTTCTGAGAATATCCTCAATATTTGGAAAATCGACTCAGATAATCCATCAATCGAATTCAACTCTCAGAACATCAGTCAATCAATCGATGCCACATTCTGTCAAATAAATCTAAAGTCTTAATTCGGACAATAGATTTTAATCATTCCTGTATTTTCATCATATCAGATAAAAATTCATTCTCACAAATTCGATTCATCATCTTTGACTATTCTTCCCATTCAAGGATAATATATTGTACCTTTTCCTTAAAAAGTACTCAAAATCTTCGGATCTTCTGTATTAAAATTAATAGTAAACCCAATGTTTCAATCTAAAACATTATTTCCTGGCTTACTGTTCATTTTGCAACGAATTTAATCATAATTCAGTGACTTGTTCATACAGACAGATCATCGTATACAGTAATGTTCATGAATCAGTTCATAACTACCACCTGTTTACCTCATCTATATTGTTTCATCACGGTAGTTTTTGCAAAATAGTCTTTCAAATTATAATCTTGGTTCAAAATGTTTGAAGTTTCCAAACTAACATTGAACTCATCTGATCAACGATTTTCAACTTCATCAGAACATCTCTATACGTTTAACTTCAAAAACGTACTAATTCCGTTACTACTATTTGCTTTATCTTCTGATAAAACAATTATCGAATGAATATTGAATTCATTGTTGTGCAATTCTTCAAATTCGGATATCTCTTTTCGGAAATATCAGACACAATCAAATAATATATCATAATATAATTCATTCATTCGGATCTGAGGCTTCAATTCATATCTCAATCTGACATTCTGTACTGAATTCTAATCACTTCAGTTTACTTTTTGTGTTGCTTTCATCTTCTGAACAATTTTTGCCTTACTTCCAATAGAAAAATCATTCTGATTGGTGATATATTCGTCTGAATATTCAAACCAGAATACACAAAAATCTGAAATCAATTCATCGGATGCCTATTCCATTCCTTATTCCTATCTCCAAATACCGACAATTCATATCATCTAACCCAAAAATCATGGATCATATTCAAATTCTCCTATCAGTTACGAGCCATTATCTTAAAATACGCTGAAATATCATCAAAGGATCAATAATTCTCAAAATCAAAAGAAATAAATCAAGATTGAGAAAATCCCTCAATCAAGGTCATCCAAAATCAAATCTTCTGGATAACAAACTCTGCAAAGTGAAAACAACTCACTTGCATCACATAACTCAGAATGAGTAAATCAACACAGGCTCTAAACGAAAGCAATGTGCCATGAGAGCCAATCAATATTAACTCATTCAAGAATTATATCTCCAGTTGATGTAATCGATTCAGCATAATCGAAGAAAAGACTCATCTGTAACTGATTTTCATATCATCATATATCTTCTAAACCTCAAGATTAATATCCAATTCATAATCTCATCAAGTCGATAATTCATAAATTCTTCAATTCATCACTTCCATATTGAATTCCAGTTCACAACTTAAACTAAAGTCAAAAATCTTACTGAAACATATCTGTAATCTCTAGTCAATAGCGTACTTATCAATGCTAATTAGATCTTGAACATATCTCGTGCATTGAATATACTGATTTCGGAATATTTCTGTAATCAAACATCATATAGCAAACCGAAATCATAGAATCTTAATTCGAGATTCTATATCATATCATCATATTCATATGCATATCATGTTCTTGTTGATCTAATTTTATCACTTCTGATCATCATACTGATTGGTTAAATCACAAAATCCAATGATTCAATAATCTGCAACTATCACTAATCAGTACTTAGGTATATTCTCATAATCTATCATGCATCGCAGACGCATAGTTCTCCTATGAACAATATCATGTTCAGTTTCAGTTCATCGAAGCAATTGTTCTATTCTTCAGTTCAATTCACAAAATCTCTTTTCTGATACAGAGGTAATCATATAATAAGCTTTCAGCTATCATATATCTATTGCACCAATAATAAACAGGTCAAAACAAAATAAATCTGTTACCTGAAATTTCATTCTCAGGTGCAATTTCATTCTGATCCTCTGTATACTTTTGCTAATTATTCATTGAATAAATTTTAGCACATTTGTCTGACTTATCCTTACACTGTTTGTTCAGATATCCTCTTCCACAAAAAGTGTAATAATTTCTAATATACTCTACATTCAGAATCAGACTAATTCATCTCGATTCGCTAGAGTTAGAGATTTATTTTCATATCATGCACTTCATATATGTTCTGGAATAAAACTTGTAGATAAAGTTGTGAGTATCTCACATACTCTTTCATGTCTACAATTTCATTTTTCTAACTCATCATTCAACTTCAATTCTCCTAGACAAGGCTATGTCTTTAAACAAAATGTTTCAGTCGTCAACATTTATCAGACATAATCTGCGGATTCAAGCCATTAAATAATTCACTCAATCTTGAGCTTTTCATTATCTACAATTCAAAGAATTGTAACAGACTTGAAAATTCTAATAAGGCATTCCTCAAATTCAAAAGATTCAACTTCTACAGGGTATATTTTTCTTTCTCATCATTTCTATCTGTTGTGGCAAAGAACTATAAACAAAATTCTGTTCTAAGCACTTACCAACAATCAACATACCTCTGCCTTCTTATCATTTCTTTATCAAAATTCACCAGCTGGTTGCTAGGTTTCGAAGTTGGTATTCAATTAATCTGATCCGATATTCATCTGAATCTTTCCGGTATTTGAACAACTAGTCAAGTTCTTCAGGCCAACTGTTTCTGTTCAATCAGAGATACTTCATTCAGCTGAGCAATACCGTTCTGTTCTGTTCAATCTGACCATAACATTCTATTCAGTCTGGCCATATGATTCTGTCAGTCTGGGGTGCTTACGTCACCCAAAGAACACTGTTCTATTCAATTATGGGTGCTTACATCACCCGGTAAAAATCTTATAACAAAACGGTAAAAATTGCAAAAATTTACAAATCAGTAAATCAGGCAATTGAATTTCAAATATAGATCATGCTCACATGAAATTGATCAAATCATCGAATCATCAAATCAAGTAATGCATAATCATGCAATACAATACATGCATGTGACTCAATCTACCCCGCTCAGCTTCTATCTCAGTCCAAGAACTTACGCTCTGATACCACCTGTTGTGACGACCCGAGTTCTAATCTCTCATTTAATCAAATGTTCAATATTAGACAAGAAACAATGTCTAAACAAAAGAATAAAAAAAAAATTTTTTTTTAAAAGAGATTGCCCTACGCACGCGCGGGCATCACCCCTCGCGCGCGCGCCGGCCAATGAGACTGAGGTCTCAAGAGCTGGCTCGCGCGCGCGCGAGTACTTGCTCGCCCGTGCGCCAGCCACTGCACCAGAAAAAAAAATGAAGGGGCTCAGCTGCTGTCAAATAGGTTCTATCATGCAATTATCATCTAATATAAGTTCATGCAAAGCCTTCTTCAATATCATAAGCTATCATGCATTCTAACATGATCTCATTACTAGAAATGGATCATAACAAAGCCTTAAAACATAACCATAAGGGCTCATAATCATGCAAAAAGCAATGTTATTCATTCAAGATCAAGCTACACCATGTTGTTTCAAAGGATTTAAACATCTATCAAATCCTAAATACAACAACAAGATAACAACTAGATCATCTACAAGTTGTGAAACCAGTAGCTATAACAAGATCATGTTTAAAGCTCAATTCTACATCATGACAGCTCTCTCAACCATCTAACTCGGATCATCACGCTATATCTCTTCAACCCTTGTTCTTCAAGATTGCCTTTGTTCTGCTCCATTCCCTCCTATTGCCATGACACATACAACATAAAAATAGCCGGATAACTCCGGTGAGAATTATATTTCCCAGTAAAAGCAACTAAACATGCATATCAAACATATATCAAGATCATGATATAAAAGTAAATATAATGCATGTTTTCAAAACAAGGTTCATTTCATCATTCGTCGGTTGGGATCCCGAGAAGTAGATATCATAACTAATCCACCGACTCTCCCGCTCGAGGTGGGGTTACTTATCTTTCTTCTCTAGACTTTGAAACAATCATATATGCAAATCAGAAGCTAGGCTAAATCAACCACCCAGGCCATACATATACAATTCCTCAAATCGTCTATTCGAACGTTTCCGTTCATTTCAAAATCAAGGAATAAGTCTTCAAGATGAATGCAACATATATCATCATCAAGGCATTCATTATATCAAGAACTTATTCAACAACTCAAATGAAAACACATAAGATCAAATAAACAAGCAAGTATGTGATTTAGGGGAACTCGATACAAACCATCTCGAGTTGTATTCCCAATCAAATAGTAGTCCACTTTTACCTTCGTATATTGTCTGTTCTGAATTCTTCAACCTCAAAACATGTACATTAATCTTCGTTCAATTCATTCCTTTCAGAATCGAGTTAAAATCATCAACACATCTTCAATCAATCATTGCAACTCTCAAGCGAACTTCCTCGGTTCACAATTCGACCTCTGGAGTTGATTGAGCTCGTAACACGTCTGACATGTAAAGATTATCATGTTACAAAATCAGTATACAATCTCAAGATCATTATCTCAATCTTAGACTATCAGTATGGTTTCAAAACATAACCAATTATCGTAACGATTGACAATCGGGAATCGTTACGGTATCGAATTCATTTCTACTTTCAACTCCATTCTTACGGTTTTTCATATCCGTTCATTGTCATTCAACTCTTCAAACCAACAGCTATTATCATAAACATAACAAGGAATCATCAGCCAATAGTTCAGCAACTTCAGAATCCAAAAACAATAGCAAATCATTTCAATTCAAGAGTCAACGGCATATCGGTATTACTTCGGCGATTCCGAACATATCATTAACAATTCTCACATATATATCGGCTGTTGAAGCTTCAAAATTAACCTATCAGCAGGTATATGGATTGAATCATAGTTGGAAATTCATAAGAACATGATATACAAATCAATCTTCAATCCAATCCTCAAGAACACAAGTTTAGAAGCTCAACAACAACACTTCCACACAAGTTTCTGATATCTGTCCATTTCGAATTCTCAAACCTTAATGAACAAAGAAGAAACTTACATCAAATCGAAGTACTCGTCGCAAGGATTCCAGAACATCTTTCGGAATCAAAATCGAATGAACGGATCAAAAGTTACGGCGATTTGAAACAATCGAATTCAAAGAAAAAAAATTGAGCTCTCGGCTCTCTGTTCAGACTTCTGACTTTCCTCTTCCTTCTTACACGTGAATAGACTGAATAATCTGATTAAATTGGATAGCTATTGAATAATCTGCAATTTAGTCCCTGAAGTCTTCAGTAATTGAACTTCAGTCCTCGGCCTTCGTTTTAATTCAATTTCAATCCTAAATAATTTAAGAATATTAGAATTTAAATCAAAACTCTAAATATTCCCAAATTAAATATACTCGGATTAAAATAAATTAAATTTGGATTAATTAAATAATCGCGACCGTTTGCACTTCAGCCCTTCAAATGTCAGTATGTGCAAATCAGTCCCTGATCGAGTTATATCTTCCAAATTCATCTTCTTTAATTTCCGAAACATGGAATTAAATCTTCAATTCCATAAATATTCAAATCGAATATTTATTCTTTTAATTTAAGAATTCTCGGAATTTAATTCTCAAAATTCGCATATTCTCGAATTAAATATTTTCAGCTCGGAAATTAAATCTATCATTTTCATAACTTCTCAAATCAATATTAGCCCATAATATGGAATTTAATTCTCAAATTACATAATTAATAATTGAATATTTTCGGGCCTTACACAGACATAAGGACTCGCTACCCGGAGTTGTTCGGGTAAGTACTTTAATTTCGAGGACGAAATTCAATTTAAGGGGGGGAGAATTGTAACCCCCGGTATTTTTAAATACGTAAATCTGCATGCATAATTAGGGAATTTAATTATTTAAATTTTATATTTATGGGTTAAATAATTATGTGAATTATTTGTGCATGATTTAATTTATTTTTAAGCATTTAACCCATAATTAGTGATTTTTATGATTTTTAGTATTTAATTGTTTTGATCGCGTAGACGGGACCGTGGACGGACTAGATGACAACTTTCTATCCAAATTATTTTATGAGTCTTTTTAGAGCCCAAAAATATTATTTTGAGTTTTATTTCCCCAATATTTTTAATATTTAATTTTATATAATTTTAGGAGTCCGTTTTTATTCAAAATAAGGCAAAATAATGACTTTTAATTATTTTTAAAATTCCCTTAATTATGTATTTCGGGATTTTTAAATTTATTATCAGATTTTAGTTGTTAGTTAGAGTTTTTAAGTTATATATTTTAAATTTAATATCCTTATTAATATTTTAATTATCCTAAAACCTATTTTAATTAAAAAAAACTTAAACCTAAACCTAATCTACCCAACCCCCACGTTAATTTCCCATCAGCCGCCTCCCTCCCTACTATTAATCATCCTCATCGACCGAGACACCTCCAAGAACACCATAGCTCGATTTTGAAGCTTCCAAGTCGGTTGTCATCGCCCCGTCGTCCTGGAATCGTTCTACGCACTCCTTTCTCTTCAAACTACGGTGCAAGGCATGTTTCTTTCTCAAAAATTTCGTACTATATCAGTGGGTAATAGTGTGGGTGTGTATGCATCAGATTCTTTCAAATAATTTTCAGAAAAACGATTGATTTTGTGGGTTGAAGCTTGTGTATTCGTGGTTCATTCATCTCACGTTTTTATCACTCTTGGATCGGTACTAGCTGCTGGTCAGGTCCAGTAGGTGGTGTAGAAGAGGTCTAGGCTGGAATGGCTCGAGTGGCTCGAGCCAAACGAGCCTAGAACCTTGGTAGAACAGTTCGGCCGAGGAAGGTGCAGATTAGGGTTCTCGGGAAGGGGGTGCTGGGCTCTGTGCGTGGGCTGCATGGGGTCAGGGCTAGGGTCAGGTTCGGACCGCCCAGACGTGGGCTACGTCTGGGCGGTGGCGCTCCAGCCAGGGGTGGCCGGAGCAGGCCGGCAGCAGCCAAGGAGCGGCTGCTGCTCACGGCCGCAACAGAATCGGGAATAGGGGGGTTCGGGCTAGGGTTCCAGGGGGCTTCTGGGTCGGGTTCAGTGGTTCGGGTCAAGTAAGTGGGTCATGGGTCGTGTTATATGGGTCCAGGTCCGGGTTAAGTTAGTTGGGCTCGGGTATTTTATTTTTAAGTTAATTAATGAATTTAAGGGTTTAATTGGGTTAATTAGATTAATTTAATTAATGGGCTTCACTTAAGTTTATTATTTGGGCTTAATTAATTTAATTAAGTGAGTCTAATAATTTTATAGGCTTTAGGGCCCATGGAAATTATTGGGCCAGTCTTTGGGTTTTTGGGCCCATTGGGCCAGATTAATTATTTAATGGGCTTAAGAAAATTAATTGGGCTTAGAATAATTTTATTGGGCTTAAGTATGTTAATGGGCCAGTCTCAGTGTTAATGAGCCAGATTTAAGTAAATGGGCTTGAGAGTTTAGGGCCAGCAGTCCAGTACAATCCATGAGAAATTGCATGTGTCCTGATTATATATTTAATTATTTTTATGCATCGAAGTTATTTTAATATGTATATGTTAGTATGAAATTAAATTAATATATATGAAGGACACACACATTTTATCTAAGTACATGCATTCATGAAATAATTTTATGTATGATTAAATGTTTAAGGTTGAGCAATAAGAAAATATTTTATGTTGGAAGTTGAAGTAGTGTGACAATTTGAGATTTGAGGGGGATTCGTCCCTATATGTGAACTATTGAAGGGCAGTTTACTGCCAATTTAAGAGGTGATTCGTCACCGCCACGTACGTTGGTTTTCACGCTGATCAGTATTTAATGTATGATTTAAGGTTACACTACGGATACAACCATGCGATGTTAGAAAATAATTTGCTCAACAATATTTATGTATTATGTTATTTAAGTTAATTTAAGTTATGATATGTTATGATATTTTTTAAGCATGCTCATTCATGTATATGTTATTTATTAGTAGTAAATTGATTTAAATTATTTTAAACCCTTGTTATGTTAGCATGTTGGGCCTCTAGGCTCACTACACTGGTATGGTGCAGGTGAGTACGTAGAGGAGGATGTAGTACCCACCGGAGGCGAGAACGTATGAGCAGACTGTCAGTGATCCCCGTGACCGTGATAGATGTCTGAGTCACGTTGCATGTTTTTGAATATGTCAGCATGTTACACATTTTTAAGTATTTTTCAGTGGTTGGGTTTGAAATATTTTATTTAAATATTTTCAGTGCATGCAAACTTTAATCATTTTATTTATGCAGTATTTTAATTCAATATTTGACTCAGATATTTATTTTATTAAGGAATGCATTTTTATTTGAGTTATTTATTTATTTATTTTTAAATATTTTTATTCTGTGCATATATGTATGGGCATATATGTACATATTTTATTTAGTAAGTATAAAAAAAAAAATTTCCGCATATTTATTTATTAATTATAGAGTTAGGGACGTTTCAGCTGCAACCACAGAGCATACTCAGAAATTTAAGAAATTTTATGTCAAGGCTTTGATACCACTTGTTGGTCCCAGGTGCGGTATTACGAGATAAAAATTATGAAAATTGAAGAATAAAATAGACACTATGATTTACGTGAAAAACCCCCAAAAATATTAGGGTAAAAACCACGGGCAAGATCAAAAGATTCCACTATAATATTTGGAGAATTACAACCTCTCTCTGTGTTTCCAAAGAGACACTCACTCTCTTATACAGGAGAAAACCTATCTCACAAATATATATAGAAATAAATGAGGAGAGAAGATCGCTTGTAGTAACCCAGAAACCATTTTAAGATAATAATATGTTAAACATGATTAAGGATTGGTATTTAACCAATTTCGGAGTGTTATTGGACTTCAGAAGTAAAATTTGGGCTTTTTAATTTTGGGCCGGATAGTAAGCTCCGATCCTGGATAGTAAGCTCCAATCGGAACGGAAGCTCCGATCCTGGAACGGAAGTTCCGATCCCCAGCTGCCAGAAATGATCGATGAATCAGTCGCGAGTTTTGACAAGTGTCAATCATAGAGCAGATCGGAAGCTCCGATCGTAGATCGGAAGTTCCGATCCTGGCATGGCAGACATGCACGCAATGAGCTGGATCGGAAGCTCCGATTCCGAAATCGGAAGTTTCGATCCTGGCCGAGAAATTTGGATATAAATAGGGCCGTTCAGAGTTCATTTTCAATTACGAATTCCCGAGTTTCCTTTTTCAGTTATATAGTGTGAGATATACACTTGAGGGCCCTATCGGTTATAATAGAGGTTCTGGAATAACCAAGGTGTGGTTATAGTTATCCGGGACTAGCGACTCCAAAGGGCTAACTATGGACGAAGGTATGGTCCGGGAATCTATTTAAGTTTTGGGAGTACTTATTAGCTTAGTTAAGGCTTATAGAATTTATGTAGTGATACGGTGAACTTTTGAATATAGGCTTGGAACCTAGGATCTACTTTACTTGAACTAGCCTAGAGGTACGTACACATTGACTGAGATTGCCAGCGAGTATACATGTTTATATGTTGCATTTATTTGGCATTATTATATGGCATGATGTATGATTTACCGTTTTCTATACTCATATGTCATGTGCATATACACGTTGAGCCTATTTTTTGTTATACCTGATTATAGAGCCGCTCATCTCTATACTCGATAGTCTGTCACTGAGAGTACCGCGACGGCGGGGGCATTTATGTCTGTCTACTCTGGTGTACTAGACGAGTGTGGTTGCACCCAGAGGTTGATCTGTGCGATGGCAGCACTCATATGGCGCCGGTTCTGAGAATGACTTTTCAGATGATCTTTTACCAGTCGTCATGTTGCATGCATTATATACATATGTTTACTTATGTCTATGTACTGGGAGTTAGCGCTCACGTCCTAGTTGTTATCTTGGACACCCTATTCCATGGGGCAGGTCGCAGGATGGACGGAGCTGGTAGTCAAGGCAGGACTAGGGAGCAGGAGCCTTGAGGATTTTATTATACAGCAGGATTCGATATAGCTGTATAATTTTTACTGTTTAAGATTTTGATTTGGTTGTATCACTACAGATTTAAGCCTGGATTATATTACTAAGCTGATATGTAAATTATGATTAAGTTTCCGCACGTATTTACTCTGTTAAGTATTTTGCTGTATTAAGTTTAATGCATGCTCTTAGTTGCCAGTTAGTAGGTGATTCCATGCAGGGTCACTACATTTTTGGTATCAGAGCATGCATAGATTTTGGGATTGGTACTTGGGATTTAGTTTAGTCTTGAGTAATTCTTGCGCATTTGGGATTTTAATGTGCAATTCTTTTCATGATATGGCTGACGAGAGTCACGGTAGTGTTGGCCAGGGAAGTGGTCATCATCATCGTCGCCATCATCATCAGGATGATCAACATCGTCCTCATGAGGGTCGACGTCGCTATACTATTAATAAGTTTATGCAGGTAGGACCGAAACCCTTAGTGGGAGGCGAGAATCCTGAACAAGCTAGAAGCTGGATGTCTAAACTTGAGAGCACGTTCCGAGCTTTCGAGTGTACTGAGGAGCAGAAACTGGAAGTTCTAGAATTTGTTCTAGAAGATAGAGCACGTTTTTGGTGGGATGCCAAGGTTGCTCAGGCACGTACTGAGAGAGGACAGGTGACTTGGGGGGATTTTTGTTGGGAGTTTCAGAAATTATATTTTCCTCCGGCTGTTCGCCAAGCACGATCTATGGAGTTGCTTACTTTGAGGCAAGGATAATGACTATTGATCAGTATCAGCAGCGATTTCTTGATCTGCTACCTTTCAGTCCTCATATCAATGCGAGTGATGCGTCGAAGTATGATATCTTTATGCAAGGCCTGAACCAAGATATCTACGCACAGGTTGTCGTCTGTGATGACCCGGTGTCTTATGAGACTTTGGTGAACCGTTGTCGTCTTGTGGAGACCAGCAACAGGCGTGGACAGTTGATGATGCCAGCACAGCCTAGTGAATTTGTTGAGCCTCGAGCTCAATCTGTTGTGCCATCTGTACCTACGTCTTCTTCTACTCCTACTACTTCGTCTGGTTCTCGTGGTTCACGAGGTACATTCCGCTTTGGGAAGAAGAAGAAGAAGGAGGAGTTTTGTAGCCACTGTGGTGGGAAGCATCCTGCAGCTTCATGTCTGAGAGCTACTGGTGCGTGTTATATTTGTGGTCAGCAGGGACATCTGCGGAGAGATTGTCCTCAGCGCATGGGTTCTGCTAGTGGATCGGGATCCCAGGTTGGATCTCAGGCTTCTACTTTTCCACGTCAGCAGTCAGCACCACAGAGTTCTTCTGGTTTTCGTCCCCAGACTCAAGGGCAGGTGTTTGCTCTGTCTCAGGAGCAGGCTACTGAGGGAAGCGATCGCATGTTGGCAGGTAACTTCTTGTTATGTGGTATTCCTGCACTTGTATTAATTGATACTGGAGCATCGCATTCCTTTATTTCTAGTCGCTTCGTTAAGAGACATAGATTACCTTACGTATCATTAGATATGGATTTAGTTGTATCTACTCCGTTGGAGCAGGAGGTAGTAACTAAGCGTCTAGTGATGGGTTGCCTTCTGGAATTTGAGGGTAATGTGTTATCGGCTAATTTGATGATATTAGCGATGACGGATTTTGATTGTATTTTGGGAATAGATATGCTGACTTTGTATCACGCTACTGTGGATTGTTATCAGCGTCTGGTACAGTTTCATCCGGTTGAGGGTGATAGCTGGTATTTTTATGGTGAGGGTGCGCGACCTCCGATGCCACTTGTTTCGGCTCTGAAGGCATGTCATGTCTTGGAGTCAGGTGGGGAGGGCTACCTCATCTATGCAGTTGATATGTCCATGAGTAGTACGAGTATTGATCAGCTACCGGTTGTCAGCGAGTTTCCTGGCGTATTCCCTGATGAGATTCCTGGTTTTCCTCCGGTTCGAGAGGTTGAATTTGGTATTGATCTAGTACCAGGAACTACGCCTATATCCCGAGCACCTTATCGTCTGGCACCGTCAGAGATGAGGGAATTGAAACAGCAGTTGCAAGATCTGCTTGATAAGGGATATATTCGTCCGAGTGTTTCTCCGTGGGGAGCACCTGTTTTGTTTGTCAAGAAGAAGGATGGATCGATGCGATTATGTATTAATTACAGGCAGTTGAATCGTGTCACCATCAAGAATAAGTATACTTTGCCGCGGATTGTTGATCTGTTCGATCAACTACAGGGTACTTCTGTTTATTCGAAGATAGATCTGAGATCTGGATACCATCAGATGCAGGTACGAGACTCAGATATATCTACGACTGCTTTCAGGACCAGATACGGGCATTATGAGTTTCTGGTGATGCCATTCGGTTTGACGAATGCACCGGCAGTCTTTATGAATCTGATGAATCAGGTATTTCGAGATTATCTGGATAGATTTGTCATCGTCTTTATAGATGATATTCTTGTTTATTCTCATGACAAGGATGAGCATGCACAACATTTGAGGATTGTTCTATAGACGTTACGAGATAAGCAGCTATATGCGAAATTGAGCAAGTGTGAATTCTGGCTTGATCGGGTAGTATTTCTCGGTCATGTGATTTATAATGAAGGGATATCTGTTGATCCTAGTAAGATAGAGGCAGTGCTGAACTGGTCTCGACCGATGACGGTTGCTGAGATTCGTAGTTTCTTGGGTCTAGCTGGATATTACCGTCGGTTCATCGAGAATTTTGCACAGTTGGCAAGGCCTTTGACTCAGCTTACACGGAAAGATGTTACCTTCATTTGGTCCTCGGATTGTGAGGAGTCGTTTCACGAGCTGCGTAGACGTCTTACTACTGCACCTGTGCTAGCTCTACCTTTTGGATCAGGAGGTTATGTTGTTTATACTGATGCCTCTGGTCAGGGGTTAGGATGTGTTCTGACACAGCATGGACATGTTATTGCCTATGATTCTCGACAGTTGAAGACGCATGAGAATAACTATCCAGTGTATGATCTCGAGTTAGCCGCCATTGTATTTGCGCTCAAGATTTGGAGACATTATCTTTATGGCGAGAAATTTGAGATATTTACGGATCACAAGAGTTTGAAGTATTTATTCACTCAGGCAGAGTTGAATATGCGACAGAGACGCTGGATGGATCTCCTGAAGGATTATGATTGTGAAATCAAATATCATCCAGGTTCTGCTAATCTTACTGCTGATGCCTTGAGTCGGCAGGTGAGACTGTCTGCACTTCAGACTAATGAAATATCTCATATGATTCAAGAGTGCTGTTCATTGAGTTTTACGCTCAAGCACAAGAAAGGGAGGAATGAGATTCATTTGTATACTATTCTCTCTGAGCCAGCATTGTATTCTCGGATCAGAGATGCTCAGATATCTGATGTTAAGACTCAGCGATTGGCACGTCTAGCCAATGGAGTTAATACATCTGGATTCCATTTTCAGGCAGATGGTTTATTGTGCCTATCCAATAGAGTGGTTGTACCTAATGTTGCGGAGCTCAGGAATTATATTCTATCTCAAGCTCACAGGAGTCGATTATCAGTTCATCCTGGAAGTATGAAAATGTATAAGGACTTGCGAACTAGATTCTGGTGGAAGGGAATGAAGCGAAGTGTTTATCAGTTTGTTTCGAGATGTTTGGTTTGTCAACAGGTCAAGGCTGAACATCGACGACCAGGTGGATTACTGCAGAATCTTGAGATTCCTGAATGGAAGTGGGAGCACGTGACTATGGATTTTGTTACCCACTTGCCTATGACTTCACGTCAGTGTGATGCTATCTGGGTTGTCGTTGACCGTTTGACAAAATCAGCACATTTCATTCCTTATAACCGGGAGTATTCTTATGATCGCATGGCACGCTTATATATCCAGGAGATTGTGCGATTACATGGGATTTCAGTGAGTATCGTAAGTGATAGAGATCCGCGATTTACTTCACGTTTTTGGGGTAGTTTTCAGCAGGCGTTGGGTACCACTCTGAGTTTGAGCACTGCGTATCATCCGGAGACTGATGGGCAGTCAGAGCTCACTATTCGTACGCTGGAGGATATGCTACGTTCTTCTGTCATGGACTTTGGTTTATCTTGGCAGGATCAGTTACCTTTGATTGAATTTGCCTACAATAACAGTTATCATCGTAGTATTGATATGGTACCTTTCGAGGCATTGTATGGTCGACGGTGTCGTACTCCGTTATTCTGGGATGAAGTCGGGGAACGGCAAGTCGAGGGTCCTGAATTGGTGCAGCAGATTGTAAACAAGGTAGATTTGATCAAGCATAGGATCAAAGTTGCTCAAGATAGACAAGCCAGTTATGCGAATATTTGCCGCAAGCCACTTCAGTTTGAGCCTGGTGAATATGTTTTTTTGCGAGTATCACCTTTCAGGAAGGTGATGAGATTTGGTGTGAAAGGCAAGTTGTCTCCTCGTTACATTGGGCCTTTCCAGATACTGGAGAAGATTGGAGATGTTGCTTATCGTTTGGCTTTACCGCCATCTCTTTCCAGTATACACAATGTTTTTCATGTGTCGTTGCTTCGACAGTACATAGCTGATGAATCTCATGTGATTCAGTCTACTGATATTCAGCTAGAGCCAGATCTATCTTTTGTTGAACGACCAATCTGTATCCTAGACAGGAAGGAGAAAGTTCTTCGGAACAAGACTATACCACTTGTGATGGTACAGTTGCAGCGCCGAGGCGTTGAAGAAGCAACTTGGGAAACTGAGAGTCGTATGCAAGCAGAATATCCTGAGTTGTTTGCTTTGTATTTTTGATTACCATGTAAGATGTAATTACCGTTGTTGTAATAAGACATGGTTTGATGTTTCATATTGTTATCTTGATTTGTCTTTAGATGTTATTTCGCGGACGAAATATCTAAAGGTGGGGAGAATGTAGTAACTCAGAAACCATTTTAAGATAATAATATGTTAAACATGATTAAGGGTTGGTATTTAACCAATTTCGGAGTGTTATTGGACTTCAGAAGTAAAATTTGGGCTTTTTAATTTTGGGCCGGATAGTATGCTCCGATCCCAGATAGTAAGCTCCGATCCTGGATAGTAAGCTCCGATCGGAACGGAAGCTCCGATCCTGGAACGGAAGTTCTGATCCCCAGCTGCCAGAAATGATCGATGACTCAGTCGCGAGTTTTGACAAGTGTCAATCATAGAGCAGATCGGAATCTCCGATCGTAGATCGGAAGTTCCGATCCTGGCGTGGCAGACATGCACGCAATGAGCTGGATCGGAAGCTCCGATTCCGAAATCAGAAGTTCCGATCCTGGCCGAGAAATTTGGCTATAAATAGGGCCGTTCAGAGTTCATTTTCAATTACGAATTCCCGAGTTTCCTTCTTCAGTTATATAGTGTGAGATATACACTTGAGGGCCCTATCGGTTATAATAGAGGTTCTGGAATAACCAAGGTGTGGTTATAGTTATCCGGGACTAGCGACTCCAAAGGGCTAACTACGGACGAAGGTATGATCCGAGAATCTATTTAAGTTTTGGGAGTACTTATTAGCTTAGTTAAGACTTATAGAATTTATGTAGTGATACGGTGAACTTTTGAATATAGGCTTGGAACCTAGGATCTACTTTACTTGAACTAGCCTAGAGGTACGTACACATTGACTGAGATTGCCAGCGAGTATACATGTTTATATGTTGCATTTATTTGGCATTATTATATGGCATGATGTATGATTTATCGTTTTCTATACTCATATGGCATGTGCATATACACGTTGAGCCTATTTTTTGTTATACCTGATTATAGAGCCGCTCATCTCTATACTCGATAGTCTGTCACTGAGAGTACCGCGACGGCGGGGGCATTTATGTCTGTCTACTCTGGTGTACTAGACGAGTGTGGTTGCACCCAGAGGTTGATCCGTGCGGTGGCAGCACTCATATGGCGCCGATTCTGAGCATGAATTTTCAGATGATTTTTACCAGTCATCATGTTGCATGCATTATATACATATGTTTACTCATGTCTATGTACTGGGCGTTAGCGCTCACGTCCTAGTTGTTATCTTGGACACCCTATTCCATGGGGCAGGTCGCAGGATGGACGGAGCTGGTAGTTCAAGGCAGGACTAGGGAGCAGGAGCCTTGAGGATTTTATTATACAGCAGGATTCGATATAGCTGTATAATGTTTACTGTTTAAGATTTTGATTTGGTTGTATCACTACATATTTAAGCCTGGATTATATTACTAAGCTGATATGTAAATTATGATTAAGTTTCCGCACGTATTTACTCTGTTAAATATTTTGCTGTATTAAATTTAATGCATGCTATTAGTTGCCGGTTAGTAGGTGATTCCATGCAGGGTCACTACATTGCTCAAAATCAGAAGGAGGAACTTGAGGATGGGATAATCTCTTATGAAGGAAGAGGCACCTATTTATAGGTGCAGGCTCTCGTCTGAACGCATGAAACCGCGTGCAATTATTCTCACCAATAAAATGCCAACTTTTCAACTTCCGACAGCTTATTAAATGAGCATGACTTTGAATGTTCAACTCTGACAGAGATTATTATTATTATAATTATTATATGAGACGGATTGAGTAATTGATATAGATTTCCTTCAATAAAGTTTATTCAAGTGAGTCAGTCGTATGTGCTGCATTTGTAGCATATGCAATACTTCATTTATGTTTCAGTACAACATATGATCCATTCGATTGATCAAAGAACATGGAGTGCATGTATATATGTGCTCTCTCACACGTATGAGTTATGACCAAGTAGAGTAATAGATATTTTATATGAAACTCGCTGATCATATAATTAAGGTATTAAATAATAATTTTAATATATTGCTAGTTTATAAAAAAAAATTGGCAATATATTTGAATATTCAATTATTATATAGATGCAACAATATATAGTTTCAATTATTGATGCGTCTTGTAAATTTTTTGTAGAAAAGCAGGCACAAATATTCTGTGATTTTTTTTTTTTTTGCATCAAATATTTCTTGAAATCAATTAGGAAGAGTCTCGAAGTTAATTTCAAGAAATTTTAAAAATATTGGTGGAAATTATGGAAGAAATTTGAAAGCTGAATTTCGTTTGGGGGACTAGAAAATCCGGTTTTCGGAGTTTGGATAGGAGGAGGACATTTGTAATAATGGTCCGAAAATTTTAAATAAAATTACTTTGGAAAAAAGTTAAATATTTTCATGAAAATTTTATGAGTATTGACATATGATGTATCAAATGCGGAAAATGTGATAAAATAAATATCTTTGCAAAATAAATATAATTATATGATGATTGTAATATAAAACATATACTCCATTTATTGATACGTACATATGTGTAACTGAAATTTAAAATTTCCCAATCCCAATGTTCATCGAATTCAGACCACTTTCAGTATTTCAGACACCATTATTCGAATATATAGCCCCGTACACAGTATTATTTATACTTATATAACTAATCTAATCTAATATCACATTTTTTTTGTAATATTATTTATCCATATATTAATTATTAATTTTACATCAATCAAATCATTAATAATTTATCTTACATCAATCAAACCATTGAATTTAAAGTATTATATTACCCCTTATAAATAATATTATTTATATTTTATTTAATGTTAAAAGGAAAAAATGGTCATTTATTATTTTTATATAAAATTTAATCAATCAAATCAAATAAACTATAATCTATTAATCAAATCCAATTTTATATTAACTATCATTTTTTATTACATTATATTACTTGTTTATGTATTGTTTATCCTATCCCACAACTAAACGGTACGAGTATAATATGTAGGGAACCAACGCCTTGACATCCTTGGGGAAATCTTCAAATTTTAACTCATACCATTTTTTGGTGCCGCAAATTAATTGTCTCAAATCGATTGAATCGAGTTCATGAGAGTTCTATATATGCACTTGAATAACTCTCCCGTTTTCGCTTCAAATTACATCCACCACTAATTAAATTTTTACTATTTTATTAAGTGTGCGTACTCTTAATTAACTACTTTTGGTGTCATGGTGAATTTTCTTCATTTTTTTCCTTTTATACCCCTGCACTCTCTCTCCAACTCACTCATCCCACATTTATCTTTCAGCATTATTTATTCTTTTTATCATCACTATTTTCATCAATCTAAAAGTGAATTTCATTCGTAGCTAATTTTTTTTAGATTTGAAAAAAAATATAAAAAAACACTTTTAAATTAACAAATTATTCAATATACAATACATTATATTTGTATATAATATTCTACACACGCAATGCGTGTGCTCCGTCTCTAGTCTATGAATAAAGAGTACGTATCTGCATCATCAAATTAATCAAAATCTAATTTCACATAATTAAGTTGTAGTTGCAATTCGTGTTCTATTCTCATTCATCTAACAGACGAATCTTATCGAGAATCGGAGCCTAAAATTAATTATAGGTCGAGTCTATGTTGCACGAGAGTGTTGTAGCATACCCTATATAAAAACTTAAAACTATAGGTAAATTTGATCATATTAAAAATTTATAGCAGGTTTTCCCTTAATTATGAGTCATATCAACGTTGATTATTATTTTAAATAATCGTATTTTTAAGATAGCATGTTGAAGAAAACAATTGATGATTTACATACCTCAATGCCAAAAAAAAAACATCAATTCTATCAAACTCTGAAAAATAATAATCAAAACTGCGAAAGCGTAGCAAGATCCATGACTTGTAGATGATTGTGGGTAATGATATATCTTTAATCTTGCAATTTTTCCTTCAAAATCAGATAGTGGAAAACAAAACAGATACGTCGTTCTGCAAAATTGGGACAACAACCTCTTCTATTTTTTAAACAAATTTTCACTATTTTTAATTCGATCCTTCAAAAAATCAGAATATCATCTATTGTATTCACACGATAATATCATGACAATTAAGTTTTTAAGTCAATTTTTTAATTTTAAATTAGACATATCAATTTATGACTTATTTAATTGATGAAATTTAAACATTTATAATTATAGTTATGCCCCAAAAATTCCAACAACTGTTGGTTGTTTTTCTAGTTTTCTCTTAATAAAATATTGTAAATTTTCACATATACTTTCTTATGATAGTTTTAAATTTCTAAAAACAAAAAAAAAATAGGAAATTAAAATTTTCATCGTAGTATAATAAGAGTTTTCAAAAATATATTACAAATATATGTTGAATATAATAAATATTATTATTACAATTATTTTGTAAATAAATATGAAAGAAATATACATATAATTTTTTAAAAATACGAATAGCAGATCTGGACTGATTTAGAAACAAGAGTAATGCTATAGGTACAACAAATATTTTACAACAATTCTTACAACATAAAAAATTCAATACAAAAATTTTATTTTTCAAATTTCTTGATATATTGAATAAAAAATCTTACAACATAATAGAAAAATCTCACGATATAATTTTTATAAATATAGTTGTACAATATATTGGTTATAACTTTAGCATTATTCAAAAAAACACCTATTTTCACCTATCATAAAGATGCTGCCTTAAAGGATAAGGCTTATTACCCTATGTCCGACGATTAGTACTCAGTAGGCTCATCGAACAGGAGATATTGATTGATTCAGTTATGTGTATCATACATAAACAGTAAAAATTCATTTAATGATAGGAATACCGAATCTAAAAACAAATTTAGACCTCACAGTCATTATCACGATACTTCATCCGTCTTACTGATACAGACAAGTGTGTGTTTCAAATAAATTAAGAAATTATTTGGAAAATTAAATTTTAGAAAGTAATTTCTCATTTTACCCTTATTTAATGAAGATTTTAATAGAATAAAATAATTATATAAGTAATTAATGATATTAATTTAATAGTGGTAAAATAGTAAGAAATATAACATTACATATAAAAACTAAACTATATATATGAGAATGATGAAAAAAATGTAACTTGAATGAGTGAGACGAACGGAGTAATTAATAACATATATGTTTACCTCTTGAAGATCGACTGAGTGGTGATGCAGAATCGAAGTAAAACCAGCAAGAAACCCTTTTTACTTGGGAGATTTTAGCCTGCTTCTCTGGCTGTGACCCAGCTTTGAATAGTTCTTGTGCTTCCCTTTGGTCTCCATGTATCTGATCCCTTGTTCGTCATCGACAGAACACTTATTGCTGTCATGGTCGTGACCACCACGCACGATGGCAACGAATATATGTATAACGTCCCAATTTCACAATCGAACGTTACTCAAACATACTTACTTAAATTTGGTAAAAATAAAAATTTTGCGGAAGCATTATATTTTTTATTAAAAGGAGCATATAAAAATTGCACATAATAAAATAGTATCTAAAAATCTTTGCCAAACATGGCCAACAACTAAAGAAAATTAAACTTGTTTGTTGGGATATCAACGTAAGTCCCACATTGGTAAATCAATGAAATAATCATGGGTTAATAAATGGAATGATATCTCCATTGGTATGGGGCCTTTTGGATGGGTTCTCAAAAACAAAACCATGAGGGTTTATATCCAAAGTGGACAATATCATACTATTGTGGAGATATCCGAATTCCATTGATATAACAAGGCCCACATTGGATGACCAAAAAAGTCCCACATTGGAAGTTTAAGTAAAAAGATCATGGATTAAATGTAACACCCGGTATTTTAAATACGTGAATTCGCATGCATAATTAGGAAATTTATTTATTTAGAATTTTAGATTATGGGTTAAATAATTATGTGGAATTATTTGTGCATGATTTAATTTATTTTTAAGCATTTAACCCATAATTGGTGATTTTATGATTTTTAGTATTTAATTGTTTTTGATCGCGTAGACGGGACCGTGGACGGACGAAATGACAGCTTTCTATCCAAATTATTTTATGAGTCTTTTTAGAGCCCGAAAATATTATTTTGAGTTTTATTTCCTCAAAATTTTTAGTATTTAATTTTGTATAATTTTAGGAGTCCGTTTTTATTCAAAATAAGCCAAAATAATGACTTTTTAGTATTTTTAAAATTCCCTTAAATTTTAATTTCGGGATTTATGTTTGATAGTAGATTATCTTGTATTTTTAAGAGTTTAAAATTTTACATTTTATGTATATTACAAATCTAATTAAATGATATTATTTATCTAACTAATTTTAATTATTTTAAAAACCAAAACTTAACCTAATCTACCCAACCCCTCACCCGATTACCCTCACTCAGCCGACACACCCATCCTCCATCATCTTCTTCATCGATCCATCAGCCAAGGAGGAAATCCATAGCCAACTTTTGAAGGTTTTTGGTCCGTTCGTCGTCCCGGAGCCCGTAAACGCATCTATCTTCGTCGATTTAATTATCAAGGCATGATTCTTTCTCTTTATTTTCGTGCCATATCAGGAATTATATGTGTGAATGTGTAGACATCAGATTGTTCCAAAGAATTTTCAGAAAAACGTTTGCTTTTGGTTGATATGCACTTTGTTCATGTATTCCTTCAATCATGCTCACGTTTTTCTTCCTCCATGCCTTGTACGACTGCTAGTAGGTGTTCAGAGGGTGTGTGTGGGTGGCCCGGACTCGAGTGGCTCGAGTGGTTCGAGCCAAACGAGCCCAGGAAACCACCAAGTGCAGATCGGTCTTCATGGATGCGCAGCTAGGATTCGAGGGAAGTGGGGTTCGGGCTCGGTTTAGTGCGTGCATGGGGTTAGGGCTAGGGCCAGGTCGGGACCGCCCAGACGTGGGCTACGTCTGGGCGGCGGGGCTTCGGCCAGGGGCGGCGAAGCTGGCCGGCAGCAGGCCGAAAAGGCCTGCTGCTCTCGGCCGAGAGGAAGCAAGGGAGGGGGGTCACGGGTTGGGGCTGGATTCGGGGTCTGGGCCGGGTCTGAGTGGTTCGGGTCGGGTCAGTAGGGTAGTGGGTCGGGTTAAGTTGGTCCGGGTCCGGGTTGGTGAGCCGGGCTTGAGTCTTTTTAATTTTAAAGTATTTTAGGATTTAATTGGTTTTTGGGCCAATTAATTTGAAATAACATGATTTGGGTTCCATCTAATTATTTGGGTTAAATTTAATTATTATTGAGCTTAATTAAATTAATTAAGTGAGTCCTCTAATTTTTATGGGCCTTGGGGGCACATGAAAGTTATTGGGCCAGTCTTTGGGCTTTTGGGCCCATTGGGCCAGAATAGGTTGTTATTGGGCCAGGAATGTTTTGATGTGCTTTAATTAATTAATTGGGCTTAGAAATGTAATGTTGGGCTTAAGTATGTTAATGGGCCAGTCTCAATGTTAATGGGCCAGATTTAAGTAAATGGGCTTGAGTGTTAGGGCCAGCAGTCAGTACAATCCAGGATAAATTTGCATGTGTCCTGAATGTATATTTAATTATTTTTATGCATTGAAGTTATTTTTTTATATTTATATGTTAGTATGAAATTAAATTAAATATACATGAAGGACACACATTTTATTTAAGTGCATGCATTCATGAAATAATTTTTATGCATGATTTAATGTTTAAGGTTGAGCAAAAAAAAATATTTTATGTTGGAAGTTGAAGTAGTGTGAAAATTTGAGGGGGATTCGTCCCCATATGTGAACTATTGAAGGGCAGTTTACTGCCAATTTAAGAGGTGATTCGTCACCGCCACGTACGTTGGTTTCCACGCTGATCAGTATTTAATGTATGATTTAAGGTTACACTATGGATACAACCATGCGATATTAGAAAATACTTTGCTCAACAATGTATGTATTATTTATGTTATGATATTTAAGTTAATTTAAGTTATGTGATGTCAATGATATTTGTAAGCATGCTCATTCATGTATATGTTATGTATTAGTATTAAAGTGATTTAAATTATTTTAAACCCTTGTTATGTTAGCATGTTGGGCCTCTAGGCTCACTACACTGATATGGTGCAGGTGAGTACGTGGAGGAGGATGTAGCTCCTACCGGCGGCGAGGACGTATGAGCAGACTGGCAGTGATCCCCCGTGACCGTTGTCTGAGTCTTTATGCATGTCTCGAATTTTTAGCATGTTATATTTTAATTATTTTCAGTGGTTGTGATTTGGGATATTTTATTTTAAGTAATTTTCAGTGCATGCAAAACTTTAATTTATTTCACTTTTGTCAGTATTTTATTTAACGCATGACTCAGATATTTATATTATGAAATGTTAAGTTTTCGAGTTGTTGCATTATTTTTATTCAAGTTATTTATTTTTTAAATCTATTTATTCTGTGCATATATGTATGGGCATGTATGTACATATTTTTACTTAGAAAAAAAAAATTTCCGCATATTTATTTATTTATTTATTAATTATAAAGTTAGGGTCGTTTCATTAAAATATGGAATGATATATCCATTGGTATGAGGCCTTTTGGGTGTGTTTCCAAAATCAAAACCATGAGGGCTTGTGCCCAAAGTGGACAATATCATATCATTGTGGAGATATCCGGATTCCATTGACCTAACAAATGGCGCCGTCCGTGGGAAACGAGTCATGGTCTGATAAAAACAAATGTTGGGTGGAATCCTCGGAAACTCATGGAGAAGAAGTTTGAGACCCCGATTAAAGATCCGTGAAAAAGCTCTCGAGGGACGCTCCCAGAAATTCATGTAAGGCGTGTGCTGCAACGCATTGAAGGTGAGTAGGCTCGATTGGAGGGACGGATTGAGGGGAGGCCTGGTGGAACTTCGTTTGAGGGAAGTATTGTTAAGAATAGTCAACCAAAGTCCCACATTGGAAGATTATTAGGAATGGTCAACCAAAGGCCCACATTGGATGACCAAAAAAGTCCCACATTGGAAGTTTAAGTAAAAAGATCATGAATTAAAATATGGAATGATATCTACATTGGTATGAGGCCTTTTGGATGTGTTCCCAAAATCAAAATCATGAGGGCTTGTGCCCAAAATGGACAATATCATATTATTGTGGAGATATCCGGATTCCATTGACCTAACATTGTTTGCCTCTCATCAAATAAAAAAAAATAAAACAAATGTTTTTAAAATATCTCCCAAGCTAAAGCGTTCACACTCATGCATTGCCCGTTGGACCGACCTCGGCCTCTTCTTCATGCCCGGTCACATAATCATCAATATAAGCATCCACATCATCGTTACCTGCACCATTCAAGTATAGTGAGTCGAAAGACTCAGCAAGAACAGGCAGAAAAAGGATTTTCTACTTTAAAAGAAAAACATTAACTTAAACTTTCATGCAATAAACATAACTTTGATGTAGCCATAACATAAAAATATTTGAGGTGATGAAGTATGAGTGGTGTGGTAACCGTCATAACGAGCCATTCGTGGTTTTTTGTTGATCAACAAGCATATGACATTACGCCCGTAAACTTTCATTCTTTGGATAGCCGCTTCGGCGCTCATCCCGAAGTGCATACCCCATATAACAATCCCGTGAGCCATGTTTGGATAGCCGCTCCGGAGCTCATCCCGAAGTGCATACCCCATATAATCACCACAAGACGCATAATTCATCAAAATATTTTCATGTATCAAATCATTCATCTTATCAAATAATATCATATCATTTTCATAAACCTCGTAACATACTCATAAAATTTCTCGTGATGCTACATGCTTAAATTCCTTAAAAACATTTCATGAGAAAATCACATAATCATGCAATACATAACTTGACCGATCCACATGAGGCATTCCGTCCGTTTCGGACCTTGAAAACTTTAAACTTCTTCATAGACATTCTTAAAAATAATTAAAATACATTAAAATATCAAAATCGTGATTTTTAGGACCCAAAAACTCGTAAAATGGGGTGGGAAGTTCGAGCCTTCGGCGCGGGCGCGCTGCACAAGCAGCACGGGCGCGCCACCCGTTCGCAGAATTTCGGAACTGCGGCGCGGGCGCGCCGCCTGTGCGCACAATTGCGCAGCTCAGGCGCGGGCACGCTGCTCGGCAGAGCGGGCGCGCCGTCGCAACACCTATCTCCGAAAAATTGATCTTTTCTGCACAATTTCAAAACCCACAATGCTTTGGGACGTTTTTTCATCAAAAATAACATTCAACCACATCAAAACTTCAAAATAACTTTTTCCAAAACAACAACCATTTCAAATATTTTGAATCAAGAACCCTCATTCCAACTTTTACCCCAACACTCTAATTTCTTGCCTTCAAATCATTCAAAACTCAATAAACTTGAACCGAACACATCAGGAATGCTTCACGTATCACAATCAAGCAACATACTCATAAATTTTTCAAGAACGTGCATATATCATCAAATCAAAACACCTAGGTTTTACCTTAAAAATACATATATTCTTGAATGGGTTTAAAAACAGTAAAAACTTGCCTGAATCGTCTGATTGGGATTAACCTGGACGGCGGAACGATCGGGCCTTGAGAAGTGGAAGAACCCTAGCCTGAAGATCGCAGTGTTCGAGAGAGATTTTGAGAAAAGAAAAGTGAGCGTTCAAAATGAGTGTTCAGAAATAAATTCTGAACGCTTTTTTTTTTGTGACTAATGGGCTTCAACACGGCCCATTAGTTACTCTTAAAATCCTTTAAAATTTTTTTTACTCTCCCACTTAAATAAAATTACACTGCGTCCCTTTCAACTTAATTTAAAATATTTTCTTAACTCGTTTCAAGGCTAGACTCGTTCCTGCGATCCAAGATTAATTCCAACATGAAAACTTTAAAATCATACATATGCTTACAATTTCAGGCATTTAAATTAATCACATAATTAAACATAACAATTAAACATTCTAAATAACATGCATTAAATCATATAATTTAATCAATTAACCGTGATTAAGCTAGTGAACTTTTTGGACCTTACAATATGAGTTTCAACAGAACAGACAAAAACACTATGTAGCGGCAAGAGTATCAGTACGTGGAGGAGAAGTCATTGATATTCGATAACTTTACTATTTGATTCTCGGTTCAGTTTTTCTGGTATAACAACAGTTTTAGTCTTGTTATTTGTATTTTTCGTTTTTGGTCCTATTAATGATTTGTATTTCCCGAGTTGGGTTGTAAACTACATCCACAATTCATTTTTAGTCATGTAACTTGTGTATTATTTTAATTTTTTATCATTTAATTTGTATTTTCTTTATTTTCAGTATTTTTATAACCGATAAAAAAGATCAAAAATGAAAATAATACAAGTTAAATAACAAAAAATGAAAATAAAATATATATACACAAATTACATGACTAAAAATGAATTGTGGATGCAGTTTACAACACAGCTCGAGAAGCGCATCTGATCGATATTAGGAGAGTGTTTGAGAGAGTTTTTAGGAAGCACTTCTTAACTTCTAGTTGAAAAATATTTATTTTGGTTCATCAACTTATCCTCTTTTTTTTTCTGTTTTTGTCTATTAAATTTTCAAAGTTTGGTTTTGGTTCATTAAATTTTAATTTTCGATCAATTTGATCACATTGCTGACATGTCAGTATTTTTCGGTATCACATCATCATTTTCGATGTCATTTCAGTGTTTTTCAATGGCACGTCAACAATTAGTCCAAAGTAGCCAAAAACTAAAAGCTATTGTACCAAAATCAAACTGTAAAAAGTTAATTAACAAAAACTAAAAAATGGATAAGTCAATGGACCAAAAAAACTATTTTTCGGTTTCTAGTTGGCTCGAAGTGCTTCGGATATTTGTGAATATCACTTCAATGATTTTTAATCAAAAGCTATAAGCAAGCTATTTGAGATGTTTTTTTCTGCTTCTGTTTTTTTTTGTTAATAGTTTAAAGTTATAATTTGACATTTGTATCCTTAAAAAAATTATAATATTCTATAATTACTCTCAATTTTTATAAAAAATTTTGGAAATTTTTTAAAATGTTAAATTTTATTTATATACGATTTTGTAAGAGTTTCTAGTAGAATTAATATTTTATTTAAATCATTAATTTTTTTAAAAATATAATGTATTAATATTATATAATTTTCATTTCCATATTTTTTTTACATATTTTATGCATTTATACAATTTTTTCATTTTTTTTCATTTTTTTTGTTATTCGTATATACATTTTTATGCATTCATGTTATAAAAAGATAAATTATATTTGATACAAAATATCAAATTTAATAATAATCATTACATATATAGATTCAAAAATAATAATTATTATTACATATATTTTCGATGGTGTGGATACCAAAATTTAGATACTTCAAAAGGAAAAATATTATATTGCTAAGGATATTGCTGTCATTTTACTAAAAAATAAATTTGGCAGTAATTTTTGAAACGACCCTAACTCTCTAATTATAAATAAATATGCGAAAATTTTTTTTTTTATTACTTACTAAATAAAAATATGTACATATATGCCCATATATATATGCACAGAATAAAAAGATTTAAAAATAAATAAATAAATAAATAACTCAAATAAAATGCATTCTTTAATAAAATAAATATCTCAGTCAAACATTGAATTAAAATACTACTTAAATAAAATGATTAAAGTTTGCATGCACTGAAAATATTTAAATAAAATATTTCAAACCACAACCACTGAAAATAATTAAAATGTATAACATGCTGAAGTATTCAAAACATGCAATGTGACTCAGACATCTATCACGGTCACGGGGTCACTGCATGTCCGCTCATATGTCCTCGCCGCCGGTAGGAGCTACATCCTCCTCTACGTACTCACCTGCATCATACCAGTGTAGTGAGCCTAGAGGCCCAACATGCTAACATAACAAGGGTTTAAAATAATTTAAATCAAATTGCTACTAATACATAACATATACATGAAGGTGCATGCTTAAAAATATCATAACATATCATAACTTAAATTATCTTAAATAACATAATACATAAATATTGTTGAGCAAATTATTTTTTAACATCGCATGGTTGTATCCGTAGTGTAACCTTAAATCATACATTAAATACTGATCAGCGTGGAAACCAACGTACGTGGCGGTGACGAATCACCTCTTAAATTGGCAGTAAACTGCCCTTCAATAGTTCACATATGGGGACGAATCCCCCTCAAATCTCAAATTGTCACACTACTTCAACATCCAACATAAAATATTTTCTTATTGCTCAACCTTAAACATTTAATCATACATAAAATTATTTCATGAATGCATGTACTTACATAAAATGTGTGTGTCCTTCATATATATTTAATTTAATTTCATACTAACATATACATATTAAAATAACTTCAATGCATAAAAATAATTAAATATATAATCAGGACATATGCAATTTCTCATGGATTGTACTGGACTGCTGGCCCTAAACTCTCATGCCCATTTACTTAAATCTGGCCCATTAACACTGAGACTGGCCCATTAACATACTTAAGCCCAATAAAATTATTCTAAGCCCAATTAAATAATTCAAGCCCATTAACAACCAATTCTGGCCCAATGGGCCCAAAAGCCCAAAGACTGGCCCAATAACTTTCATGGGCCCTAAAGCCCATAAAAATTAGTGGGCTCACTTAATTAAATTAATTAAGCCCAAATAATTAAGTTCAACCCAAAATAATTAAATGGAGCCAAAATCATTTTATTTCTAATTAATTGGCCCAAAAACCCATTAAATCATAAAATACTTTAAAATTAAAAAGACTCGATCCCGGCCCACCAAACTGGACCCGGACCAACTTAACCCGACCCACTACCCTAATGACCCGACCCGGACCACTCATACCCGGCCCAGACCCGAAATTAGCCCAAACCTCCTCCCCCTACCCCTTTCTCGGCCAACAGT
The DNA here is from genome assembly GCF_033568475.1 of Henckelia pumila. Classification (NCBI taxonomy): domain Eukaryota; kingdom Viridiplantae; phylum Streptophyta; class Magnoliopsida; order Lamiales; family Gesneriaceae; genus Henckelia; species Henckelia pumila. Next base: position 46,308,679 of record NC_133122.1, on the reverse strand, counting down.
TTGAGCAGTTCCACGAGATTCATTCGTGCCATCTGCTCCAGAAACATTTGGCCATGAAACCACCTCACGAACGTAGTGCACTCAAAGACGTTTCCAAAAAGCTAAAAACCAGCCAAAATGATGGCATAACGAAGGAGAACGGACCTCTGCAAGTCAGCCTATCCTAGACTTGCGCGCAGACCTGAGCAGCGCCGGGACTTTCGATCGTTCTTCCTACTCCGGCCATATTTTTCCGTGAAACCAATTGTCAATCCTAACCAACATCTAGATGGTTCAAACCCTTCAGGACTCACCAAAAATAGTGGCCTGGAGAAGAAGAACTAAGTCTTCTTCCTCAGGACCCTGAACCTGCGCACCTTGGACCCAGAACTGATGCAGCTCGACTCCAGCCCTGTTCCAGCCTTAACCATCCAACCAAACCCAGCCTAGGGACCCTAAGACCCCCTCTGAACCGTGGACCAGCAGCCATGCATGCCCATAACCATAAAAACGTGAGTATGATAATGAAATCAAAGAACCATGTGCATACCTCCATAAATCTGATTTATTTTACTGAAAATTTCAATGAAAAGTTTGATGCCTACACACACACACGCATAATAACTGATATGGCACGAAAAATAGAGAAAGAATCATGCCTTGCACCGTAGTTTGAAGAGAAAGGAGTGCGTAGAACGATTCCGAGACGACGGGACGATGACAACCGACTTGGAAGCTTCAAAATCGAGCTATGGAGGCTGAAGACTCGAAGAACACGATGGAGATGGGGGTGAGAACTGATGGAGGCGGCTAAGTGATCGGTTGAAGGGTTTAGGTAGGTTAGGTTTAGGTTTTTAATTTAATTAAAATAGGTTTTAGGATAATTAAAATAATTAAAAGTTTTAAATATAAAATATAAAATTTAAAACTCCAAATAAAAGTTAAAATCTGATAACTTAAATTAAAAATATAAAAATCCCGAAATTACAAATTAAGGGAATTTTAAAAATAATTAAAAGTCATTAAAATGGATAAATTTGGATAAAAATGGACTCCTAAAATTATAAAATATTAAATACTAAATATATTGAGAAAATAAAACTCAAAATAATATTTTTGGGCTCTAAAAAGACTCATAAAATAAATTGGATAGAAAATTGTCATCTCGTCCGTCCACGGTCCCGTCTACGCGATAAAATAATTAAAATACTAAAAATCCTAAAAATCACTAATTATGGGTTAAATGCTTAAAAAAATAAATTAAATCATGCACAAATAATTCACATAATTATTTAACCCATAAATCACAAATTTAAATAATTAAATACCCTAATTATGCATGCGGATTTACATATTTAAAATACCGGGTGTTACAATTCTCCCCCCCCCCCCTCCTTAAATTGAATTTCGTCCTCGAAATTTAAAGTACTTACCCGAACAACCCCGGGTAGCGAGTCCTCATGTCTGCCTCGGTCTCCCAAGTAGCTTCCTCCTCTGAGTGATTCAGCCACTAGACTCTGACCATCGGTATGACCCGCGTCCTAAGCCTCCGCTCCTCCCTAGCCAAGATCCGCACTGGCCTCTCCTCATACACTAGATCTGGTGGCAACTGCAAGGGCTCGAAATCGAACACATGCGAAGGGTTAGAGACATATCTCCGAAGCATGGATACATGGAAAACGTTGTGCACTGCCGCTATCCCTGGTGGTAGAGCTAAACGGTAGGCCAACGTGCCAACTCTCTCCAAGATCTTGAATGGCCCTATATACCTCGGATTAAGCTTGCCTCTCCGGCCAAAATGCACTACTCCCTTCATAGGTGACACCTTCAGGAATACGTGATCACCTACAGCGAACTCCAAATCTCGTCGTCTGGTATCTGCATAACTCTTCTGACGACTCTGAGCAGTCCTCATCCGATCTCGAATCTGAGTCACAATGTCAGCTGTCTGCTGCACAATCTCAGGACCCAGTAAAATCCGCTCACCAACCTCATCCTAATGCACAGGAGATCTGCATCTCCTCCCATACAATGCTGCATAAGGAGCCATACCTATAGACGACTGAAAACTGTTGTTATAGGTAAACTCCACTAATGGCAGTATAGTCTCCCAAGAGCCCTGAAAATCAATGACACAAGCTCTCAGAAGATCCTCGAGAACCTGGATCACTCTCTCAGACTGACCATCTGTCTGGGGATGTAATGTTGTGCTGAACAAAAGTCTAGTCCCCAATGCTGTGTGCAGACTCTTCCAAAACGCAGATGTGAATCTCGGATCTCTGTCTGACACAATCGACACTGGTATGCCATGCAGTCTAACAATCTCCTTGATGTAAAGCTCTGCATACTGTGTCAATGAGTAGGTAGTCCTCACGGGCAAGAAATGAGCTGACTTGGTGAGTCTATCCACAATCACCCAAATCGCTGTGCAACCTCTGGCACTCCTCGGTAAGCCAACTACAAAGTCCATCGTAATATTCTTTCATTTCCATTCCGGAATAGGAAGAGGTCTAAGATGTCCTGCTGGACGCTGATGCTCTGCCTTGACTTGCTGACAAGTCAAGCACTCTGACACCACTCTCCCGATGTCACTCTTCATCCCGGGCCACCAATACAATAGCTGCAAATCTTTGTACATCTTCGTACTTCCGGGGTGAATGGAGTACGGAGATGTGTGAGCCTCTGCTAAAATCTCAGCTCTCAACTGATCGACGTTCGGTACCCACATCCTACCACGGTACTGAACGATACCATCCACCACTGTATACAAGAGGTTACCCCTAGCCTCATCTCTCTGTCTCCATCGCTGCAACTCCTCATCAGTAGACTGTCCATCCCTGATCTGATCTCGCAGAACTGGCTGCACCGTCAACACTGACAAGCTCGGTGCACGACCACTCGGATAACACTCCAAGTCAAATCTCTGAATCTCGCTCCGTAGTGGTAACTGTACGGTCAAACATGAGACCACTGACGACTTCCGACTCAAAGCATCTGCTACTACATTAGCTTTACCCGGATGGTAGCTAATGTCACAGTCATAATCTTTCACCAACTCCAACCATCGGAGCTGTCTCGTGTTCAACTCCTTCTGTGTGAAGAAGTACTTGAGACTCTTGTGCTCTGTGAAAATCTTGCACTTCTCGCCATACAGATAGTGCCTCCAGATTTTCAAAGCGAAAACCACTGCTGCTAACTCCAAGTCATGCGTCGGGTAATTCTGCTCATGAACCTTCAGCTGCCTCGACGCATACGCAATAACCTTGCCACACTGCATAAGTGCTGCGCCTAAACCCAGCTTAGACGCGTCGGTGTACACCACTAACTCCTCGTGTGGTACTGTCACTGCTAACACCGGTGAAGTAGTGAGTGCTTCCTTCAGCTGATCGAAGCTCCTCTGACAGTCTGAACTCCAGATAAACTTCGCATTCTTCTTGGTTAAGGAAGTCAAGGGGTACTGTAATAGAGGAAAAACCCTTGATGAACTTCCTATAATATCCTGCCAAACCCAAGAAACTGCGAATCTCCGAAGCATTCTTCGGAATACCCCAATTCTGTACTGCCTCAACCTTCGACTGATCAACTGCAATCTCATCTCTCGAAATAATGTGGCCAAGAAATGCCACCTGCTCAAGCCAAAACTCGCACTTGCTGAACTTGGCATACAAACGATGCTCCCTCAAAGTCTGCAAGGCTGTCTGTAGATGCTGTCTATGCTCCTCAATGCTCCTAGAGTAGATCAAGATATCATCAATAAAGACTATGATGAACTGATCTAGATACGGCTGAAAAACTCGGTTCATGAGATCCATGAAAACCGCTGGAGCATTGGTCATCCCAAATGGCATCACTAGGAACTCGTAATGTCCATACCGTGTCCGGAAAGCAGTCTTGGACACATCTGCCTCTCTAACTCGTAGCTGATGGTAACCAGATCGCAGGTCGATCTTGGAGAACACTGAAGCTCCCTGCAACTGATCAAATAAATCCTCTATCCTCGGTACTGGATACTTGTTCTTCACTGTGACCCTGTTGAGCTCTCGGTAATCGATGCACAATCTCATATTGTCATCCTTCTTCTTCACAAATAACACCGGAGCTCCCCATGGAGAAAAGCTAGGACGAACAAAGCCTTTCTCTAATAGCTCCTGAATCTGCTCCTTCAACTCTTTCATCTCGGTAGGAGCAAGTCTGTACGGTGCCTTAGAGATAGGCACGGTGTCTGGCACCAAGTCGATGCTGAACTCCACATCTCTCACTGGTGGAATTTCTGCAACATCCTCCGGAAAGACATCCGGAAAGTCACGAACCACCTCTATCTCTGATAATGATCTGCTAGATGGTTCTGAGGTCGTGACAATACTCGCTAGAAACCCCTGGCAACCCCGTCTCACAACTTCCTCGCCTGAATAAGATATATCACCCGAGGAAAATCACTGCTCTGATATGCATGGAAAGTAAACGGGTCGCCCCCTGACGGTTTCACTGACACTGACCTCCGACGAAAATCAATCAAAGCTCCATTGACTGTCAACCAGTCCATACCCAAAATCAAATCAAAACCACTCAATGGCAAAACCACCACATCTGCTCGAATGGAGTGTTCCTGAAGCTCCAACTCCAGTCCTCGAATAACCTTCGAGGTAGAAATAATCTGCCCTGACGGCATAGTAACATCATACCCACTGTCAATAATCTCAGGTGTGATGTCTATCCGCCTGATAAACTCCAGGGAGATAAACGAATGCGTAGCCCCTGAATCTAGCAACGCAAACGTGGAGTTGCCTCCAACTAGAACTCTCCCTGCACGCAAAAAATTCCCAACAATTTCACACCACTACTAAACTTTTCCCCAACAAGTCACTACTAATCCTTAATTCTAATCACAAGTAAAACATGCTTCTTATTCTAACATGCAGATAGATAACCCAAAGAACAACAATTCCATAAAGAAAAACGAAATTCTTAACCAAAGGAAAATTATAAAATACTAGGGATAAGATATACCGGTGATCAAGGAGGTGTCTGAGTCTGCCTCCCCTGCCTGCATGACGAACACTCTACTAGCAGTGTTCTTCTTCCTTGGGCAGTTAGCTATCTGATGCCCTGGCTCTCTGCAGTGGTAACAAACTCCTGCTCCCAATAGACAAGGTCCCGAATGCATTTTCTGACACTTCGGGCAAGTAGGAAAACCTATAGCATTAGGGGTCCCGCCCCTCTGCTGCTGTGGCCTCTGCTGCTGCGGCCTCTGCTGCGGATTCGGGCCCTTAGCCGGCCCAGTAAACTGCTTCTTCGCAGGAGGCTGCGAAGATGGTCGCTGATACTCCGACTGAAACTGTCTCTTCCCTTGCTGCTCTCGCTGCATCTCTCTCCTACCCTCCTCTGACCTCAGTGCTCTACTAACTGCCCCCTCATATGTAGCGACATCCATCATACGTACGTCGTGCTTAATATCCGCTCTCAGTCCCTCCACAAACTGTCTCATCTTCTCCGGTGGACTGTCTGCAATCAGAGGCACAAAATGACAGCCCCGCTCGAACTGGCTCACGTACTCCACAACAGACCTGTCCCCCTGCCGGAGACTCATAAACTCCCGGATTATGCGACTCCTCACATCCTCCGTAAAATACTTGGCGTAGAAGACACGCTTGAACTCCGCCCAAGACAGTGTAGGGAGGTGTACTCCCCTGGCAGCACCCTCCCACCAAAGAGCTGTGTCTCCCCTCAACATATACGTCGCACAGTTCACCCTGTCCGCATCTGTGATCCCCATATAAGCAAAGATGGACTCCAAAGAACGAATCCACCCCTCAGCCACCAATGGATCGGTGGTACCAAGGAACTCCTTCGATCCCTTCTTCTGGAACCTCTCAGCAACGTCCTCCTCATGGGACAACCTAGGACGAGTAGCCTGCTGCTCTAACATAGCAGTAATCCCTGCCATCATATTCACATTGGCCTGCTCCAATGCTGCTAGAGGGTTCTGCGGAGGTGGAGGTGGAGGTGGAGGTGGAGGTGTAGGTGGAGATCCCCCACGTCTGTTCATCGGTCTGGGAGGCATTCTGCACCACCACATATTTCTTTACGTAAATCGTCATGCATAACTAATTTGTTTAAAATTAATGCTAACTTAAATTCTAAAAATTAAATCATGCTATAAACACTTAAAACTTACAGACCGGTAGCGTGGATTTCGGAGCTCGCATAGCAGTAATGACCCCTCCAAGGACCGGGCTCTGATACCAACTGAAACGACCCTAACTCTCTAATTATAAATAAATATGCGGAAAATTTTTTTTTTTTATTACTTACTAAATAAAAATATGTACATATATGCCCATACATATATGCACAGAATAAAAAGATTTAAAAATAAATAAATAAATAAATAACTCAAATAAAATGCATTCTTTAATAAAATAAATATCTCAGTCAAACATTGAATTAAAATACTACTTAAATAAAATGATTAAAGTTTGCATGCATTGAAAATATTTAAATAAAATATTTCAAACCACAACCACTGAAAATAATTAAAATGTATAACATGTTGAAGTATTCAAAACATGCAATGTGACTCAGACATCTATCACGGTCACGGGGTCACTGCATGTCCGCTCATATGTCCTCGCCGCCGGTAGGAGCTACATCCTCCTCTACGTACTCACCTGCACCATACCAGTGTAGTGAGCCTAGAGGCCCAACATGCTAACATAACAAGGGTTTAAAATAATTTAAATCAAATTGCTACTAATACATAACATATACATGAAGGTGCATGCTTAAAAATATCATAACATATCATAACTTAAATTATCTTAAATAACATAATACATAAATATTGTTGAGCAAATTATTTTCTAACATCGCATGGTTGTATCCGTAGTGTAACCTTAAATCATACATTAAATACTGATCAGCGTGGAAACCAACGTACGTGGCGGTGACGAATCACCTCTTAAATTGGCAGTAAACTGCCCTTCAATAGTTCACATATGGGGACGAATCCCCCTCAAATCTCAAATTGTCACACTACTTCAACATCCAACATAAAATATTTTCTTATTGCTCAACCTTAAACATTTAATTATACATAAAATTATTTCATGAATGCATGTACTTACATAAAATGTGTGTGTCCTTCATATATATTTAATTTAATTTCATACTAACATATACATATTAAAATAACTTCAATGCATAAAAATAATTAAATATATAATCAGGACACATGCAATTTCTCATGGATTGTACTGGACTGCTGGCCCTAAACTCTCATGCCCATTTACTTAAATCTGGCCCATTAATATTGAGATTGGCCCATTAACATACTTAAGCCCAATAAAATTATTCTAAACCCAATTAAATAATTCAAGCCCATTAACAACCAATTCTGGCCCAATGGGCCCAAAAGCCCAAAGACTGGCCCAATAACTTTCATGGGCCCTAAAGCTCATAAAAATTAGTGGGCTCACTTAATTAAATTAATTAAGCCCAAATAATTAAGTTCAACCCAAAATAATTAAATGGAGCCCAAATCATTTTATTTCTAATTAATTGGCCCAAAAACCCATTAAATCATAAAATACTTTAAAATTAAAAAGACTCGAGCCCGGCCCACCAACCTGGACCCGTACCAACTTAACCCGACCCACTACCCTACTGACCCGACCCGGACCACTCAGACCTGGCCCAGACCCGAAATTAGCCCAAACCTCCTCCCCCTACCCCTTTCTCGGCCAACAGTTTGAGTAGTTCCACGAGATTCGTTCGTGCCATCTGCTCCAGACACATTTGGCCGTGAAACCACCTCACGAACGTAGTGCACTCAAAGATGTTTCCAAAAAGCTAAAAACCAGCCAAAATGATGGCATAACGAATGAGAACGGACCTCTGCAAGTCAGCCTATCCTAGACTTGTGCGCAGACCTGAGCAGCACTGGGACTTTCGATCGTTCTTCCTACTCCGGCCATATTTTTCCGTGAAACCACTTCTCAATCCTAACCAACATCTAGATGGTCCAAACCCTTCAGGCCTCACCCAAAATAGTGGCCTGGAGAAGGAGAACGAAGTCTTCTTCCTCAGAACCCTGAACCTGCGCATCTTGGACCCAGAACTGATGCAGCTCGACTCCAGCCCTGTTCCAGCCTTAACCATCCAACCAAACCCAGCCTAGGGACCCTAAGACCCCCTCTGAACCGTGGACCAGCAGCCATGCATGCCCATAACCATAAAAACGTGAGTATGATAATGAAATCAAAGAACCATGTGCATACCTCCAGAAATCCGATTTGTTTTACTGAAAATTTCAATGAAAAGTTTGATGCCTACACACACACACGCATAATAACTGATATGGCACGAAAAATAGAGAAAGAATCATGCCTTGCACCGTAGTTTGAAGAGAAAGGAGTGCGTAGAACGATTCCGGGACGACGGGACGATGACAACCGACTTGGAAGCTTCAAAATCGAGCTATGGAGGCTGAAGACTCGAAGAACACGATGGAGATGGGGGTGAGAACTGATGGAGGCGGCTAAGTGATCGGTTGAAGGGTTTAGGTAGGTTAGGTTTAGGTTTTTAATTTAATTAAAATAGGTTTTAGGATAATTAAAATAATTAAAAGTTTTAAATATAAAATTTAAAATTTAAAACTCCAAATAAAAGTTAAAATCTGATAACTTAAATTAAAAATATAAAAATCCCGAAATTACAAATTAAGGGAATTTTAAAAATAATTAAAAGTCATTAAAATGGCTAAATTTGGATAAAAATAGACTCCTAAAATTATATAAAATTAAATACTAAATATATTGAGGAAATAAAACTCAAAATAATATTTTTGGGCTCTAAAAAGACTCATAAAATAAATTGGATAGAAAATTGTCATCTCGTCCGTCCACGGTTCCGTCTACGCGATAAAATAATTAAAATACTAAAAATCCTAAAAATCACTAATTATGGGTTAAATGCTTAAAAAAATAAATTAAATCATGCACAAATAATTCACATAATTATTTAACCCATAAATCATAAATTTAAATAATTAAATACCCTAATTATGCATGCGGATTTACATATTTAAAATACCGGGTGTTACAATTTTTCTCCAAACGCTCAAATTTTAGCTTTTATTAGCTTTAGACTTTTATTTTCAAACGATTTCAGTTTTTGCTTCGCACCTTCAAACTAATCTCTAGAAAAATCACTTTAAAATAAGCAAAATCTTTCTAAAACCCTCTCTAAAGATGTTTGAATTTTGAATTTTCGACTCAAGCTTGTGTTGTGTTTAAATTTGGTCTGTTAAATTTTCAGAATTTGGTTTTAATGCTACTAAATTTGACTTTTGGGGTTTCAGTCATATTTTGTTGGAGTGCTGATATGACACCAAAAAATACTGACATGACATCTGAAGTTTCCGACTTGTGCGATGTCAAGCAAGAAATTGGGTCAAAATAGGTGGAAAATAAGAATAAATTATAAAAATTTAATAGACAAAAACTCAAAATTGGACAGGTAAATAGATAAAAATAATAATTTTCCCTTAATAAAAAAAATACCAAAATTAAAACAGTGTTTCAATAGTTAACTTGGAATTAGATCGAGTGAGGCCGTCAGCAGCATCATCATTGAAACGGGAAACCAAATCAATCATGCTCTTTGTAGGGCTGACAACATTTGTTATCTTATATTTATTTGTTCATGCATATGTTTATTCTTTACGCCCTATATAATATTTTTTCGTATAATATGTTAGCTAGATGACACACTATATATTATGGAATCCAATATCATAAAAAATAGTCTCCCTGGAGGCCATTTTTGTTCCGCCGCCTCAATCCCCGGTGGTTCGATTTTGCACATTAAGGATAGATCCTCTCCCTCCAGTACTGCTACCCACACGCACGTAAAGAAACCAGCTGCTGCACACTTCTCCAAAGCTCAAAAAAGCGCTGCGAATTTCCGTATCGGCGAAGGGGAAGAACATGCAAGATACCACGGAGTGCGCAAGCGTCAATGGGGGAAATGGGTGAGCGAAATTCGGGAGCCGAGGAAAAAATCAAGAATATGGCTGGGGTCCTATTGCACTGCCGAAATGGCGGCTCGAGCCCACGACGTGGCGGCTTTAGCCATCAAAGGCGCCTCGGCTCACCTCAACTTCCCTCACTTAGCTTGTAAGCTCCCCCGAGCCGTCTCTACTTCCGCCAAGGACATTCAAGCCGCAGCTGCCAAGGCCGCCGTCGCCACGACGTTTTTTGATGAGCCGAGCTCGGAATTAATTTTAGGGTTGGATAGCATGGGAGAATCATTAAATGGTGGAGATGACACTTTTGTGGACTTGCCGGATCTAGTACCCTTGGATGACTCATTTGATCACAAGGATGCGTATTGCTATTATGAATCTGCATGGGAGCAGATTATTACATTGGGGTTTGATATATAATAATGGGGCTTCTAGCTAGCTATAAGCTATCTACCACTTATCAAACCTATATTAAAATGTTTCAAATGTGGTTTTTTACTTTTTATAAAGCAATTATAAGTTGTGTTTGGCATGTAATATGTATATGATATATACTATGGGTATGCATGATATTCATGGATTTAATTCACATATTTTTTTTTGCTTGGATTAATTTATGTTGAGTGAATTTCAAATCCACCATATTTCTTGTTAATTAATGTATATAGATCTAGTGGTAATTGTGATCTAATTGTAATTGTTATGGAATTGAATATAATATTCAAAATGATCAGTTGCATTTCAAATTCATATATGATTTGAAAAACCATTCCCTACATCAAATCTCTCTCTCCAATTCAAACCATTTAATTTCATCCAATTTCAACCTTAAATTTTAGCGTGAAGTACAATATTGTATAGCGTGATTTTCATGAAAGAATTTGATCGATCAAGTTTTATGTTTGATTCGTTATTTTATGAGAAAATAATATTTCTTGTCTACTAATTTTTCCTATCTTAGATTTTTGTTCGTTAGTTTACGAAGTTTGGGTTGAGACACAAAATTTTAATTTTCAGATATATTTTGATTTAATTATTAATGTAATATTAGACAAGTCGGTAATTTTTTATGTTACATTAAAATTTTTCAATGCCACAAAAGCATTATCCAGCTATTTAATATAAGATAATTCCTATCATAATTAAAAAAATCAATCTTATTTTAAATATAAGAAAATTATATTATATCAATTCAAAACAATTCCTAATTTAAAATATTTCAAACAATAAGATATTTAAAAAGATCTAAACTTCAAGTACAAGAAAACATATTTTAAATCTAGGAATATTATATTATCTCAATTCAAATCAAAACTATTCTTAGTTTAAAATATATCAAGCATATAGATAAGAAACACAATATTAACTATCAATCCTAAAAAGACAAAACACATTAATACAATCTTTCAAAATATGGAAATATATCCAGGAATAATTATCCCTTCAATCTCCCCCTTTTTGCCTTTCTGGACAAAACACCTAAAACCAATTCAGCAACCCCCTGAATATTAATTCTCAGAACTCCCCCTGAGTTCAAACTTCTCAAATTAGTTCTCCCCCTGAATTTGATCTTTCAATTCTGAGTGTTGTCAAGAATGTTGGCAACATCTGCACACAACACTTGGCGAGATCAGAAAATACTTAATACATGTTCAGAAGTGAATCACAAAATATATTTAATCAATTCAGCACACATCACAACTCTCCTGAATATCAATTCTCTCCCTGAGTACGAAAATACATTCTCCCCCTTAGTCAAAGCTTGGATGTTGTCGAGGATGTTTCCAACATCTCCTCACAACACTTAAATCAGAGCAGAGAAAAAAACTTAGAACAAATCAGAGAGTCATAATCAAAGAAGCTAACATTGATTAGAACCAGATCAGAGCAAAAACATAAGACACATCATAGCAGAGCAAAATAAACTTAAACCACAAAAAACTAAAAACTTATTGCTCTGTGAAGATCCATTATTTACTTTGCCAGAACTATTCTCTTCTCCATCAGATCCAGAGTCACTATCTTCTCCATCAGAGCTAGAGCCATCAGATTCAATATCTTCTCCCCTTTTTTGTCCAGAAGAGGTACCTACACCAAGAAAAAATTCGATATTGAGACAGAAGAGCTTTATAGTAAGCAATGTCTGCTTTGGCTTGTAAAATCTTCTGTTCAACATGCAGCATCTGGGATTAAATAAAGACATAATCCAGTTGTTGAAGTAGGAGAGACAAATATGGCAGTGGCAGGGGAGGTGTTGGCAACATCTGCCACAACATCTGCAGCAGCACCTGTTTCTGACCAAGGTATGTCCAATTTCATGTTACCTTTAAGTAATGCAGGTGCAAGATTCAGGACCTCAACAAAAGCAGATAAAGGCTCATCATCATGTTTTTCAAAATATTGAGATACTAGCACAACAAATATCAAAGAAAGAAACATGAGCATGTAAGATACCAACCCACAGTTTGCATATTGCATAACTGTAGTAAAACATAAGCTTTCCAAAGTTCAAAGTTGCTTCAGTTCTTATAGTAAACAACACACCAACTTGTTGTTTGGTGACAAAGATGGAATTTGTGGACGGAGTCCAAGTCTTGATTGCAGTCTTGTAAATAACATAAGTTATCTTATCAGAGCAGTCTTCACATCTTCTTCCACTTTGGGTGGGTTAAAAAATCCATTAATCATAGTAGGACTTAACTCGAAAAATATGAACCCTCACATGAATTTTCCCAAATTTTGCGAAAGAGGGTTCGGCACAGATTTAGTCAAATTTCAGTAGAATTCCAAGACCATAGGTCTACAGTAAGGAGTAGCATATGTCACAGTAGAGAGCATATTCATGAGTTGGAAAATTCTTACCAGATTTTGTGCGCCATATGCTTCCAAATGAATGATGTGGTCCTCAAAAAAGTCACAATTGTCATAGTGTTCTCAATCGTTTGCATCATTCTCAGTAAAAAAAAACAGAGGAATAGGATTGGCTTACTCGGTAGTCTTCATCCAAGGTGTTGTCCAGGGTGTCAGCAACACCTTCAGAAACATCTTCTGCAGAAACAGCAACACCGATTTCCTAAAGAAATGTGTAATAACAGTGACAGTAGCCAGCAAATTCCGAATTCTGAAAAATTCTACAATATTCAAATACTCCTCATCTAAGATATCAGCAGGAATGTTAGCAACATCTGATGCAACATCTGCTTCTGAGGCAGATTCCTCAGAGCCTTCATCAGAGAATGCAAGGAATGAATCAGTAGCAGTAAAAATGACCATCAAAGATGGATCAACATCAGTAACAATGACCATCAAATATATTAATTTTTAAAAAATCATCCTCTAAGATGTTGTCAAAGGTGTTGTCAACATCTGGCTCAATATCTTCTTTGTAGCTCATCTCTGTTTGAAAATCAGTGAATCAAAATTCTTCCCTGCCATGAAATTTTGAACAGTTAGAATAAGAAGAGAAGAATTTGACAATAATGCTAGGACCGACAAAATTCTATAGAAATGATAATGTGGTGAGGGTGAGCAAAGAGTAACAAGACCATAAAATATTCTGATGATAAGATCAAATCTAAACAACAAACCTTTCACCTCTTAATCACTCGGTCGCAGTTAATGTTCCCTAACAGTAACAATTGCCAACGGTTAAATGGATTTTAAAATTATTATGGCAACAAATTTCCGAATTAATGCAATAAATCAAGCCAATTGATTTTCACAAAATTTCCATAAAAAAATTCCACATCGAAATAAACTCCACTAAAAACACTTTCAATCACAAAACAATTCGAAATATTAGTGGATTGGGCAAATCACTAAATTTTGCTTATTTCGAACTTCAAACTTCTCAGCAAGATATATTCACCATAAAATAAATATGCATGTCTTAATTATGTCTAAAAGCAGAGTGTAACAATGCAATAAAATGCAATCACATGCAAAATAATATGTTGAAAAGTGAGTTGTTATCCAATATGTTGGCAACATCTCCCAACAACACTTCAGGATTCTCAAAAATTTTATTACCAGACAGCCTTTAAATTCATTATTGCAGAAGTGGTAGCCTGCACACTAAAGGAACGGTCTTCATTGGACTCCTTTAGGTAGCCTTTTCCATTCTAATCTTCAATCAAATTTAATGATTGAGATGATTGCATTTTTATCATTTTGTTATTTAGAGTTTCTGACTTTGCAAAATCGCTTTTCACTTGGGACAAGATCATGGAATACACGAATATTCCTCCACTACTTAGCAATTTTGAAAAATTACTTTTCACTTAGGACAAGATCATGGAATACAGGAACATCCCTCCATTACTCAGTAATTTTGTTAGAACTCATTATCCATTAAGCTTCATTCGACTGTAAAAATATTTTTGCAGAAAATCCTGAGTGAAAACTGGTCAATGGTTACAAAGTATCCAACACATCACAAAACAGAGTGTATGCATGAATGCAATATGTCTGATGATCCTCAAGATACACATACATGAAAAGGTGTTGTCGCAGGGTGTTGGAAACACTCCAGACAACATCTCAGTTCTGTCTATAATGCACACAAACTGAGAGACTTCCTTAGACTGGAAAATCTCTCGAAATCCAAAGCTTTGGTGAAAATATCAGCTAAATTTTTATCAGTTCTAATAAACTCAATACAGATCATGCCTTTCTCAACCAAATCTCTAATGAAGTGATGTCAAATGTCTATGTGTTTGGTTCGAGAGTGTTGTACTGGATTTTTGGATATATCAATGATGCTTGAATTATCACAGTACACAAACATACAACAAAACATGATATCTAGCCCAGTTGCACAAAAAAACAAGATGCTTCCAATTATGCTTCTGTAGAGGGTGTTGTCAACACCTTTGACAACATCTTCCCTCAACAATTTTTCACTTGACCTCATCGGTGTACGCATGTGTTTACAATTTTCATTCAAATACTTTTTCCCAAGATTTCTAGCATACTGTATTTGACACACAAAGATTCCACCATGCATTTGTTTCACTTGCAATCCCAAGAAATAATTCAATTCACCAACCATACTCATCTCAAATTAAAAGACATGCACTTCACAAATTTATCAACAAGTTTTTCACAAGAAGCACAAAAGATTATGTCATCCATATAAACTTGGCAAATAAGAATATTACCTTGAGACTTTTGCACAAACAATGTCTTATCAATAATCTCACCTCTTTTGAATCCAAGATTGAACAAGTATTTGGTTAATCTTCCATACCATGCACGTGATTCTTGCTACAATCCATACAGTGCCAAACTTTTTGGGTTCACTATTTGACACAAAGCACAAAAATCTTACATGTGAATACGTGGAGCTCATGCAAATTAGTCCAACCATCTTTCGATAATTCGCATTTTCTTCCCTTCGAGTTTGCATATCTCCATGCACATCTCCAATGACCTCACTGTCTTCATCCTCATTTTCAGCAATGGATTGTTCAAATTTTTTTTCTGGAGATTCTGTAGGAGGTGTTGTCACAGGTGTTGTAACACCTTGGACAACATCTAAATTTCCAGAATTTTCAAACAGATCATAAACTCCATATTCAACAGTTTTCTTCTTCAGATCTCTAACAACATCAAACTTACTTAAATTCTTCAACGTCTTGTAGTTTTTATGTCCCAATTTTCGATGCCAAATGTTAAATTCATCCACATTTGTATGCCTACAAGCCATCTCCTCTCCAACTTGATAGAAATTATCAAACGACATCGTACCTGTCATCAAACACATGTTAGAGCTATCAAAAACTTTGCATAATTTCTTATCAAATTGCACATGCAAATTATCATCACAAAGCTGGCTAATGCTTATTAAATTTGCAGTTAGTTCTTCAACATGTAGCACATTGCAAAGTTTAGGCAAACCAACAACATCCAGTGTGCCTTTTCCTACGATATTTCCTTGTGAACCTCCTTCATAAGTCACTTTCCCACTCTTTTGTTCAGCATAATCTGTGAGAAACTTCTTAGAACCTGTCATATGGTGTGAGCTACCGCTATCAAAGTACCAAGCACCTGAAACATTATTTCTCAAAGCAGTATAAATCATATAACAGTTAATATCAGCTTTTGGTACCCAAACCTTTCTTCCAGTGGATCTGTTCTTAAGGATGTTGTGGGAGGGTGTTGGCAACACCTTAGATGCAGAACTCTGCCAATAATCTTCCTGCAGCTTAAAACAGTATGGTTTGATATGATCAGGTCTATGAAAGTAATGACAAACATACTTACGTTTTCTTCCAGACTTTACAAGAGCAGTAGGCTGTGGCTTTGGTTTTGGAGGATCGATTGTTGTGACCTTTTCTGTTAAGCTTCCTGGACAGCTATTTTCTTTGACAAACACAGGAGCTTTTGAACATTCACCAACCTCAAATTTACTGTTCTCAAAACCTAGTCCATCCTTACCATCTCTTCCCATCATGAGCAAAGAATCAAGCTTGGTTGTGCTTGAATTGAATTTAGCAAGTGTAGCCTTAGCTTTCATGAGTTCATCCTTAACCTGACTTAATTCCAGATCCTTCTTACTCAGCATAACTTCAAGTCTTGATATATCAGCCTTCAAATCAGAATTTTCTCTTGAAAGAAAAGTGTTCTTCTTATTTCGTTCAACCCAATCAGCATA
This sequence comes from Henckelia pumila, assembly GCF_033568475.1. Classification (NCBI taxonomy): domain Eukaryota; kingdom Viridiplantae; phylum Streptophyta; class Magnoliopsida; order Lamiales; family Gesneriaceae; genus Henckelia; species Henckelia pumila. Next base: position 46,292,021 of record NC_133122.1, on the reverse strand, counting down.
TAACTCTTCATATTGCATTCGAACATCTTCCAAAGACATTCTTTCATCATCTGCATCAGTATTACACACATTATCAGTAGTAAAAAAATTTAAACATACTGACTTTTTTGGAGATGTTGCGGCCAGGTGTGGCAACACATGCGACAACACCTAAAGGATTGACTTGCATAAGCTTCTTTCTTTCCATCAAAGCTGTCAGGGATGTGTGGCTTTCTTCTTCATTCTGTTCTTTACCTTCTTTAGAATATTCACCACTCAAAGATGTGCTCATCCCTTTCTGAAGCCTGTTTGCACATTCATTGGCATAATGACCATAGCCTTGACATTCATGACATTGCACCATGTCAATCTTCTTTGCAGTAGTCTTTTTCTTTCCTTCCAGCATAAGTAGAGGCTTTTGAGGATCAGAAAACTTCCTTGATGATTGATCAGGCCCGCCTATTTTCAGAGTTTTGTTAGCAGCCGGAAAAAGTGGAGCTTTAAGTTTCTGATCGGTCTTCTTTGTCTCCCTCATCTTCTTCAGATAATCACCAAACTTCTTTGTGATGAGTGACAACGAGTCATCTCCCAAATCCGATTCAAAGACTTCTTGAGGTTTGAAGAATGAGTTTGCTGTTGTTGAATCCATAATATTCCTGAAAAAATAATCCAGAATCAGCTCTTAGTGTATCAAGAATAGGCTCTGATACCACTTGTAAGGGATATCATGGTCCATAAAAATTATCAGAATCAGATATTGTCACTAGGTGTTGACAACATCCTACACAACATGCAGCGAAAATATTAAAACGTGAATAGTAACAACAAACCAACAATAAAAATACTCAAGAGTAAATATGCACAATTACTAAAGTAATAAAAGGTTGCACATACAAACAGATTCAAATGTTGTCACAAGGTGTTGACAACATCTTCAATAACACCTTGATTAACATGCATCAGAATTTTTGAAAGCATGAATAAAATAGATAAGCAACCAAATAAATCAGACTCAAATATTTAAGAAAGAGTATAAAATACTCTTGCAGCGCCTCAGGGCAAAACTTTCACTAGAAAACAAATCAAAGAGTTTACAAAACCCTAAAACTAGTGAATTATTTCAAAAACCCAATTTTCTCAAGAACGAGTGAGAAAATAAACAAATAAAAGAATCTCCTAAAATTCTATACGAAATAGAATAAATAAACAGAAACACGGAGATGAATCCTTGATGCCGAACACACGAGAGCAACACTCTTGAATCTTCAAAGCTCTCAAATCTTCAACGGCAATCAAGTAGACCACGACCAATGGTTGTAGAAACGAGCTTCAAATATGTGTTCTGAATTCTCGTGATGTACGCTCAGAAGCTCTCTATAAAATCTCACTTGGTCGTGTCTTTTATTTTGTACGCTCAAATCCTCATCTATGGCTTGATCTCTCTTTTCTGCGCTCTCTCGTTTTTCTCCAAGCCACAGATCTCTACGTTCTTTCTTCTATTTAAGCGTATCAACTTATCTCCAAAAAGAGTCTTGATCTTGTTTCCTTAATTCAAACTTGAATCTACAATGATAAGAAAACAAAGATAAGTTAGGAGATAGATATACATTATGATAAGTCCAAATATATCTCCTACCAAAAATATCAAACGACTAAATCTAGCTATTTAATATAAGATAATTCCTATCATAATTAAAAAAATCAATCTTATTTTAAATATAGGAAAATTATATTATATCAATTCAAAACAATTCCTAATTTAAAATATTTCAAACAATAAGATATTTAAAAAGATCTAAACTTCAAGTCCAAGAAAACATATTTTAAATCTAGGAATATTATATTATCTCAATTCAAATCAAAACTATTCCTAGTTTAAAATATATCAAGCATATAGATAAGAAACACAATATTAACTATCAATCCTAGAAAGACAAAACACATTAATACAATCTTTCAAAACATGAAAATATATCAAGAAATAATTATCCTTTCAGAAACGTATGCATGCAATGCATGAGGCCATATATCTTATCTTTATATAAATTATTAATTTTACTATTTCAGGGATGATTACCAAAATTAATGGTCCTCTAGGTTGAAAGTTTGATCATCTAAGTAGTTGACATTGTGTCTTTACTACGTGAGTTGGGTTTTTTTTTAATGGTTTTTTTATTTATTTCATCTTAATGTCGTAGAAACGTCAAAAAGTTTTGGCATTGGATTAGTGTTTTTATGCTACATACTAAATTATAGGACGAAAAACTCAAATTCAAATACTTAAAAAAATCAAACCTAAAATAGACAAACGGTGGATTGATTATTTTCCCTACTTATTAATATTATCATCCTTGTTATAATACTATGTTTTTAATGGGTGATGCTACGTACATGTACACGAATGGTTACACATTGCATTTGAAATTACATAAATATCATTATTATATTTTGAAAATAATTTCTTCAAATAAATTTGATGGATAATTTTATAATTCATGTGTAATATAACGTGTAACTCAATTTGTACATGTAGCATTTTTCTTTTTAATAGTCATCATTATCTGATTTTTTTAAAAAAAAAGCCACATGTTGTGGCGGGGGGTTAGGCGGACCCATATCCGTTTATTAGATAAAAAAAATGAAATACAAGATAGGAAAATTAGATCAAGACCTCTCGAGATATTACAAGAGCCAAAAAAAGTGCGAAAAAATAAAACTCGAAATATTACAAGAGCAAAAATGAAAAGCTGAAAATTAATCACAAAAGTCAGATTTAACTCTAATATAAGGCAGACCAGATCTGTCTAGTCTACAAATACCCTTGTGTCAATCTTAGATTAGCCAATTCGTTTGCCGCAGCGTTAGCTTCCCTGTAGATATGAGACTTACGTACCATCGAAGTATTTAAGATCCCCTGAATTTGTGTCATAATATTGCTAAGTTCCCCGCATCAATGATAACTAAAACTACCATAGAATCAACTTCAAGCCACAACGAAAACAAATTATAAAATTTGAAAACATGTAGCCCCTTCAAAATAGCATATAGCTCTGCTCTCGTGCTAGTCCCATAACCAATGGAATCATGGTAAGCGATGATCCGCTTTCCTGTAATGTCTAGCTCTGATGATTCCACCAATCTCCGAGTCTCCCTCACCTATTGAGCAACCATATGAGTTCAGTTTAAAATGGCCTATCGAGGGCGACATCATTATCTGATTTCGAAGACATACATTACATCATATAATAATATACATATACGATATTGTACTTATTCAAAACATCCATGAATCTTATCCTATATATAAAGAATCTACCCATTGACACCATCTTTTTGTTTACCAAAATTATCCGTATGTGATATTAGATATTACATTTTTCTTTTCTTTTCTTTTTTTTTAAATTTTCAACATTTCAAATTGCAGTATAGTCGCTCGATAATTTTTACAACTATGATATTACTCTTATTTGAATATAAATCAAATTAATTATAAAAATATTATAGAAACACGCAATGCGTGCATCAATACACTAGTAATTATAATATATATCTCATGCATATCGGTGTCTCTGTCATTGAATTAAATTCGACCAATTACGATGGTTTATTCGTAACCGTGGTAATTTTTGCCACGGTTTGACTTAAAATTTGCAAATTGCGATGGTTTTTTATAACAGTGGCAATTTGCAACATTTATTGTGAATTAATTTCGTATTATAAGTTTTATTATTATGGATTTTTTTTATTTTTAGATGTGTTAGAATTAGTAAATAAATTTAATACTGTGTTATTTTATTAATTAAACATAAATTATATGAATAATTGTTTTTGGTTTTTGTAAAATTATCTACATATTAAGTTAATAGTTATCCAAATTAGAATTTGTTAGTTAACTTAATTTTAATTAAATAAAAAAAATATCACTTTAGACTTACACATATAAGATGGATCCCAATGGTGCTTCCGGTTCTGGGAGTAATCCTCCCTCACAGTCAGATCGTAGTATACTGATTTGGCCTGAGTTTAGAGGGTAAGTTATTAGTCAATTGATTTCTAGCAGATATTCAATAAATATACTTTAACATTTCATAAATGTTATCGAATATGTTTTGCAGGATTCTTCCACCGAAGAACGACGTAGCTTCGTTCATTAAACAAAAGTTTAAGCTACAAATTTTTCTGGGTGGCTACCCTTGGAGGTACGTGACGGAGCCTCGGCGTGACTTCTACTGGGATCAATTTGTGGTACTTTGTAATTCTCAAATTTGATAAATATATTTATATTTATTCTTATTTCTCTAGCATGCAAGCTGTTTAAATTAATTTAATTTTGGTATTAAATAACAGGCCCAGTATAGGTGGGAGCCGCAACACCAAGATGAAATTAGATGCATCGCTGGAGGAAGTATGAAAACGTGCCTCGTACCATAGATCCGGCGATATGGGTAACCTATCTTGCCCATTTGGGGGAGGAAAGCTGGAAGAAGATGGCGGCGGCGTACGGGAAAAACAGGCATAGCGAGCCTGTTGGTTCAGGACTGGTCTCTCCAAGCACATTGCCGGGTCGAGACCTTATGCGATGCACGCTGCGAGTCTGGTAAGAAATTTTTTGAGTACATAATATAACACATTATATTGTAAGAAATATTATTTTCATATTCGTTGTTCGTTAATTGGAATTATCTCTGTATGTACGTGCAATGCAGCGTAATCAGCTGAACAGAGATCCGAACAGTTACGAGCTTCATCTAAACACGCACAGGCGGCCGAACGGGTCCTTTGCCGATGGCAAGTCCTAGCAGATCAGCGTACGTCGAAATTCAATTATGTTTTATTTTTAAAAAATTTCTACATTTTCAGTGATATTTATACATATATATTTGTCATTTGAGAAAACAGAAGGAGGTGGGGCGTCGCATCGACGAGCAGTTTCTAATGAGGCATACTATAGATGCCCAGCACTATCTAACACCTGAGGATGTCAATGCGATTTATTTCGACGTCGTCAGTGGTGTAAGTCATCGACGGGTATATGGTATCGGCTCTACCGCACATACCATATACCCAAATGAGATGACACCCTGTCCTCGTGGATCTAGCCAGATGACGTCGACGATGGCGGCACAGAATGAGGCGATACAGGCCATCAGAGCTGAGGCAGAGGCTGCGAGACAGGATACCTAGATAGCCAGACTGGAGACGAAGCATCTTCGAGCAGACTCAGTCGCGCCTGATGGAGCAGATGATGGCTAAAATCTTATCTGCGGTAACAAGAAGAAGAAACAATCCGTAGAAGACACACGTGCTGCTGCTCAGGCGTCATATCCATCGTACTCGTTGCGTATTCAGAAGCTCACTCAGCATGACGGTGATGGCGGCGGCGACGACGACGACGACGAGACGCGGCCTGGGTCGGATTGGTCACAGCTCATGTTTCGATAGACTACTGCTTGTATCAAAATTTGGATAATTTGTGTGCACTTTGGTTTAATATTTGAATTAGTTAAATTTATTTGCCAAAATTGTTATTTTATTAATTATATTATTTTACTAATATTATTAATATAATATTTATTAATAAAAGGGTTAATTGCATCCACACCCCCTGTGAAAAGTGTAAAAGGCATACAACCCCTTAAAAAATATTAATAGGCTAATGCATCCCTCAGTTTTTTAAAATGTAGCACATTTCACCCCTATGTTATACAAACTCGGGCACATTTATACCCTCTCATAGGGGTTTTTATACTAATTTTTTAAAAACATAGGGTCTAACATGCTATTAATTTTACAGAGGGGGTTTTATGTCTTTTAGACTTTTCACAGAGGGTGTGGATGCAATTAGCCCATTAATAAAATATATAAATAAATGTTTTTTTATACAATACATTACGCAATTTGCAACGATTTATGTGCAACTGAGGCAAAATGTGAGACGGTTAGGAACAACCGTGGCAAATTTTTGTCTCGGTTGACGTAAAACCGTCGCAATTTTTGCAACGTTTAATGTTAAACAGTGACAAAGTATTGTCACGGTTGTTGCTAAAGTGTCGCAATATTTTGCCATGCTTTTTATAAAACCGTCGCAAAATTTGCCACGGTTGGCAAAAACGTCGCAACAGAATGCGACGATGCATTTTGCAACGGTAGAGAACAACCGTTGCAAATTCAATTTTGCAACGGTTTTTGCGACGCTTTAACCGTCGTAAATTCCGTATTTTCTTTATAGTGATGCACTTAATTTCACCATATATAATAGAGAGAATATTAATCCTTTTTGCGTGGGTTTAAATACTTATTGATTAATCAGAAAAGATTAAATATTTTAAAGTTTTTTTTGGAACAAATATGTGTTTTTTGATCTTTTAACAATACTATGATAATCAAAATCTATGAATATTCTATTCCAGATCGAGAAGATCTAAATTTAAAATATTTATGTATGAGGAAGCCTAAAGTTAATTTATTGCTTGAACAATTATATAAATAAGATTAAAATTGAAAATTATATATATATTGATAATTTTTTTAAAAAAAATTTATCTAACCATGAAACGATTAATTAAATAGACGCTTTGTCTTTGAAGATTGTAGGGTTTCGAGTCTAATTTTGACATGCACTATCTAATAATATTGTTTTTTTAAATGAAATAAATTCCACTAAAAAAACGGGTAAATGAGTACAAGTACACTGGGTATTCCCAGTAGAAGACAACCACAACTCCTATTCTAAGCAAAATTCATAAGAAAATATTACAATACATATGAACACAACGTAAAACCATAAGCTTGATTCTACGTGTCGCATCCTCAATGTCGAATTTCTCACCTTCGAAAATTTCCCTGTTCCTCGATGATATGAATCTAGAAAGCGCTCGAAAATTCATATTATTTCAAGATTTGTTCTGTGATTTAATATCGAGAGTTGAAGGGTTTGGAATTCATGGGAATCAAGTTGGAATACTTGATATTAAATTTGGAGGTTGTTTTAATATAATTGAGGTCAAAGGAGGTCAAGAAAGTGAAGAAAATGAAGGTCAAAGTCGAAGCCAAGGCGCGCCCGCGCATCTGAACTCGCGCGCCCACGCCATCACCTGCGAAAGGCCAGCGCGCCCTCGCCCTAAACTTGCGCACCCGCGCTGCCGAGTGGATTTTTCACAATGGAAATGCGAAGGTGACGCGCGCCCGCGCTGTGTTCTCTCACACACACTTCGGCGTGTTTGTGTGTGTTCGGGGATTTTTGATATATTTTGATATATTGCGATATTTTGAGTCTTTTAAGTTTATTAGGAAACTTCTAGATGATATCTTTGATATCTTTTGCAATATTTTTGCATTATCTTTAGGATTTTGAAATTATAATCCAACTAGGAAATCTTTAGTCTAATTCTATTAGGATTCCTAGTTTATTTCTTCTATATATTGTAAACTTCTCATTCATGAGAGACATATTATTGAAGTTATTGAATTATTGATTTATATCAATTCTTAAAATTCTTTCTACAATTTTTCCAAAGCTTTGCTTTGTTTTTATCAAAAGCAAACTTATCAAAGTTTCATAAACTTTGTGCCGTTTGTCAATTGATTATCCTCATGGATTGTAAGAAACAAGTTTTCTGAAGGTTCCGTTGTGATTAATTGTTTTTTCTCGTGATTATCTGTTGCTAATTTCAAGTAAATTAGAGGTGGATATCCAAAACTTACTTGTTCAAAAGATCGGGACAAAATTAAAGAATCTTTTTGTTATTGGATTGAGGGTATGATTTTAATATAGTCGTGTTTGCCTTCCATGCATCCTAGATTCGCATCACTCGATGTCCATACCTGATACACTATGGATGCCAGAGCACTCACCCTCATAGAGGCTAGTGTACTGGAACCACGGTAAACTCCTTTGAAATCTCTACCTATAGCATGCACCGACCTCATAAGCTTCCTCATTCCCAGCCATTCTCTAATTCTATCCCAAATCTGTGTCGTAATCGCACAATTAAAAAATAAATGTTGTACCGATTCCTCAAAGGCATTAAAAAAGCCACACACTTTATCTTCCACATGCCCAAGTCTATCTTTAGTCAAAAGCTTCTCATGTGCTAGCAACCAAAGTATAATCCTGTGTTTCGGTAGAATGCAAGTTTTCCATAAAATTGGCTTCCAGTGCCACCTAACCCTAGCTTCCAAGAAGAATTCATATGTGTTCTTGAGGCCTCTATCCTTCCCAAACCACACGTCCATCCGAGTCACCACTGCATCCCAAGATCCTAGTCGATCTATAAGCACATCCTGAATAAAGAGTAGGTTCTTGATTAACGGTGATTCGTCACGATGTCATCTCCAAACTCTTAACGAATTGAATCTCTTGTACTAATGATTCACCCACCTAATCCAAAGAGACTCCTTCCTCATCTGTATTTTCCAAAGAGTTTTTGTCAATAGCGCCCTGTTCCACATCGATAAGTCCTTAAGCCCAAGCCCATCATCTTCTTTTTGTTTGCATAATTGTTTTCATGCTATTGGCGGGGGATTAGATGGCCAAACGAAGTTGAAAGCTTATAGATTGCATCAATTATGTTGGCTGGAAGAGGCAATATCGACATCCAATAACACTCCATGAAAGAATCATTATCATCATCATCTTTAATAACAATTCTTGTGATATTATCTTCATCAATCATTTGCATTTTTCTATCGTTATTATTTAATCAAACGATCTCTTTTTTATGCTAAAAATATTTACTTGCAAAGAATAACAATAATTTCACCATTCTCATCTGCATTCTAGTATGTTATTGTCTTTCATTACTTGTATGTCAGTATCGTTAACGATCAATATATCTGTTAGATATCCTCTTTTTTTTTCGATTTCTCGTTTTTCAAAATCTGCTGATCTCTTTTTGCTTACAATGCTCTCATTGCTGAAATTTTTGATTAAATTTTGAATGTCTTTAATTAAAAATATTAACATTCCATATTTTATCTCAACCGTTTTTTTGTATATTTTTTTTATTTATTCATCTGATTGAAAATTTGCATCAATGTAATTTTTACATAATCTTTAATTTAATGTGAGACGTGTCATACATAATTTTTTTATACTTTTTTTATTTATTTATTACCTAACCCGTAGTAGATTGATTAAAATAGATATATTTACAGACTTCAATAATATTTAAATAATATCAATCTTATAGTTTTGCTAAAAACAATTGAAGATATTCATCTCCAACTCTTGTAAAAATATTCGTTCGTTAATTGTAACATCATCTCATAAAATAATTGTTATAGTTTTTAGATTTTTTGAGGTGAAAAAATAGTTAATTTTTCAAATTTCAATTTTACATATATGATATTTTTGTGTGTTGGTTTGTTCTTTATTTATTATTTTGGATTAAAAATTGACTCCACATGAATTGATTTATTTCAACACCGATGTGTAATTTATTATATATATATATATATTAATAACGTTTAAAAATCTGATATTTTGTTATATTTATGAATTCATGATATAATTATTTAGTTCAATAGGTCCTTACGCAAATTAAAATACATAAGATTTTTTGTTGAAAAAATATGTCATTCCATCTACAAACAAATAAAAACTAAAGTATTTTGGTGTTTCAATCTTTTAGGAAAATGGATAATTATTTAATTTAATTAAATTTTTTGTGTAAAAGATATTGTCACTTTATCTACAAGAAACTAAAAGCTAAAGTATTTTGGTATTTCAATCTTTTTGGAAACTCAAACCTTATCTAATATGCACACATTGTCAATTTTGATCTTATCATAATAATTGATTTTACAAAAGTATTCTCATAGAATTTATCAAGTGTGTACTAACCAAGGACAAAGTTGAAAATATGCAACGAAAAACTTTGACCTTGGTTCACACTTTTATAATTGGTATATGTTTTTATGTCCTAGCCAATATTTAACTTTTACATTTATATCCTTATATGTATTTATTTTTACATAAATTTGTGTTGAGTAAAAGAGCAAAATTGTAGATTCACAATTGTAAAATTTTATCCTTTTATTCACGCTTTTAGATACGTATAGGATATGTATATATAATAATAATAATAATAATAATAATAATATATTTTTGTGGTTAGTTTTTTTGGACGGGTTCGCCAATTCGCCGATATTTTATGATAGATTCTTGTAAATCCTTCGCATTCCCAATATATTATTTCTTTGCGTCCTATATTAATTCATTTCAAAGTTACCTAAAAATTGCTCAAACAAATGATGGCCAAAACCATAAACAACTTTTTTAATTGCAATAATGAAAGAATCGACCTTATCGTTCGTAGACAAAAAAGTTTAAAACGATCACATCGTGGGCATAATCAGATATACAATTTAGTTCGGTGGGAACAAACATGCACCAGTCGGTACAATAACATACGCCCAACCAACCTATATATGTACTTAATAATAGTAAAACATTAATTCCTCAATAAATATATATATAATCGTAAAACACGTGGGATTTGAGTTTATTAATTACATTCCCCACCTTTTTTTTCTTTTGTCTTTTTTGAATTATTATTATGCGCAACATTCCTGCCTTGAAATTATTGGAGAGAATCGAATCTTATTAAAATTATAACTTTTTATACTTTTTTCTCACTTTATTATTCCAAATAACCGGCAAAAAAACATTATAATATAGATTGATTCGATTATTTAAAAAAAACAAAAACAAAAACAAAAACAAAAACATATTAATATTTACATTCCTCTCATTAATATATCGCATGATGATTTTTTTTTAGAGAGAAAATATTCATATAATTAACTAATTCAATCTATGGTAGCCATTACAGACAACTATACAACCATTCAAGATCGTCAACAGCAGCTAGAGCTAAACTTGCCAAAGAATGAGCCAATCGATTTGCCGATCTTATCACGTGATTGAGGGAAATAAATCTGGTAGATTTCAGCCCTTCATGAAAATCCATTATCAGATTACCAATCAACCCAAGATTCTCAACTTTATGATTCACATCTTTTAACTGCAAGCAAAAAGTTTGAGAATACGCACACTCGTGAGAAATCCTGTTGAACACAAAATTCCATCGCATGATGAGTTGGTTTAGGAGAATTTGGAAAAATAATCCCGGTCAACAATTTGAAATACACTACGTACGAGAGGTCATTTTCTTTAAAAAAATGGTTGATCGATGTTTATAAAAAAAAAAATACCCAGGAGTTGATCATATGACTATGATATTTAAGCGAAACCTTCCCCGACCAAATATTGAGAACGAGAACATGAATATATAGTTTCTTTAATTTATATCTTGGATCAACAATTAATTAATTAAAAGGGTCTCGGAATTGATCAACGCTCTGTGATATTCAAGAATATCGATCCTCTAATTACACTTTATCATACAAATTCGTTAATCTAATCATAGGAAAGAGCATGTTGTAAAATTTTGTACTTTTCAAATTATTATATATGTAAAAAAATCATCTATATTTTAAGTTGAGATAGGGAAATTTTAAAATAAAATCATGCGGAGAAGCTACCCTAACGGGCATAAAATATGTTCGAGCACAATTTTTATATATGCGAATGCGAGTGCGACGTACGAAGTTTCCATGGAATTGAAGAATCCAATTATTAATTTGACTGTATATGGCATCACCAGGCACCCAATGTGTCCCTTCACAAAATTAAAGATCCTAATTTTTCGGATGCCCCGAAACGTATAATTTGTCTATATTACTCAACGACTAATTTAATAATTCGAAGAAACCAATGCCGAGTGGACAGATCGAAAAATTCAACATGGATCGATGCGTATCCAAATCATAAGCATAGGGTCGGTCCATTCACTCAATCAATCAAAATATATACACACGCGGCTGTGTTTAATTGTGTAACAGCCGTTATTTTTAATACGTAAATTCGCATGCATAATTAGAAAATTTATTTATTTAAAATTTTAGATTTATGGGTTAAATTATTATGTGAATTAATTGTGCAAGTTTTAATATTTAGTTTCAAGCATTTAATCCATAATTTGAGATTTTTATGATTTTTGGCATTTAAATTATTTTATCGCGTAGACGGGACCGTGTACGGACGAGATGACAACTTTCTATCCAATTTATTTCATGAGCATTTTTAGAGCCCAAAAATATTATTTTGAGTTTTATTTCCTCAAAATTATCAGTATTTAATTTTATATATTTTTAGGAGTCCGTTTTTATTCAAAATAAGCCAAAATAATGACTTTTTATTATCTTTAAAATTCCCTTAATTATATATTTCGTGATTTTATTAAAGTTATCAGATTTTTATTTATTATTTAGAGCTTTTAAGTTATATATTTCATAATTAAAATCCTTATTAATATTTTTAATTATTCCAAAACTTTATTTTAATTAAAAACACCCTAATTCTACCCCCAAACCCCATGACCCAAAGCATTCAGCCGCCACCTCCTTGTTCTTCAGCCTTCTTCATCAGATAGCAATCTCCAAGGATTTCATAGCCGAGATTTCTTCGAAGCTTCGAGTTGTTCATCGTCCCGTCGTCCCGAAATCGTCACCTTCGTTTCTTTTCTCTTCAACTTCGGTGAAAGGCATGATTTTCTTTCCTATTTTTCGTACCTATCAGCTATTATAGTGTGTGTATTGTGTATTCATCGAAAACTTTAAAGATTTTCAGAAAAAGGTTTCGGCTTTCATGGAGTTTGTGACTTGTCGTGTGTTTTGATTTTCATGCTCACGTTTCTTAGCCATGGTTGCGTATGACTGCTGGTAGGTGTTCAGAGGGTGTGTGTGAGTGGCCTGGACTCGAATGGCTCGAGTGGTTCGAGCCAAACGAGCCCAGGAAAGCCACAAAGTCGGACGGCCTCCCATGGATGCGCAGATTAGGGTTTGGGGAAGGGGGGTTCGGCTAAGGGCTCTAGGGTGCATGGGGCTGGGTCAAGGGATAGGTTCGAACCGCCCAGACGTGGCCTACATCTGGGCGGTGGCGCTCCGGCCAGGGGTGGCCGGAGCAGGCCGGCAGCGGCCAAGGAGTGGCTGCTGCTCACGGTCGCAGCAGAAACGAGAGTAGGGGCGATCGGGTTAGGGTTCCAGGTGGACTTCCGGGTCGGGTTGGTGGTCCGGGTCAAGTCAGTGGGTCATGGGTTATGTTAGTTGGGTCCAGGTCCGGGTTACGTTAGTTGGGCTCGGGTATTTTATTTTTAAGTTAATTAATAAGTCTAAGTGTTTAATTGGGCTAATTAGTTTAATTAAATTAATGGGCTATATTAAATTTTCTTAGTGGGCTTAAATAATTAATTTAAGTTAGTCCACTAATTTTTATGGGCTTTAGAGCCCATGGAAATTATTGGGCCAGTCTTTGGGCTTTTAGGCCCATTGGGCCAGAATAGAGTGTTATTGGGCCAAAAAATTTTATTGGGTTTAGAAATGTGTTAATGGGCTTAAGTATGTTAATGGGCCATTCTCAGTGTTAATGGGCCAGAATTTAAGAAATTGGGCTTGAGTGTTAGGGCCAGCAGTTCAGTACAACCCATGAGAAATTGCATGTGTCCTGAATATATATTTAATTATTTTTATGCATGAAAGTTATTTTTAATATTTATATGTTAGTATGAAATTAAATTAAATATATATGAAGGACACACATTTTATTTAAGTACATGCATTCATGAAATAATTTTTATGCATGATTTAATGTTTAAGGTTGAGCAAAAGAAAATAATTTTATATTGGAAGTTGAAGTAGTGTGACAATTTAAGGGGGATTCGTCCCCATATGTGAACTATTGAAGGGCAGTTTACTGCCAATTTAAAAGGTGATTCGTTACCGCCACGTACGTTGGTTTACCACGCTGATCAGTATTTAATGTATGTATGGTTACACTATGGAGACGACCTTTCGATGTTAGAAAATACTTTGCTCAACAATGTTTATGTATTATTGTGATATTCAAGTTTAATTTAAGTTTATGTTATGTTCATGATATTTCTAAGCATGCTCATTCATGTATATGTTATGTATTAGTATTAAAGTGATTTAAATTATTTTAAACCCTTGTTATGTTAGCATGTTGGGCCTCTAGGCTCACTACACTGATATGGTGTAGGTGAGTACGTAGAGGAGGACGTAGTACCCACCGGCGGCGAGAACCTATGAGCGGACATGCAGTAACCCCGTGACCGTTGTCTGAGTCTACGTCATATTTTAAATATTTTTATCATGTCATACATTTTATTTATTTTCAGTGGTGGATATTATTACTCATTTTATTTAAATATTTTCAGTGCATGCAAATTTTATTTATTTTGCTTATGTCAGTATTTTATTAAATGTTTGACTCAGATATTTAATTTATTAAAGGTTGCATTTTTATTTAAGTTATTTATTTTTAAATCTATTTATTCTGTGCATATATGTATGGGCATGTATGTACATATTTTTACTTAGTAAGTGTAAAAAAAAAAAAATTCCGCATATTTATTTATATTTAGAGAGTTATGGTCGTTTCAGTTGGTATCAGAGCACGGTTCTTGGAGGGGTCATTACTGCTATGCGAGCTCAGAAATCCACGCTACCGGTCTGTAAGTTTTAAGTGTTTATAGCATGATTTACTTTTAAGAATTTAAGTTAGCATTAATGTTAAAACACTTAGTTATGCATGGCGATTTACGTAGAGATATATGTGGTGGTGCAGAATGCCTCCGAGACCTATGAACAGACGTGGGGAATATCCACCTCCACCTCCGCAGAACCCTCTTGCAGCATTGGAGCAGGCCAATGCTAATATGATGGCAGGGATTACTGCTCTGTTGGAGCAGCAGGCTGCACGTCCTAGACTGTCCCACGAGAAGGACGTAGCTGAGCGGTTCCAGAAGAAGGGACCGAAGGAGTTCACTGGTACCACCGATCCATTGGTGGCTGAGGGGTGGATTCGCTCTTTGGATTCCATCTTTGCATACATGGGGATTACTGACGCCGACAGGGTGAACTGTGCGACTTATATGATGAAGGGAGATGCAGCTCTTTGGTGGGAGGGTGCTGCCAGGGGAGTACATCTTCCTACATTGACTTGGGCGGAGTTTAGGCGTATCTTATACGCCAAGTATTTCACTGAGGATGCGTGCAGTCGCATGATCCGGGAGTTTATGAGTCTCCGACAGAGGAACAGGTCAGTGGTTGAGTATGTGAGACAGTTCGAGAGGGGCTGTCATTTTGTGCCTCTGATTTCAGACAGTCCACCGGAGAAGATGAGGCAGTTTGTGGAGGGACGGAAGATGGATATCAAGCATGACGTACGTATAATGGACGTCGCTACATATGAGGCGGCATTTAGTAGAGCACTGAGGTCAGAGGAGGGTAGGAGAGAGATACAGCGAGAGCAGCAGGGTAAGAGACAGATTCAGTCTGGATTTCAGCGACCATCTTCGCAGCCTCCTGCGAAGAAGCAGTATACTGGGCCGTCTAAGGGCCCGAACCAGCAGCAGAGGCCACAGCAGTAGAGGCCACAGCAGCCGAGGGGCGGGGCCCCTAATACTGGAGGTTTTTCTACTTGCCCGAAGTGTCAGAAGATGCATTCGGGACCTTGTCTTCTGGGAGCAGGAGTTTGTTTCCACTGTAGAGAGCCAGGGCACCAGATAGCTAATTGCCCGAGGAAGAAGAACACCACTGGTAGAGTGTTTGTTATGCAGGCAGAGGAGGCAGACCCAGACACCTCCTTGATCACCGGTATATCTTACCCCTAGTATTTTATAATTTCTTCCTTTGGTTAAGAATTTCGATTTTTTTTTGTGAAATAATTTGTATTTGGGATTTTTCTATCTGCATGTTAGAATAAGAAGCATGTTTTACTTGTGATTAGAATTAAGGGTTATTAGTGACTCATCTTTGGGGGAAAGTTTAGTAGTGGTATGAAATTGTTGGGATTCTTCTGCGTTCAGGGAGAATTCTAGTTGGAGGCAACTCCACGTTTGCGTTGCTAGATTCAGGGGCTACGTATTCGTTTATCTCCCTGGAGTTTATCAGATGGATAGGCATCACACCTGAGATTGTTGACAGTGGTTATGATGTCACTATGCCGTCAGGACAGATTATTTCTACCTCTAGTGTCATTCGAGAACTGGAGTTGGAGCTTCAGGGGCACTCCATTCGCTCAGATGTGGTGGTTTTGCCGTTGAGTGGATTTGATTTGATATTGAGTATGGACTGGTTGACAGTCAATGGAGCTTCGATTGACTTTCGTCGGAGATCAGTGTCAGTGAAACCATCAGAAGGCGACCCGTTTACCTTCCATGCATCTCAGAGCAGTGATATTCCTCAGGTGATATCTCTTATACAGGCTTGGAAGCTGTTGAAACGGGGTTGCCAAGGTTTTCTAGCAAGTATTGTCACGGCCTCAGGACCATCTAGCAGATCATTATCAGAGATAGAGGTGGTTCGTGACTTTTCGGACGTCTTTCTGGAGGATGTTGCAGGAATTCCACCAGTGAGAGATGTGGAGTTCAGCATCTACTTAGTGCCAGACACCGTGCCTATCTCTAAGGCACCATACAGACTTGCTCCTACCGAGATGAAAGAGTTGAAGGAGCAGATACATGAGTTATTAGAGAAAGGCTTTGTTCGTCCTACCTTTTCTCCATGGAGAGCTCCAATATTATTTGTGAAGAAGAAGGATGGCAGTATGAGATTGTGCATCGATTATTGAGAGCTCAACAGGGTCACAGTGAAGAATAAGTACCCACTGCCGAGAATAGAGGACCTATTTGATCAGTTACAGGGAGTTTCGGTGTTCTCCAAGATCGACCTGCGATCTGGTTATCATCAGCTGCGAGTTAGAGATGCAGATGTGTCCAAGACTGCTTTCCGGACACGTTATGGGCATTACGAGTTCTTAGTGATGCCATTTGGGATGACCAATGCTCCATCGGTTTTCATGGATCTCATGAACCGGATTTTTCAGCCGTATCTTGATCAGTTAATCATAGTCTTCATTGATGATATCTTGATCTACTCTAGGAGCGTTGAGGAGCATAGGCAGCATCTACAGACAGCTTTGCAGACTTTGAGGGAGCATCGTTTGTATGCCAAGTTCAGCAAGTGCGAGTTTTGGCTCGAGCAAGTGCCATTTCTTGGCCACATTATTTCGAGATATGGGATTGCAGTGGATCAGTCGAAGGTTGAGGCAGTGCAGAAATGGGGTATTTCGAGGAATGCTTCGGAGATTCGCAGTTTCTTGGGTTTAGCAGGATATTATAGGAAGTTCATCAAGGGTTTTTCCTCTATTGCAGTACCCTTGACTTCCTTAACCAAGAAGAACGCGAAGTTTATTTGGAGTTCAGACTGTCAGAGGAGCTTCGATCAGCTGAAGGAAGCACTCACTACTGCACCGGTTTTAGCGATGACAGTACCACACGAGGAGTTAGTGGTGTACACCGACGCGTCTAAGCTAGGTTTAGGCGCAGTACTTATGCAGTGTGGTAAGGTTATTGCTTATGCGTCAAGGCAGTTGAAGATTCATGAGCAGAACTACCCGACACATGACTTGGAGTTAGCAGCAGTGGTCTTCGCTTTGAAAATCTGGAGGCACTATCTGTATGGCGAGAAGTGCAAGATTTTCACTGATCACAAGAGACTCAAGTACTTCTTCACTCAAAAGGAGTTGAACATGAGGCAACGGAGATGGTTGGAGTTGGTTAAGGATTACGACTGTGACATTAGCTATCATCCAAGTAAAGCTAATGTAGTGGCCGATGCTTTGAGTCGGAATTCGTCAGTGGTATCGTGTTTGACAGTGCAGTTACCACTGCAGAGTGAGATTCAGAGGTTTGATTTGGAGTTTTACTCGAGTGGTCATGCACCAAGCTTGTCAGTGTTGACGGTGCAGCCGATTCTACGGGATCGGATCAGAGAGGGACAGTCTACAGATGGGGAGTTGCAACGTTGGAGACAGAGAGATGAGGCCAAGGGTGGTCTTCTGTATACAGTTTTGGATGGCATTGTTCAGTACCGTGGTAGAATGTGGGTACCGAACGTCGATCAGTTGAGAGCTGAGATTCTAGCAGAGGCTCACACATCTCCGTACTCCATTCACCCCGAAAGTACGAAGATGTACCGAGATTTGCAGCTATTGTATTGGTGGCCCGGGATGAAGAGAGACATCGGGAGAGTTGTGTCAGAGTGCTTGACTTGTCAGCAGGTCAAGGCTGAGCATCAGCGTCCAGCAAGACTTCTTAGACCTTTCCTATTCCGGAATGGAAATGGGAGAACATTACGATGGACTTTGTAGTTGGTTTACCGAGGAGTGCCAGAGGTTGCACAGCTATTTGGGTGATCGTGGATAGACTCACCAAGTCAGCTCATTTCTTACCGGTGAGAACTACTTACTCCTTGACACAGTATGCAGAGCTTTATATCAAGGAGATTTTTAGACTGCATGGCATACCAGTGTCGATAGTATCAGACAGAGATCCGAGATTTACGTCTGCGTTTTGGAAGAGTTTGCACACTGCATTGGGGACTAGACTTTTGTTCAGTACAGTGTTCCATCCCCAGAAAGATGGTCAGTCTGAGAGAGTGATCCAGGTTCTCGAGGATCTACTGAGAGCTTGTGTCATCGACTTTCAGGGCTCGTGGGAGACTAGACTGTCATTAGTGGAGTTTACCTATAACAACAGTTTTCAGTCGTCTATAGGTATGGCTCCTTATGCAGCATTGTACGGGAGGAGATGCAGATCTCCTGTGCATTGGGATGAGGTTGGTGAGAGGATTTTACTTGGTCCTGAGATCGTGCAGCAGACAGCTGACATTGTGACTCAGATTCGGGATCGAATGAGGACTGCTCAGAGTCGTCAGAAGAGTTACGCAGATACTCGACGACGAGATTTGGAGTTCGCGGTAGGTGATCACGTGTTTCTGAGAGTGTCACCTATGAAGGGAGTGGTACGATTTGGCCGGAGAGGGAAGCTTAATCTGAGGTATATTGGATCATTCGAGATCTTGGAGAGAGTTGGCACGTTGGCCTACCGTTTAGCTCTACCACCAGGACTAGCGGAAGTGCACAACGTTTTTCATGTATCCATGCTTCGGAGATATGTCTCTAACCCGTCGCATGTGTTGGATTTCGAGCCCTTGCAGTTGCCACCTGATCTAGTTTATGAGGAGAGGCCAGCACGGATCTTGGCTAGGGAGGAGCGGAGACTTAGGACGCGTGTCATACCGATGGTCAGAGTCCAGTGGCTGAATCACTCGGAGGAAGAAGCTACTTGGAAGACCGAGGCAGACATAAGTACTCGCTACCCGGAGTTGTTCGGGTAAGTACTTTAATTTCGAGGACGAAATCCAATTTAAGGGGGGGAGAATTGTAACACCCGGTATTTTTAATACGTAAATTCGCATGCATAATTAGGAAATTTATTTATTTAAAATTTTAGATTTATGGGTTAAATTATTATGTGAATTAATTGTGCAAGTTTTAATATTTATTTTCAAGCATTTAATCCATAATTTGAGATTTTTATGATTTTTGGCATTTAAATTATTTTATCGCGTAGACGGGACCGTGGACGGACGAGATGACAACTTTCTATCCAATTTATTTCATGAGCATTTTTAGAGCCCAAAAATATTATTTTGAGTTTTATTTCCTCAAAATTATCAGTATTTAATTTTATATATTTTTAGGAGTCCGTTTTTATTCAAAATAAGCCAAAATAATGACTTTTTATTATCTTTAAAATTCCCTTAATTATATATTTCGAGATTTTATTAAAGTTATCAGATTTTTATTTATTATTTAGAGCTTTTAAGTTATATATTTCATAATTAAAATCCTTATTAATATTTTTAATTATTCCAAAACTTTATTTTAATTAAAAACACCCTAATTCTACCCCCAAACCCCACGACCCAAAGCATTCAGCCGCCACCTCCTTGTTCTTCAGCCTTCTTCATCAGATAGCAATCTCCAAGGGTTTCATAGCCGAGATTTCTTCGAATCTTCGAGTTGTTCATCGTCCCGTCGTCCCGGAATCGTCACCTTCGTTTCTTTTCTCTTCAACTTCGGTGAAAGGCATGATTTTCTTCCCTATTTTTCGTACCTATCAGCTATTATAGTGTGTGTATTGTGTATGCATCGAAAACTTTAAAGATTTTCAGAAAAAGGTTTCGGCTTTCATGGAGTTTGTGACTTGTCGTGTGTTTTGATTTTCATGCTCACGTTTCTTAGCCATGGTTGCGTATGACTGCTGGTAGGTGTTCAGAGGGTGTGTGTGAGTGGCCTGGACTCGAATGGCTCGAGTGGTTCGAGCCAAACGAGCCCAGGAAAGCCACAAAGTCGAACGGCCTCCCATGGATGAGCAGATTAGGGTTTGGGGAAGGGGGGTTCGGCTAAGGGCTCTAGGGTGCATGGGGCTGGGTCAAGGGCTAGGTTCGAACCGCCCAGATGTGGGCTACGTCTGGGTGGCGGCGCTCCGTCCAGGGGCGGCCGGCAGCAGCCAAGGAGTGGCTGCTGCTCACGGCCGCAGCAGAAACGAGAGTAGGGGCGGGGTTAGGGTTTCAGGTGGACTTCCGGGTCGGGTTGGTGGTCCGGGTCAAGTCAGTGGGTCATGAGTTATGTTAGTTGGGTCCGGGTCTGGGTTAAGTTAGTTGGGCTCGGGTATTTTATTTTTAAGTTAATTAATAAGTCTAAGTGTTTAATTGGGCTAATTAGTTTAATTAAATTAATGAGCTATATTAAATTTTCTTAGTGGGCTTAAATAATTAATTTATGTTAGTCCACTAATTTTTATGGGCTTTAGAGCCCATGGAAATTATTGGGCCAGTCTTTGGGCTTTTGGGCCTATTGGGCCAGAATAGAGTGTTATTGGGCCAAAAAATTTTATTGGGCTTAGAAATGTGTTAATGTGCTTAAGTATGTTAATGGGCCAGTCTCAGTGTTAATGGGCCAGAATTTAAGAAATTGGGCTTGAGTGTTAGGGCCAGCAGTTCAGTACAACCCATGAGAAATTGCATATGTCCTGAATATATATTTAATTATTTTTATGCATGAAAGTTATTTTTAATATTTATATGTTAGTATGAAATTAAATTAAATATATATGAAGGACACACATTTTATTTAAGTACATGCATTCATGAAATAATTTTTATGCATGATTTAATGTTTAAGGTTGAGCAAAAGAAAATAATTTTATGTTGGAAGTTGAAGTAGTGTGACAATTTAAGGGGGATTCGTCCCCATATGTGAACTATTGAAGGGCAGTTTACTGCCAATTTAAAAGGTGATTCGTCACCGCCACGTACGTTGGTTTACCACGCTGATCAGTATTTAATGTATGTATGGTTACACTATGGAGACGACCTTTCGATGTTAGAAAATACTTTGCTCAACAATGTTTATGTATTATTATGATATTCAAGTTTAATTTAAGTTTATGTTATGTTCATGATATTTCTAAGCATGCTCATTCATGTATATGTTATGTATTAGTATTAAAGTGATTTAAATTATTTTAAACCCTTGTTATGTTAGCATGTTGGACCTCTAGGCTCACTACACTGATATGGTGCAGGTGAGTACGTAGAGGAGGACGTAGTACCCACCGGCGGCGAGGACCTATGAGCGGACATGCAGTAACCCCGTGACCGTTGTCTGAGTCTACGTCATATTTTGAATATTTTTATCATGTCATACATTTTATTTATTTTCAGTGGTGGATATTATTACTCATTTTATTTAAATATTTTCAGTGCATGAAAATTTTATTTATTTTGTTTATGTCAGTATTTATTAAATGTTTGACTCAGATATTTAATTTATTAAAGGTTGCATTTTTATTTAAGTTATTTATTTTTAAATCTATTTATTCTGTGCATATATGTATGGGCATGTATGTACATATTTTTACTTAGTAAGTGTAAAAAAAAAAATTTCCGCATATTTATTTATATTTAGAGAGTTAGGGTCGTTTCAAATTGTCTATTTAGTTCGTAAAGTTTTTAAAATTGGCTTTAAATAGTATTCGACTTTAACTCGATAGTTAACAATTGACTGTTTAAACGAGTGGATTTCACATATTTTATTCTGCCATAAAATTAAGGGAAAACTGTCAATTTGGTTCTTTATGTTTGTAACTTTGCGATTTTGGTCTTTTATGTTTTCATATTTCAGTTTTAGTCCTGCATGTTCCGATTTTTGGCAATTTCGGTCATTTTTTTTCGAAAAAGCTTACGTGGCACTGTACACGTCAGCTCCACATCAGCACTGAATTGGTGTCACGTCAGCGCCACGGCGGAAAAGGACTAAAATTGCCAAAAAAATAAATATAGCGGACTAAAACTAAAATCTGAAAATATAAAGGACTGAAATCGCAAAGTGTCAAATATACAGGACCAAAAAAGCAATTTTTCCTAAAATTAAATCCGAGGAACCCTTGTTTTCATTTCTTCACTCGATATTGCCCTAATTACTTCACAAAAGTTCAATGTAAGTGCTCATCTATTTGTATATTTTTTTAGTACATCTTCACCTCACAAACCGAACAACCAAGCACCTGCTTAATTAGCATTAATATTAATCTAGAAGAGAGAGTGAGCATTAGAGAACTTAACTATACAGAATTTAATTTTGAAAGCATAGCCATCTATTTTTTATTTCTAAACTCTATAGCTATCAAACGGGTCGGGGGTTAAAAAAACCTTAACTTGTCACACGTTGATTGAGTTGCAGTTTAGACGGCCCATTGATTTTTATTTTTTCTAAAAAAAAAAAGGAGAAAGCAATGCCAATGGTTGAGATTTCGAATCAGTCGGCTGGCCTGCCTCACCCGTGATCCAAACTGATCACTGGCCTGTTTTGGCCCATCCCCAAACGACAAGTCTGATCTATTTTGATTGTTCTAGTACGCTCATGCTAGCATGACTGTATATAACATATTCATGAAATAATATGTACTCGTCATTTTATGAAAATTATTGACTTCAGTTGTCTATGTTAAACCATATAAGCAATTTCAATAATCAATTTTAAACGGATTTGACACAGATATTACCAACATAACTGGCTAGAAAACATAAAGTAGAAAACCCATCGTTTTATTATAATCACCCCAATTCAAGTTAAGACAAATGAGGTGTGAGAAATATGAATTTAATTAACACTTGTATAAATCCCATTTTCTTGAAACTTGTCACACCATGCTACAAAGAAGGATGTCTCTATAATATGAGTGGACTAGAAATAAATTAATTTAAAATCCAAATGATATTTAAACTACACTCTAAAAAAAGGGATTCAACTAATTATCCATAACATTCGTTGAACAAACCACAACGAAAACAAGGAAATGAAAAGGGTTCCAAATATTCACGATCTCCCCCCTTTAGGTTTCAGTTTCTTCTGGATAGATTAATCTTCCTCGTTCCAAGGTACGCGTATATGCATATGTATCGATCGGTTACATGTATATACGAAATTTGAAATTTATACAATTTAGTTTTGCCTTTTTATGAAAATTTTATATTTAAATTTGTTTACTTGAGAATACAATATTTGTTATTATTCATGTGTATAAATTTAATATGTTGATAGGTGAATTGGTGATGATCAGACATGGCGGAAGGATCATACGTAAAGCTGACCAAAGATCAGGCTTCTTTGCAAAATATTACCCCTGGTGAACTTAACCAGCCTATTGATATTGAAAAGGTCTCGATTTACATATTCATTTGTATACGATCATTATTCTTTTTATTTTGTTAGATCTATCTTGTTGCCCTTTGGTCTAAATTTAAGACCCCAAGCAAAATTTGCTAAATGACTTGTAATCAAAATGTTATATTCTTTGATAATATAACAAAAACTCAAATGAGATTGTTTCATTGGTCAATTCTGCGAGACGGATCTCCGACTCATTAAAGATATTATTTTTTAGTAATGTATAGATAGAGTCGATTCGTCTCACAGACATAGATGTACCTACTCTTATAATATATGTTATATTGGATAAAATTGGTGACAATTTTTGGGAAATAGCTGACCGCTCGTAGATGCGAACAATGTGGACAACCTTTACCTCAAAGCTACACACCACCAGCAGATGAAGATTGGACTACTGGCATTTTTGGTTGTGCTGAAGATAATGACAGTTGTAAGATTCTCTTTTTCAACAATTTTAAATGTATAAAATGTATTACACTTGGTTAGCCAGTGCAATTTGTGACATTTTTACTTGATGAGAATGATTCTTCTCAACATTATATATATTTACATAAAACATGCACCTCCTAATTAATGTTTACATAATAGGTATGACTGGAATGTTCTGCCCCTGCGTGTTGTTCGGGAGAAACGTCGCTAGCATGAACGACGACTTCTCTCAGCAAAGCGCTTGTGTCGGGCACGTGATATGCGTTGAAGGAGGCATCACACTGGCTGCAATCACCGCGGCGTGTAGTGGCATCGATCCAGACACTGTGTGCCTTCTGACCGAGGGTTTGTTGTTTGCTTGGTGGGTGTGTGGCATCTACACAGGAATGGGTCGACAACTGTTGCAACGGAAGTATCACTTGAAGGTATGCCGTATGTACGTGCTTCTGAGTTACATACATATATATACAGTTTTGATATAGTGAACATTAATCGTGAATATATATCAGCTAATATGACGTTCTATCTATTGAATGTATAAGACGTCACGATGCTCATAATGAGTATTGTTCATCGTATTAAAACTATATATATATATATAATATAGGTACTATAATGAATACCATAATTTTTATAAAAAAAACGACAAATATATATGGCAAGATAGATTAAATTTTTGTAGTAAGTTTGTAGGATTCGCCCTGTGATCCATGCCTAGTGCACTGCTGCCTACACTGGTGTGCTATATGTCAAGAGTACAGAGAGATGAGGAACCATTTATCCGAAGGCAATACGTCGACGGAAGCTACGGTGGTGAATCCGCCGGAGCTTCAGGAAATGAATGTGGCAGAGAAACGAGAATCTGCATCATCTTCTTCTCAGGGAGAGAGTGGACATAACAACTTGCAGTTGCATCCTCTGTGAATTATATATGCTAGTTTTTCTTTGTTTTTAACTTTTTGTGTACCTATATTGCATTTGAAGCAGAAAATTAATTAAGTGTAAATTTTATTGTTTGTCTTTCGGCACACAAAGATATATACAAGCCCGTGGATGATTTTTGAACCCTAATATTGTGTGATTATTTGTTTTATAATCCAACTTTGAGGAGTATAATTAACACCGTTTTTAAGAAGCATTTGCATATTGGAAAACTTATTTCTTTTTTTTACCTAGAGCAACCTCAAACAACTTGATTTTATCATTTTAATGACTTTCTCTGTATATTGCTAAAAAAATACATTAATAATAAAATCTTTACATCATTATTATTCTACCATTACTATATTAAATCCGTAATTTATATTAAATTCTAATTTAATTGTATTACTGCCTTAATGTATAATCATGATTTCCATGTAATAACAATTATATTTTGTGATTACATATATTTAATAATATTTATATTTAAAATATAAATTTAATAAATTATTTAATTATTATGCATTTGAATTTAATTTAACAATGAAAATTTAAATTATAACGAACAATTTATTGATAAAATGAGTAATTGGAGCATTTTGCGTCTTTTTTCTTTTGGCTGATTTGAGTTTTTTGGGTAAGGAAAACTGAAGTTTTTAGGTGTAAATACTGATTCTACAATATCGGAAAGGATATTAAATAAAATTAATTTATTATGTTGTTGTTATTATTATTATTATTATTATTATTATTATTATTATTATTATTATATAATCTTTTACTATTTAAAATAACTAACTTGGTGTCATAGTCTATTTTTTAATATACCCAAAATACCCTTCTTTTCAAATTATGTTTTCTCCATATTTTTTACTCACTATCCCCACATTTTCAATAACTCTCATTGTCAATTTCCGTTCTTTTTTTTCTAATTAACCTGACCTGTTAAGCATTAAAATTCATACACATAATTATTATTTTGCACACGCATGTACCATTGCTATTATTTATATAATAAAGCATGAACACTTAGAACAACCACGAATCCACGATGATTCAATTAATGGATGAACAAAAATGTCTCTCTACGTATAACTAATCTATTTCAAATTTATTTTTTCAATTTAATAATATAAAAAAATGTTTATTATTATTAGATATAGCATAAACTATTGATCGAGTGCATGTGTGGATTACTAGTAATATAATATATACATAATGGTTTGTAATTCTAAATTTTCATTTTATCTTATTAATAAAAATGGTAGCATGACTTAATTCTTCAATCTTCCCTTCGATCGGATAGTTGGCAGTAGCAGAGGGTTTTACCCTAAAACCCTCGGAAAAATGGCACGCTCCGCCCGATCCTCTGCCACGCGCCTACTCTACACACTCTGCACATCTTCTTCCGAGCTCAGACTCGCGGCGAGCACTCCTGCCGTTGCTCTGCTCACGGGGAATTTTCAGCTACGTCAATTCTCGGCCGGGAGTGCTGCTGCTGCCGCGAGGCAGAGGGAGGAGACCAATGCTTGGTGGAAAGAGTCCCTGCAGAAGCTGCGTAACATTGGGATATCGGCGCATATTGATTCGGGCAAAACGACGCTCACTGAGCGGATACTGTATTACACGGGTCGAATCCACGAGATCCATGAGGTCAGGGGGAAGGATGGGGTTGGTGCGAAGATGGATTCTATGGATTTGGAGAGGGAGAAAGGGATTACTATACAGTCTGCTGCCACTTATTGTAGCTGGAAAGATTATCAGGTTTTTCTTTTTTCTTTGGGAGTAATTATAATGTATTGCCTCTGCCCAAAGAATTCTGATTTCATATTTTTTTCCGCTAAAAATGTGATCTTGTCCCCTAATTACATTAAACTGTCCGGATTAATATCTGTCAAAAAATCTAGTCTAAGCGGATGAAGTGACAGTTTACAGAGCCATGTTTTTTTCAATCAGTTTACCTCACACCTTTGGTGTTACGAAGGAGTTAAGTCTACTCAATGGCAATGTTGAGTTTTTTCAAAATCTTGTTTCAAATTTTCTTCAAAAGATGTTGAAATATGCTTTGAAAGTTAGCATCTTGACCACATCCAAGCATAATCAGTGCTTGTGAAATGAAAATTGGTGTTTCCAGTTCATGGTAACACATTATTTAATGGCGAATAATAATGTTTCATCTGTTTTTTTTTATTGGTCAGTTTTGCACTTTTGCTGAATGCACATAGGATGTAGATAACTTTGCGACCTTGTTCACAAAACTAATTTGATTTCACTATTTCTCTTTTGGTTTCAAAATGTGAAATAAAAGAAAGTATTCGTGCTTGGGACCTTTTGAATTGTCTCAAGTTTCAATTTTTTTAATCGATTTTTCTATATTGTTCCAGGTTAACATAATTGACACCCCAGGTCACGTTGATTTTACTATCGAAGTTGAAAGAGCTTTACGTGTCCTAGATGGCGCCGTTCTTGTTCTATGTAGTGTTGGAGGTGTACAGAGTCAGTCAATAACTGTTGACAGACAGATGAGAAGATATGAAGTTCCGCGACTTGCATTCATAAACAAGCTGGATCGAATGGGGGCTGATCCATGGAAAGTACTTAATCAGGTTATTTGGGGTATTTTCATTATTACTGCTTGTACAGTTCAAGTAATTGGATTTTAACAAAAGCAACAGAAGCCCGTCTTGTTAAAATTTTAGAATATGTATTGAAAATTCTTGAACGAGGCTGACGTGGTATGAAATTTGTATGACAATTGTTCGACACTGTTTTACGTCTTTTCTGTCATCTTTTGTTGTTTTCCCCTTTCAGTTATACCCGTTCTTATATTTTCTGTAATCTTGTGTGCTTTGAGATTCGGTATCCTGTAGCATCCCTGTTGTTTTGTAGGTTATGCGTCAAGTTTTCCTCACTGGATATAGTTGAATTTCACCAGTTGAAAACCCAAGAAGAAGCAAATGCAGTTTTTTTTATGTATGACATTTATGAGCTGAATCACTTCTCTTTTTCTCCATAGGCGAGATCCAAACTTCGACACCACAGTGCTGCTGTTCAACTCCCAATTGGTCTAGAGGATGATTTCAAGGGCCTTGTTGACCTTGTAAACTTGAAAGCTTATTATTTTCATGGTTCTAGCGGGTCCGTCTGATAACTCATGATGTTGCATTGATCATGCATATTTCCCCCTTTGTTTTATAATTATTTTTGCCTATTGCAGTGAAAACCTTGTCACTGAAGATATTCCTGCTGATGTTAAAGCATTGGCTCTGGAAAAACGGCATGAGCTGGTTGAGGTGGTCTCTGAGGTTGATGATAAGCTTGCCGAACAATTTCTTAGTGATGAGCCTATCACAGCTACTGATCTTGAGGTAATGTGATGTTGGGCCTGTCAGCTTTCCAATAAAGGACCTATGATTTACGTTAAGTTTGTAGTCTTTTGAGCTTGAGTGACTTCTTCAAGTATCTTACAACATTATCGTTGTGTATCTCTAAGTTCTAGTACATGCTGATCAGTACGGAGTTTAGAATCGTTATACCAGAATTTTTTTATAAAAAAAAACAGAAAATTTTAGAAGTTCGGTTTGCTGTTTTCTGTTTGAAATTCTTATCTGTTGGATGAATTGAAGCCGAACCATATCCATTTTTTAGCGGGTTCGATTGCACGGTGCTAGATGTTTTGTTAAAACTATCTCATCTTTCGTTTGATGTGTATGTTATTAAGGACTTTGTACAGATATCTTAAACTGGATCTTTTTGAGTTATTAAAACAAATACCATTATATTATAGTTTTTATGGATGATATTCGATTACTTTATCATATGAGATATTGTTTGTTATCCCACTATATTTAAGAAAAAATTGTGAAACTTATGACGAGTTTGAAAAGTCACTTAACTGAAATAAAAATGTCAAAACTAAAATTCCAGAATGAGGAAAACTGTACAATTTAAACTGTAGAAAGGGTAATACCTACGAAACCTAAGCCACCAAAACTGAATCTCTGTATTAGTGTATCCTGGGTTTGAAATATCAGATGCAGGAGAAAAATAATAATTGTCCAAGCTAAAGAAAGAATAGGTTTCTGCGAACAGTATGGCGAACCTCTTGGTGTCTTATTACAGTAGGATTGGTTAGCATGGTTTACTATCTAATTTTCACTTTGAAGCTTGGCCCATTTTTAAAAATCTGATTAAGTTCTTGACTTTATATTAGTTCAAAGGGTAAGTTTAATATCTGACATATCCGTTTGTGTATGTTTTGTGTTGATCTGTAAGTATACTAAATGTATTCCTTTTTTTCTTTTCTTCTCATTTTTTTCCCCAAATAATCTCTCTTTCTCCCACCACACACACCCCCCCCCCCTTTTTTTTTACATTGATCCTCTTTTAATTTATGATTAAGTACTCTTCCCTGTTTTAGCTGTAGGGTTTTTTGTTGCTTTGCTCTCCTATGTGGCTGCTATTGACCAGCATCTTCTATTTTTGCACAGGAAGCAATTAGAAGAGCCACTACAGCACGAAAATTTGTGCCGGTGTTTATGGGTAGTGCTTTCAAGAATAAGGTTGAGTCTCACATTTTATGCAATTTTTATTTTATAAGCATGACTGAGGATTATTATTAATATATCAAAAGTTTATTTCATCAACCCAGATTGCATATTTTCTGGTTGTTTCTAAATGGTTCAGTTGTTACATAATCATGCAGTTTCGTTTTCTAAGTATGACTTGGATGTACAAGGTTTTTTTAGCATTGTTTGTTGGGTCTATATTTTTATTTTGTAAGATGACTTTAGAATTATATTTTTGTAAATTTTGCATTTTCGCTGTATCTTCCTCTGCTTGCATGCAACTATTCTTAACTTTGGCTACTTGGTGACTGCAGGGTGTTCAGCCATTGCTAGATGGTGTCCTCAATTATTTGCCTAATCCCACTGAAGTTAGCAATTATGCTCTTGATCAGACTAAGAATGAGGAGAAGGTTTGTTGGACGATTTGTGAAACTGTTTAGCTTAAGCTTGTAATTGGATTGAACTCCTAATTATTGTAGGTCAAATTATCTGGAAATCCAGCTGGTCCTCTTGTTGCCTTAGCTTTCAAATTGGAAGAAGGGCGATTTGGTCAGCTAACATATCTGAGGTAGTAAGGCTTTGGTACAAGTATTTTTTAGTCCATGTGACATTGTGTTACTGTTCAGCTAAATCAGCTGCACCGAAAATTAATTTGGTTTTTGACCTTTTTTCTTGTTGTAGAATATATGAAGGCGTCATCAAGAAGGGTGATTTTATAATGAATGTTAACACTGGCAAGAAGGTTAAGGTGAGCATGAGGACATAATAATTTTATTGAAATTTAGAATCGATCTGAATTTTTAATCTACAACATTCATGGAAGAATTGTATGACTAAGCCTCAGACTTTGAGATGATTTTTTATTTCATTTTCCAACTGTGCGAGGATTATTATCATATGTGTCAAGTTAGTCTTTGATTTCTTTGAGGAAGAAAACAAGAAAGGCACAAGTAACTAATTGTGGGACGAGCAGCTTGTTGTCTTTGTGTTGTTTCTTTACTTTTCTCGCCAATATACTCGATGAAGCTTGCATTCTTTGGGTCTTTACTTAATTCTAAAATATGGTTCACATTATAAATGCACTACAAATTTGAAATTTACGTGAAATTCGTAGCCTTTAGCTTATTTGAAATGCTTGCTCATATCTAATTCTATTTGAATGGAATTATAGGTTCCCCGCTTGGTTCGAATGCATTCGAATGAAATGGAGGTTAGTCACCTGCAAAACCGCTGGGGTGTTTTTGTTGTGATTGTTTTTACTCAAAATCAATGTGGATATGGTTCATGATTATTTCTTAAATTACCCTAGCTGGACTACTTCTAGTTGCCACTCCTTTTCAAGCCTAAGTGCAGTAGTGCACTAATCAACACTTGTAGATATTTGAGCGGCAGCTCATGCTTTTCTTGATATTTTTTTCTTCTGGCTTTCATGACATAAGATTACTTCCACTGTTGTTTGAAAAATTATTTTTCCTTTATGATTATGGTGGTTTTGCCTCCAATTTGATTGATTCAAGCTTCCTATTTAACAGGACATTCAGCAGGCACATGCTGGGCAGATTGTTGCTGTATTTGGTGTGGATTGTGCTTCAGGTACCACATGCTGTCGTACTCAAGATTTCTTTTTCATTGTGATGTTGACAAAGGCACTTTACCATCATTCTGGAAAATGCACCATAACAAAAGGGTAAATCTTTGTTGATGCATGTGTAACTAGGTGATACATTTACTGATGGATCAGTTAAATATACCATGACTTCAATGAGTGTTCCTGAGCCGGTGATGTCATTAGCCATTTCAGCTGTTTCTAAAGACTCGGGGGGGAATGTGAGTGGTCCAATGATGTTTCTTCTGTGTTTGAATCAGTGTGATAATCATGAATCTTGTTGTTATTAGTATTCTGAATAAATCTGATCTATCCTTGATTTGACAGTTTTCCAAAGCTCTTAACCGTTTCCAGAAAGAGGATCCTACTTTCCGCGTTGGCCTAGACCCTGAAAGTGGACAAGTGTGACTTTTTTTTACCGTATTTGTTATTGTCATATGCCAAAACTGCAGCTTGATCACTGTTGTAGTTTAAAGTAAACACTAAACAGCTTGCACATTGTCGTTGCAATGGTTTTTGAGCAGACAATTATATCCGGAATGGGGGAGCTCCATTTGGCCATATATGTTGAGCGCATGCGAAGGGAGTACAAGGTGTTGCTTCTTTTGATTATTACAATGTTTTGTCTGTTGTTGAAAACGTGATACTATTTTCCTGATCACTTCATTTTTATTTGGGTTTGTTAGGTTGATGCAAGTGTTGGAAAGCCACGTGTCAACTTTAGGGAGACAATAACACAGCGCACCGAGTTTGATTATCTGCATAAGAAGCAGAGTGGAGGACAGGGTCAATATGGAAGGGTCATCGGGTAAGTGTTCATGCCATTACTGATTGCAGGTTCATCTTTTTCTCTCTATCCATGGTCTTGTACTGGTAGGGCCCATTCTTTTTTCGGTTCGACATTTCTTTGTTTTCATGAGCATTTTCCGTTTTTCTTTGTTTTGGACCAACTGCCATAGATTCATGCCATGACCTACAGCTGTTTTGGCATTGTTTCTAGCTGCAGTTGTATGATGCCGTGCTGGGTGTAATGGCATTATTTATGTTTGTTACGTGTTGAAATTCAGTTTTATCGTCTATGATTGATTCTTGTTTAATGTTGCCTTCTTGTTTGAGACAACTGTTCTGGAATTTGACTGTACAGTATAGGAGACTATTATATCAGTTCTTAAAAGTATCTCTGTTTCAGTAGCCTGAAATGCTCCCAGAAGTGCTCAACTCCTATTGTGCAAGTCACCAATGCCTTGTGAAATAGTGATAGTGATGCTATTTTTCATTCCACGTGTTCTTAAAGTATTGTTAGTCAACCATCCAAAACCATGTAAACCTCCAATACCACTTTACACATGTTATAACAATGTTCCAGGAAAGCATTTTTAAGGGTTTTCAAGTCCTCTGCCTTTTATTATCGTTAAATTGTCATCTTACTATCTCTATCTGACAGGTACATGGAACCACTTCCTCTGGGATCACCAACGAAGTTCGAATTTGAAAACATGCTTGTAGGACAAGCAATACCATCCAACTTCGTACCAGCTATCGAAAAGGGTTTTAAAGAAGCTGCTAACTCGTATGCTTTGAATATTCTTTTCTTGTTTCATATTTGACTAAATGCAAATGGCTGTCAAAAATTCTTGTTTGGGTACTTTGGGAATTTAATTGTTATCTCCCTTAGAGGCCTTATCGAGAAATAAGTTGCCCTGAAGCTAGTCAATGGACTTCTTTGAGAGAATGAATTGGAGTCAGAAAAATTGTGGTCCTTGTCTACCACCTTCATTGAAGCATTCTAGAGAAATGGAAGGTTATTATTCATAAAATTCTGGGGAATTGTGGTTATGATCTAGAGAAATATGTTGCCTGCATCTGATGCTTGAGCTGAGTCGCCCATTTATATCTTCGACTCTTCGTTGTGGCACTAAAACCTTTTTCTTCCCTGAGTTGGTCCAATGGATGTGTGCCTGCATGATGATATGTATGCTCTCAACTGTCAATTGAATATGAACGTACTTGTGCATGCAGTGGGTCACTTATTGGCCATCCGGTTGAAAATATTCGCGTCGTTTTGACTGACGGTGCGGCCCATACTGTGGATTCAAGTGAGCTTGCTTTCAAGTTGGCCTCGATTTATGCCTTCAGACAGGTGCTTCTTCCATGCTTTCAAATTTTTAATATTTAGTCGTCTTTCCTTTTTAGGCATTTGATTTTCTTCTTTGTAATTCCATAAAGAGTTTTCTAGTGTTCAATGATTTAACACAATTCATCTTGGTTTGTTTTTTTTGTTTTTTGCTATTATTTTACTAAACAGTGTTACACGACTGCAAAACCCGTTATATTGGAGCCTGTGATGTTGGTTGAGTTAAGAGTTCCCACAGAATTTCAAGGAACTGTGACTGGTGATATTAACAAGTCGGTATCTTTCTTTTTTCCATTCTTTTGAACACAAATAAAAAGTCGACTGCGGCTGAATCTTTTGGTGGTCTTTCAAGACTTACTGATTTTCTGCATCTAATAAATGCTCAATAGGCGGAAAGGCATGATCGTCGGGAATGATCAGGAAGGAGATGATTCTGTAATAACTGCTCATGTATGTATCATTTCGTGTAAACTCAATGCTATTCCTCACTGTTCGCCTTAGTGGCCCTAGTTGAACATTGTTTATATCATATTGGACTCTATTTTAGACAAACATAAAGCTTTTTTTTCCTTCCATATTTTTTTACATCAGAAGGCTCCTGTTATATGTTCTGGGTTAGATTCGTTTATTGCAATCTGTTTCAGGTGCCTCTCAACAATATGTTTGAGTACTCGACGTCCCTTCGTTCAATGACACAGGTAAAACCGTCCATAGCTTTCCATCAGCAATGAGATACAACTCAACATAGATATTTAACATGCATCTTTCTTCTTTCTAGGGGAAAGGAGAGTTCACAATGGAATATTTAGAGCACTCTCAAGTTTCACAAGACGTGCAGACACAGCTTGTGAACGCGTACAAGGCAACGAAGACTTCGGACTAGCCAGTAGCCGGCTATGGTTTTGGAGCACCACCATACACTAAACTGTATTGTTATTGATTTTTTGACTTAGGGTGAGATCATTTTTGTTTTGGCCAAGGAACTGATCGTTCAATCTTGAAAAGCTTGAAATAAGATATATAATATATCTTTTTATTTATTACGATTGGACGAATAAAACTTTTTTGTATTATATGGTGGAAAAATCTACGGTTATGGGATTTTTTTCATGTCTCGTTTTATAGAAAGATTTGCTTATACATTGATTCCACACGAATTACATTATTTATCTATCCAATGAACATGAGATTATGAACTGGCCTTGCCTTATTTACAGTCTGTGCGAATGATATCTGAAGCTTCAGATGGACTCTGAATCACTTTCACACGGATGGATTTTATTATATTTCATCAAAAAAATAAAAAAATCGCAGAAGCTAGCATTATTGAAACATAATGAATGCTGATACCTTTGGGTGGTTTGGTATGGTACATGTATTATACTGTTCACAAAAATAAAATTAAAAAACGATATGTTGAAAAAAATCAGAAAAAATTGTACCAAGGCAAAAGAACTTTCCTTATTTATAATTTTTATATATTTTTTAAATCTATAAACAATGTTTCTATATATTGAAAAATTTTCCATTGATATCATACTTATTATCATATTTTATACCGAAAATATCAAGATTTCCAATATATTTTGATCTGATGACTTCGGTATACCAGAAATTTCGATAATTCATTGAACTCTTAGTGCTGCGTCACTTACTTTTCCATAAGTCACGAGCAAAAATTAAAACATAATCGCTTGCACCCCCACGAGCGTTTGTCAACAAACAACAAAACCCAAAGAATCTTTTGCACGAGTATGTGAACCAACAGCAAAACGCCAGTCATTGGTTCCATTTTGCAGGCAAAATATATGCATGATTTCATAAGATATGTATGTATATACATACATATTGAAAGCCAGTAGCTAGTAGACCCACAAATTTTAATCAATCAGCAGCGTTTTATAATATATGTTTCATTGCATAATTTAAACAAATAAATAACACACACACTCATATATACTATATAGTCACATAAATGACAAGATTTGATTGGTATTAATGACCTCCACCTAAAACAAAGGGAACGGGGGGGGCCTCGCTTAGTTTTCACAATACTGAAATCAATGTAATTGTACGATGAAATTGTCTTTCATGATTAAGGTAATTAGATGTGACTGTACGAAGCATGTAGTTGTTCCTTTGCTCTAACTATTTTATTGCTGAAAAGGAAACTCAGAATCGTGCAATCAATGACTACACGACCCACCCACCCCCCTCTCCCCGATATATATATATATATATATATATATATATATATATTTACCCCTTCACAGTATCTGGCAGGAGTTTAATGTTTCTTTTAATTATAAATTAGAAATGTGTTACTATTTTCCAAATATATTATTATGGTATAGGATATGCAAAAGATCTTATAAATATATACATAATAATGATCTATATATCTAATTATAGATGCATATGATTAAGCTGTCGTTTCACGAAATGTGATTTTAAATATATTTTGGTGATGTGATTCCAAATACATGAAAAAAGTGTCTTTTGGTGGTTGTTGTCTAGTCTATTATAGATAATTTGCGAGTCCAAGAAGTGGTGCAAAAGGGATATTGCACACCTGACTTTTAGAAATAAAAAATAAAAAAATAAAAAAAATTGTGTCCCACAAATATAATAATTCAATCCAATAAATACATTAAGGCCTTGCATAAAAAAAGATGCATTTATTTAGAATCGTAGGCTTTATTGTGAAATTTATTTTGTCTGAGTCAATACAAAGTTAGGCATTATTCTAAGTTGTCGGTCCACTGGTATTTCAGATTATAAAATTTTAAGTTTTTTTTTTCTTCTAATTAATTAACTGGTTTGATCTCTATTTCCCCAAGCGAGCCGGACAACTTTATGATCCAACCATCATTTATTGATACATTATAACGTGTTTTGATCTTCTGCTAATATGTACCTTTATTTTGATTTTGCATTTTCCTTGGCCAAGATTCATTCAATAATTCAAACATATATAGATGTTTTGTGTTCACGGAATATCTTATAAGGCGGTTTCATTAGTTGATTTAATTTGTAATATAGATCTTCGATCCGATCTAATTCACTGAAAATATTATTTTTTACTACAAAAGTATTATTATTTTTGCATATATCAATCAGATAAACTTTTCTCACAAGATACCTATTTATGTATATTATAATCACTTTAACATAAGACATTTTTAGACTTATAATTTGCACGTTTTTTTTCTATGATTTGGTTATAGTTCAGTTTTTAGCCCATTAACGTGTAATTTTTTTTAGTCATACATTAGCAGAGTACTAGTGTGGCACCGAACGACAAACACATCATCATGAATGTCTATCACCATATCAGTATTTTATAGTGGCACGTTATCATTTTTCGATCCAATGTCAGCACTCCAATTAAAATGATTCTTATCCAAAAAAATACGAATTAGTAGAGTATGATTATAAGTTGAGCGACAAGGTAACCAAAAATATAAAATTTCCCCAAGGAAATACTTTGAAGTTAATCGGAACATCTTTTAATGAAAATTCATACCGACTTGAACCCCACCCAAAAAAAAAAAATGCCATTCAACTACGAGTGACTGATTCGGGGGGCGATGAGTTGTACACATGAATTGGTCATTAATGTAATATAATATTTGAAATTCTTTATGACATATTTACAAATAGAATAACACACATACACACATGGGAGGATCTATTAAGGGGCAAGGGAGGGAAGAATCGGCGCATGTTTCTTCTTGAGTTTTGATATCAAAGTACTAGTGTGCCTTTAGATTTTAAAATTAAAATTATGCACATAAAATTAAGATAATTAATGATCTAGAAGTCAAAGTTAACCACTACATATATCATTTAAGAATCGTCTTCATAATCCAGTGGAAGATTAATATCTGAATGATAGTTCAATTACATATATTTAAAATGAAATATTTCTTAGTTTGTTTGTGTCTCGATTATATATAGGTCACATTTTTTTCATTTTTTTTCAAATATATAGGCTTATATAATATATATTTAGTAATCTTGTTTCTACTCTTTTACTAATATACTTCTGTTAAATAAGTTTTGAAATAAGTGTAATCATTTTTGAATGAATCGAGTAGGGATAAAATATGAATTTTGTGTGTAAATTTATTTTTCCAATGTTTTTTCTTAATTTGTGAGTTTGAAAAAACAAGTTTATATAATTGAAACATATGAACTATTTTTTTTTATCTTTGGTTCTTTACTCTCCGTCGAAGAAATTCCTGGGTCCATATATATATATATATATATGTGTGTGTGGCTTTAATATTATTCTTTGTTTACACAATAATGCAAGCAAAAAAAGTGGACATGCACTGAATATGATGAATTGATGAGATAGACGTAGGTCGAAGTTTTCAGAGATTTTATAGGTTAATTGTCGTGTCTGTTCTCTGTATTATTTGAATTTTCATTTTCAGCACAAATAGTAGTTTTGCTTCAACAATGGATACCATAGTGAAAGAGACCTGTCTTAGCTTCCTCCCTAGCTCAAGAATTCATTTTTAGATCTGTATTCTATCATGTATAAATATATATTTGATTCCAAATTCGAAAAGTTCAAAAACATTTTTTTAAAAAAGTAATCTCAAACATTACTTAAATATATGCATGCATCCGTGTGAATGATACGCATACTGCAAGTTGCATAGACAATGTAACCAATTTTGAAACGCCTACTACTAATAAATGCGGAAAAACTTTTTTTTTTTTTTTTAAATAATACTATACATATACGCCCATACATATATGTATATAAAAATAACATATCTTTCTTAAATAACCTGAAAAATATTACATAAATAAATAAATCCTTAAAATGTTTCTTGCATCCATTTAAAATAATAAACAATGCTGCTGAAAAATCTCATATGCGGAACAATAATAAAATAAAACATGTTTCAAAATTTCATCATAATAGACTAAATAACTGCGACGGTCACGGGGCCACTGCCATGCTCGCTCATACGTCCTCGCCACCGGTAGGAGCTACATCATACTCACCTGCACCATATAAGCGTAGTGAGCCTAGAGGCTCAACATGTCTAATCCTTTATAACAAGGGTTAAAATAATGCATCACGTAAATACTAATACATATACATGTATATGAGCATGCATGGAAACATTTTTCATAACATAAATGCTGAATCATAAATCTTATACATAACATAACTTTCTTCATCATACATAACATAATTGAGCATGTCATAAACATAAAAACTGTGTATGGTCATATCCATGAATGTGACTAATAACTGTGCCGACTGATCAGTCTAAAGAACCATCGTACGTGGCGGTGGATAAATCCACCTCTATGCTGGTAGTAAACTACCTCTGTGCCAGTGGTAAAACCACTTCTATGCCGGTAGTAGAACTACCTCTGTGTCAGTGGTAAAACCACTTCTATGCTGTCACATCACTTCAATTTCCATAAAATATTTTTCATGCTCAAATCTTAATCATAAACACATCATAAAATATTTCATGTATGCATGCACTTAAAATGTGTCCGTAATATATATTTAATTAATTTTAATAATAAATACTTTTACTTAAAATAGACTTCATGCATAAAAATAATTAAATATATATTCCGGACTTAGTTTATTTTTATGGGTTGGTCCAGACTGCTGGTCACTCACTCTAAGCCCATTAAACTTAAATAAAATCCAATAATCATATTTTAGCCCAAATAACTTAATTAAACTTAACTTGACCTAAATAAAATATTTAAGCCTAATTACTTAACTTAAGCCCAATAAAACTCTAGACTGGCCCAAAATTCTCATGGACTCCCAAGCCCATAAAAATCAGTGTGCTAACTTAAATAAATTATTTAAGGCCCAAATAAAATTATTTGGAGGTCCAAATAATTTTATTTCTAATTAATTGGCCTAAAAATCAATTAAAACATTAAACATTTTAAAATTAAAATACTCGAGCCCGGCCCACCTAGCCCTGACCCGGACCTACCTGACCCGACCTAGACCCTACTGACCCGACCCACTACCCTGACCCGACCCGGAACCACCCAGAACCCCCAACCCGATCCCCCCTCTCCCCTTACCTTCGGCCGTGCGAGCAGCAGCTTCCCGGGGCTGCTGCCGCCGTGCTCCGGCCGTCCCCTGGCCGGAGCACCACCACCTAACCCTAGCCCTCTTCAAGACGTTTCCAACAAGCTAAAAACCAGCCCAAACCGATACCTAACGAAGGAGAACGAAGCAAAACCATCTATCCCTTAATCTGCTCGCGTCCTGCGCGCGACGCCGGACTTCCGACCGTTCGGCCGCCCAACTCCGGCCACCACTGGCCGGAGAACAACTTGGATTACCTTCCCCTATGTCTTGTGGTTCTAACCCAACTGGAATCAGTCTAAAACACGCCTTATGGACCGAGAACGACCCAATCTCCCAACATCGCTCAACCTGCGCACCCTAGGACCTGTTCTGAACCAGCTCCTCTCCTGGCCATGCATGG
Source organism: Henckelia pumila (assembly GCF_033568475.1). Taxonomy (NCBI): domain Eukaryota; kingdom Viridiplantae; phylum Streptophyta; class Magnoliopsida; order Lamiales; family Gesneriaceae; genus Henckelia; species Henckelia pumila. The sequence goes on along the minus strand of NC_133122.1, from coordinate 46,252,156 downwards.
CTCGAACCACTGGACCCAGCTCGACCCTAGGCACCCTAGGACACCCCTTGACCAAGCAACCTCTGGACCGAACCATGTTGGTTAAAAAACGTGAGTATGACCATGTGTCCACCAAATTATGCAACAAGCAACCAAAACTCCCATAGAATTCGAAATATTCATGAATAATTCTGAAATAAAAATATCATGCATGAATAGTAGCTTATATGGTGGTCAAATAAAAGTTTTAGACATGCCTTTGATTTTTAAAACGAAGCTAGACCGCGTGAACGACTCCGGGACGACGGGCGATGACGACAAGCCTTGAACCTTCAAAAACGAGCTATGGAGTTCTTCAAGGATTGCTAGGTGAAGAAGATGAATATAGAGGGGAATGGGTCGGCTAATGGTGAAGGGAGGCGTGTGTGTGTGGGGATTAGGGTTAGACTTAGTCTAGGTTTTGATATTTAAGAAAATAGGGTAATTAATATATTATTAAGGATATTAAATATATAGATAAAATATAACTTATCACAAAACTCTAAAAGAAATATTTAAAAATCTGAAACATTAATAAAAATCCCGAAATTAAAATTAAGGGAATTTTTAAAAGTGATTAAAAGTCATTATCTTGGCTAATTTTGGATAAAAAGGACTCCTAAAATTATATAAAATCAAATACTAAAAATTTTGAGATAATAAAACTCAAAATAATATTTTAGGGCTCTAAAAAGGCTCATAAAATCATTTGGGTGGAAAGTTGTCATCTCGTCCGTCCACGGTCCCGTCTACGCGATCAAATATTTAAAATACTAAAAATCATAAAATCACTAATTATGGGTTAAATGCTTAAATAAATTAAATCATGCATATAAATCACATAATAACACATAAATTCATTTAACCCTTATTTTAAAATTAATTTCTCCTAATTATGCATGCGGATTTACGTATTAAAATTTTTGGGTGTTACAAATTTATAGCCATTTCAAATTTTAAGGTACGACTTAATTAACTTATGTTATTTAACTAAACATCGAAATTGATCTATATATGTAAATTAAAATTTCTTTAATTTTGATGACCGTAATTCTTAATTAGTTAAAAGCAATACAGTCTCATTAATGTGGAATCCTTGAGATACACATGCATTTGTTGCCTAGAAAACTAGGTCAAAAAATCATGGCACTTTTTTCCTAGCTAGTAACGTATTTTGTTCGACTAATTTTCTTTTTTTACCTGCATCATTCTGAAATATACAGAGAGAGAAATAGTATAAGATTGAGATATAATTATCACCGTAAATTTATTTAAAAAAAATTATATAGAAAAAAAATATTACCGATTTAATTAATTAAAGGAAGTGCGTAAAATTAGATACCACACAGCATTTTTGGTGACTTTTTCAGTCGTTTCCCCTCACCAACAGACAGCCCCACACCTTATTTTCAGTACGTGGTCACCTCGCCGCCTCTTATATATATCTTATTATTATTATTAATAACAAAAATAATAATGATTAGTCTTATTATTAATTTTTATAAAATTTGTATCAATGTAAACTTTTTTCGTGTGAATTTTCTATAAATTAAAAAAATTCATTTCTTTTTAAAATGTCATTAAAACAAATCACGTAGATGGCCATATATTTATATTTAAAAAAAATCTACATTGATACAAATTACAAAATGTAGATGGACATTTTAGATCAACGTTGATAAGACAAATTTGTCGAGGCAGCTAGGGTTGAAATAAAAAATATCTTTACGTATGAGTTGAATATGGACATATAGAATATTATGAATATTATATTTAATAGCGTTCAATTTCAAAATTCTGAGAGAGTTTTTAAAAATTATTTAATTTTCTAAAATAATATATATCATTAATATTCGTTGTAATTAATTATGTAGCTAAATTTATCGGCCAAAATATGTAGATTTTGTAGGAGCTGTACTTAAATAGCTCCGGTCTTTATCAATTAACGTCCTTTATCTTCATTGAAATTTTCAGATTTTTATCATCAATATATAAGATCATAATTTTTTTTAAAAAAATGCATCCAAATCAAACCATTAATTCAAGAATAAAGTTAGTATTAATTAATAAATGCGAAATAATAATAATAATAATAATGAACCCCCAAAAAAAAGGGTTAGAAATAGTTTAGAGTGGACATTCCGTACAAAAAAGAGTCAACGTCAGTGTCAGACTTTTTTCCCACCAAATGCCTTTGCCACCACATTCTCTTTATTTCATATCTTTCTTTCCTTATCCAATCTATTATTTAATGTTTTGTATGCCCAATGCATCCACCCCAATTTCTTCTTCTTCTTCTTCTTAATCACATGCCATCATTTATATGATATGATTCCTATTAAATTTAATCAGCCAAAATCATTACTATTAATATGTGAATTACGGTTAAATGCAGGTTTTCTTATATATATTGTACCCTCTAGCTAGTTAAAATAGATAGATATGCAGAGAGTTGTTAATTACAGACGTACAATATATAAATATTTTTTGAGCGAGAAGAAATTAAATTTGTAATATTAATGTTGTTGGATCATCCCCATTGTGATTGGGCAGATATGATCCCCGCTCGCAAGGCCGTACCACCAAATCCCTCTACAATAAACGACGTCGTACTCTAGCAGATACGATCCGATTCCCTTTTCTTTATATTTCATTTGCTCGTACATTGGGGTTCAATAGGGTTGGGATTCATGTAACCTTCCTACTCAATTTTCGTCCCGAAAATAATTGAGAATTTTTTTTCTAATCCCGTATCCAACACATTTCAGGACCCGAATGTTCGGGATCTCATCGATTAGGAAGAGAAAATCTCGAAAAAAAAAATTTCATGCTTACGCTTTCGTTCAAAAAACAAAAAAATGTGATTATTTTATAAAAATAATATTTAAAAACTTATATTTCTAAATAAAAAATAAATATTCAACTTAAAAGATATTAAAATATTCCAAAAAATGCTTCAAAATTCTGTCAAGAGAAGAAGTGAATCAAATAAATATTAATAAAATGTTTATATACAAATTACTTGATAAATTTCTTTAAATAGATTGTCAAATTGCATATTTTGTTCTACATATTTGTGTAAATTAGATAATTATAAATATGAATGAATTAAATTATTAATTTAATTTTTTGAAAAATACACAAAAACAAAATGTCATTTTGTGATTCTACAATTTGATCGTTTCAAATAAACAATCATCCGAATTAAGTCCACAATTAATTGTTATATGAGTCGAAACCCAATAATATTTAGCTCAATCTATTAATAAAATTCTTAATAAAATATATTATAATATATTTCGGAACGGGTCGGGATAAAGTTTTATTCTCGATCCCTCTCTTGATGTTAATCTATATATATATATATATATATTGTTACTTGCAAAGAATCATCAATATCCTCAATCCACGACTTAGAATCATGACTTGTTAGGTAATAACATGTTACTCTTAGAATAATATCTTAAAAGTTTATTTAACGGTAAAGATTTATCAATACTAATAATAACGGTAAAGATTTATCAATACTAATAATTCAGGCACGAAAAATAAAGTTGAAAGAATTAATAGTCATAAATAGCAAGAAACATTTTTGTCCATCCATTAATTTGATCAAAATAATTATTTTAAGAAGTTTATGTATTATTAAGTTATATAAATATATATATTTTTATTAATTTTTTGAATGATCACATGTCTATTATTAAATACCCATAATTGGATCACCCTGTACGCAACCTGAAATTTTCCCACGAGACTAATCGACCCTTTTCCGTAATTTTAAATCGTTATTTGGGACGACATTATTTTGTGGATGGAGTTAATTTGTTCCTCACTTGATTTATGAAAATTTATTAAGTGATAATAAATAGCGTACGTGAAGAAGAAAAACTATCAGATCCAGACAATATTATAATTCAAGTGTGAAGCGCGTCGAAGCGTGAAAGTTAAGTTTTAAGTTTTTCAAGCTTAAATAAGATTAAAACGAGCTTAAGCGTAAAAAAGCGTTTTCAGTTTTTATTATAATTTTAATTATTTTAAAACAAATATTAAATAAAATGTTATATTAACCACAAATATATGATTTAATAGACAATTCAAGTGCTAAACCATAAATATATATATTTATAAAAATATTTTTATTTTAAAAAATAAATGAAATCTTCTGTTCTAAAAAGCGGTCGCTTAAGCGTACTAAAACTTAAGCGAGATTAAACATCGCTTAAACAAACTTTTTAGAACACTGACTAAAACTGGTGTTTAATATTATGTACATGCACGTAAATTGCAAATCCTCCTATTAAAAAATCTAAAATGCATTACTAAAAATTATTACTAATAGGTTAACATACTCCTTATCTTCTAAAAAATCAAACTTTTATGCTTGATTTATAAAAATATAGGGTTTCAAATTCAATTTTACACAAGCCGTTGTTTATTTTTTAAAATTTTAAAATGAGTTTGGATGTAATTTTCCATTATTATTATATTATTATTTTACTTTTATTTATATATATATATTTTTTGAACGACTTTTATAATTTTATTTATATACTTATTATATTATTATTACTTGTGAAAAATACTATTTGGCGATGAGCAGGTTGGTATTTAAGGTTTGTGTCGGTTGGGCTGTAAAGTAAAATCAAACAGCTGGTTCATTCGGACCCTACGCATTCAATGTGCCAAAACCAAACATATCATCGTTTTACGCGCCGTCAGTTGCGTGACCTACACTTGTCACTGAATCAGTCAATGTATCGTTTGGTTGCTAATATTATTAGGTTGGTGTATTTAAAGTGGGAGATTTAATTACTTTTACGGTTTGGAGTTTAAAAGTCAATAGGGATTCAATTTAAACTTTTATAAACTTTACGAAAATCCAGAGATATCATAAATAGACTTCCGTGGAGTTTTTAAAAGTCATGTTGTATTCAACATTGATATCATAAATAGACTTCCGTGGAGTTTTTAAAAGTCATGTTGTATTCAACATTGACTTTTAAAAACTTCATAAAAGTCGAGAGATATTCAAATTTTCAATGGATTTTTAATGACTCCATGAAAGTCATTGAAGTACAAACATAAAAACATAATGTGCAATGCTAAAATGTCAAGATTTATCTTTGATTCATCCTCAAAATTTGAATGAACTTCTAATTATTCATTTCTTCTCTCTCCTCTTTCAAATAATATTTCTACACATTTCTATATTTTCTAATTCAAATCATATTTCTATAAACACATTTTCTCTTCAAAATTTTCTAATTTTTAGCCGATTTAAAAAATATTTATAAAATTTTGATTAATTAATATTTATAATTTGAAATTCAAAATTTTTAAAAACGCCAAAAATTTCAACTTTTTGAATTTTGCGGGTTGGATTTTTGGAATTAATTTTTTATTTTAATACATAAATTATACAACTAATTTTAATATTAATGACTTTAAATGATATTACAGAAAACTAAATATATTATGATAGGTAAATATATTATTTTCGCTATAATACTATAATTTTAAAACTTTTGTATTTGTTTGTAGATATTTTAACTATCGATATTTTCAACTTCGTTCAAGTTATAAAATCTAATAAACATATGTCTATGAAAGTCTGCCAAAAACTCTGCAGAAATCCGTAGAATTCTGTTTACAATTCTATAACATTCTATAAAAATCAATAAAAATTTGTCAAACTCCATAAAAAGTATGTCATTTTAAAAGTCACTGAAAGTTATTAAAATTTTGAATTGAATACACCCCTCTTAATATATGTATAATTTGTTTCATTTAATCTCACGATCTTTTCGTCTTATTTATTCATCTATTAATTATTAATTTTACATTAATCAAATCATTCATAATTTATCTTAAATAAATCAAATCATTGAATATAAATTATTATATTACACTTTATAAATAATATTTTTTATATTTATTTATTGTTAAAAAGACAAAATATTAATTTATAGTTTTTATATAAAACTTAATCAATAAAGTCAAATAAGCTATAATATATCAATCAAATCCAATACTATATTAATTATCATTTTTTATTTATTTTTAATGCATTATATTACTTATCTATGTATTATTTATCTAATCACTCAAATCAAACGATCGATAGGGGTGAGTTTTCAGTATACCGTACCAAAAATACCGGTATAAAACGGTACCGATACAGAAATTTGAAATTTTAGTATGGAAAAAATCCATACCGATATCATACAAATATCGAAAAAAAATTCGATATATCGAAAAATATCTGTATATCGAAAAAATTTTAATATTATATCCCGATAATTCAATATTTTGGTACAATGTATCAGGCCTAGCCCTATGACATTAATACATGCTATTAATTATTATATATGAAAATACTATTAATTATTAATGTATTGTGCTTTCCTTTCAAAAAAATTTATATATGATAATACTATTAATTTAATGTGTATAGATCATAAATTTCTAAAATTAAAATCATATTATAAATTTATAAGTTCCCAAGACATATTGACGCAGTGTTTGGTTCAATTGATAGGATTATTGAATGATTATTAAATGAATGATAAAAGACATGATAAATAAGGATTGGTAATTTGTGTTGAAAATAGTATTATGTTTGGTTTGATTTTTAGGAATAAGATTAAATAATGGTTTAAAATTTTTTGCCAAAAATACCATTTATATTTTATTGGATGGGTGATTTTTAGGTTGGAGAAAAAGGAAAATTATGAAATTTATGTGTAAGATAAAAACAAGGATAAATAATACTATGGTGAGTGGAGAGTTTAGTTAACTTACTATAAAAACAACTTTATCCTTTCTAGGTTAGATTATCTTGTTTTAATAAAAATCCTACCAAACAATGGATTAAATAAAAAATCACACATAAATCTACCTAATTCCTTATACCAAACACTGCGTGATGATAAGATTTTTGACAACCCCGCTTTCGATAGCGAATTCGAACTCAATTTCATATTGTTTCTCAAAACTTACTACCTTGCATGGGCGGATCCTATAGCACAGGCCCCCCCTCAATTTTTCATAAAATTTTTTTATTATATATTTGTATTATTTATTTAATAAAATATAATATAATACATATCAATTTTAATTCATATTTGTTTTATATATTGAAAAATAAAATTATTTAGGGACTTATCAAATAATATAATAATATTTTAAATTTTCTGCTTGTCATTTAATGATATAAATTATGCATTGGTTATTTTTTTTATGAATTGCATCGTTGAACATACTTAGATTTTTATTTTTGCCTAAATTGTATTTTTTTGATATCTCAATTTTTTTAATGTGTTTAGCTTGTATCTTTTTATTCTAAAAATTGTTAACACATATATTGACAAAATGAACTAAATTTAATATATAAAAAATAGAGAAAACAAAGTGGTCACTTAAGGTACCACCCGACGGAGCAACACGTGGCTTCACTCTTAATTGCCTCCTCCTGAAAAAAAATTTTGGGTCCGCCCCTGCTACCTTGAGCTAACAAATGATATAATTTAATGGAGATTGAACTCAGATTAGATCACCATGCGAAGTGTATTGTATTTGTTGGTCGTTGTAAAATATCAAAATTATATTTGTGGATGGAATTACAAGATTACATCTTCCAACCATTGAACTATATATAATGACTGTATATCTGTTTTGATAAGTACTTATGAAATTATATTTTTCACAATATTTTATAAATTGTTTTAAAGGTGTTTTCAAAATAAATATGAATTTAGACAATCATACCATAAAAACATATTTTACTGTTAAAAAGTAATATGTTTGATTTTCATTATTGTTTTTCAATTCTAATAACATCAAAATTTATATCTCAATTGTTCTTTTAAAAATCTTATTTGTAGAATATTTAAAATCTTTTTCAAATTTTAGCAATTTTTGACAGAAATCATATGTCCGATTATATTTTGTAGAAGACATTTTTTCTATTAATTTTAAATCGCGTTAGAATCTTGATCTAAATACGATGTCATCGTCTAGTCATTGTATAAACCCAGTCTCAAGGTTAAAATTAATATATATTCATTAATGTAATCGTTATTTTATAACACATCAACAATTTTCGATGTCACGCTTATTTTTCAATGTGATGTATCATTCTCGCGTCATGTCGACATTTATGCATTGTTACACTTCTATATATAAATTTTCTAAAATTCTAAAACTAATATGAGACGAGGGTATAGTATTTTAATTTATTATATTTTTTGAATCATCGTGGTTGACACACTATTTATGATCTAAGCACGTAGCGATCATATAATTTTATAGAATGTTCAAAAGTGGGTTTAATTAGAGGTATTTTTCGTGGCATGTGGAATTAATATCGTTTAGCATGTTACCTGCCATGATCAAGCTCATACTAGTAATTCTACGATTGTGTGAAAATAATGCCAAAATAATAAGTTATGAGTGTAAGTGAATAAAATTTTTATGTTTTATTATTAAGAAATAAAAATATAGATAAATAATCTAAAGTGTATGAATATAAAAATCAACAGTTGACTGTAGTACCCTATATTCCTTCATTGAAGCAAAAAATACGTACGGCTCATTACCTTTTAACACTTTGGAGGATATTTTTGCTGATGTACAGTGAATTTCTAGCTTCTTCAATTTTGAAATTTATATATTGATCAGTAAATTTTTGGGAAGATTTTTTTTTATTTTGCAAAATTTTAACTTGTGAAACTCGAAGCTTTTGAAATGAGAACCGAGAGCACTAAAATAAATACCTTGAAATTATAATAAATGATAGAAATATTTATTATGATTGCTGCTCTGACTTGATATAGTGAATTTTTTTTGAGAAAATTATATTTTTATTCTATAATTTTATTATTTTATAATTTTGATCTTTAATATTATCAAATTAATTTCATTCATAGTTTTATATTTTTTTTTGGCGATATAGTCAATTTTATTATGATTGCTGATGCGACACTACACATGTCATCGTACATCAACATTATATTAGTGAAATGTCAACGTCAAGTCGAAAAAATAATAAAATTTTCAAAAAACAGGATAACATTAGTACTAAAACTAGAATTTGACAACATATTGGACTAAAAATCACAGAAAGACAAATAAATAGGGGGAAATTTGTTTTTTTTTTCTTTCCAAATTCTATAGTGTTTCAAGATCGTGATTTTGTAGATTAAATATAATATATGTTTTTCCAACCTAGCATACGGTGGTGTAAATTGTTAAGATCTTATTAGTTAGATGAGCAAAACTTCGAAAATGAGTATGTATATTATCTTTTTATTTGAAGCAGAAAATGATGTGTATACTTATAGTAAATCGGCTATGAGTGATTATGTTTCATTCTGACTTTATTATGTTTTACGTTCTGAAAAATGCCATTGTACGTTGTTAATATTTTGAACATTTGTTTCATGTTTTTGTTAGGTTTGAAGTTGAACTGTATTTGATATTGCAGTACGGGGAGATATTAGCCCGTTTACCTTGTACGGGTATACATACAAATTAAGGATCTTTGTGTGTACTGTATTCTATGCCCGATCGATAAAAATTCAAATAATGCGATATTATCATGAAGATTTTCATTTTCAAAAATGTACTTTAAAGTGGATCGAGCAACATATACCTTTTCTATTAAATAGAATAAATTCAAATGAATATTAATTAATTTATATGTTCGAAACCTTTAACCTAAAAATAACAAAATACCTTGTCAATTATTTATAACTCTTCTGGTATCAAAGTAAGACAAAATCTTGACTTCTTCAATTTGAGGCTCAATCATAAAAAATCATCACCTCCAACTCAAAAATTAATGATGATGATTACGTTACAGCACTTATCACAACTATATAGGTGATACTTTTATCATGGAAAATCACTTGCTAATGTCTCATATATCAATTTTGAAATATGAATATTAAATTATACTCGATTCATGAAAAATTATTATTATTATTTATTTAAAAAATTACTTTTTATTGTAAATATGAATTTGATTGATCTGTTTTGCATATACAAATATGTGATATCGTTTCAAACAAAACCTACTTTCATATATATATATATATATATATATATAGTTTACATGCAAAATAAATGTCTAAAATTCCAAACTAAAATAAAATATTCTTATATAATTCTCCATTGAGTGCTCCCCATCGAAAAACTGGTAAGGTCGATGCCACCCGCAGGATATTATCCTGCGGATGACGTGGCAGATTATGATTGGGTAAAATTAATGGATCCCACGTGAGACTCATTGATTTTAACCAATTTTGATCTGTCACGTTACCCGCAGTGTAGTATCCTGCGAGTAGCATATACTAAACCCGAAAAACTCAACTAAAAAAGCGAAAAAACAACAAGACCTACTTTTATTTATTTATTTATTTTAGAAGGCCTACCGCCATACTACCACTCTTATTTATTTATTTTGATATATTTTTTTGTAAAATTTGTACTTAAAAAATAATAATGTAGACATGGTAATATTCTGAAACAATAAGGGGCAGGAAGATAATTTCCGAGGTAGGAGTTGGGTAAAACAGTAATAGAGCATTTATTTAACAAGTACAAAATGTGTAGGCAAACGACCCTATCTCTGCAAACTCCGCATTTTTGTTAAAACTCTCTCTCATCTCCCACTGTAACAATTATTGATTGGTGCACACTGTACAAAAAACTAATTTCCTTTTGCTTTTTTTTAATTAATAAATAATCACTTTTTTAAGAAGACTTAATCCATATATAATGCAAACTAATAATGTAAAAATATCTCCAATCAATTTCTCTGACTTTTAGTAGAATTTAGAGCAGATGTTATTATTATTATTATTATTTTATTAATTGTTAATTAATGGATGAAATAGAGGATAATTTAGGGTTGTAATTAAATTAAAAGGAATATAAATAGATATAATTATATAGTAGTATAGTACTGTACATCTTTCTCCATCACTACTTCATATATACATATTTCTCTTTCTCTCTCACACACACAGACGCACACACTGTTTCTTTCATTCAGGAAAACCCTCAAAGTCCGACATGTTCCTCAAATTTCCATCAAAATTATCATTTAATTGAAGTCTATTTTTTTTATTATTAAAGAAACCATTTTTACTTTAGTGGGAAGCTGCAGAGAGAAAGAGAAACAAATTAAAAGCTATGAGTCTTTTGCAGCCTTTCTTCTCTCCATATCTCCTCCTTTATAGCTGACAGATTTCTTTCTCTTCCCTCTCTCTCTCTTTTTTTCTACAATATCAAGTTCCTCTCTTGGTTTCAGATATTCTGTGCACTTTCGACTTTTGTTTGTTTATTTATTGTAATATAATTACATATTTCTTCGAGCGTAGTGTAGTGTAGAAGTTACTGTAGTTGTAGCTGACATAGTAGCTAGCTAGTTTTCGAGGGAGGGTTTCTTTGGGTGGAAATGTTGGAATATGAATGGGGGAATCCTTCGACGATCATGCTTTCTGGGGAAGAATCGGTCCAAGATTCCGAACAAACCCGCCAGATTTTCGATCCTTACACCACCCAAAACTTCTCTGAAACCACTGGTTTTGTTCACGCCGAGACACACTTCGGCGCCGCCGCAGCCGCGGCTCACCACCTTCAGTTTCATCATCCCCACGAGGTCCATCACGCAAACGCTGCCCATATCAATAATTTCTACGACACCCGCGTGTACGGCGGTCTCTCTTCGTCGTATCAGGCGGCGCCGCCGTCTTCCATGCTCAGCCTTGAGCCATTCGGTCCGACGGGGTTCGTGGTGGTGCCGAAGAGCGAGCCGATGGTGGGAGGGCTGGAATTCAACCCCGAGCTTAGCGTAAACGCGAGCAGGATCGGGCTGAATTTGGGGGGCAGGACTTACTTCGCCTCTTCCGAGGATGACTTCGTGAACCGGCTGTACCGACGTTCCAGGATTCTTGAACCCGGTCCAGCCAACTCCCCCAGGTGCCAAGCCGAGGGCTGCAACGCCGACCTTAGCCATGCTAAACACTACCACCGCCGCCACAAGGTGTGTGAGTTCCACTCCAAAGCCTCCACCGTCGTCGCCGCCGGTTTGACCCAGCGCTTCTGCCAACAATGCAGCAGGTAATTAATTTCTTTTCTTTGCAAAATTCACTAAAAGTACTATTCCTTCATATATACTTTCCCATAACAACGTTCGAAGTGGATATATACCAAATCTCATTCAAGTTTTATATATTCTTACACTGTTAAAATTAGAGTTGCAATGATCGATAATGACGAGGGGGAAAAAAAAAAAAAAAAAAAAAAAAAGGTACTTTGAAATTTGCAGCCATGGTGAGTTAATAGTTAATGAACTGACTAAACTGCCCTCTATGTGTGTGAAATACGCCAATGATTGAGTTGGGCGTTTCTCTTCCGTGCATGGGGTGATCCCGAGGTCATATTCGTCCTTAGATTAATATCGCCCTTCTGTTCATGTTTAGTGTACCATTTTCCTTCTTATAGTAATGCGCAGCTTTTTTTGATTCTATTTTCCCATCTCTTCTCAGCTTTTTAGCACAGTGAGTTAAGCGTGTAACATTGTTTTGTTGACTAATGAACACATTTTTGTATCTTGTGCTTCACACATTTCAAGTTTGAGATGAGATATACATAAAAACTCAAGTACTTCATTTCCGCGCAAATTCCATGTTTTTTTTGTTGATATTTTCACTAGAATTTTCAACTTCAGGTTCCATTTACTGTCGGAATTCGACAACGGGAAGCGAAGCTGCAGGAAAAGGCTGGCCGATCACAACAGGAGGCGGCGAAAATCCCAGCAAACGAATCAAGAAACCGGCGGTGCCAACAAGTCTCTGCTCGAAAATAGCGGCCCCCATTCTTCTTCGGAAAACTTAGCCTCCAGTAAGCATGAGAAATCCATGTAGTTTGATTGTATTGTTTCTTTTACACATGATAAACATATATAATTCAATGTGCATTCAACTAAAATTTCAGGGTCACCACCAGATTCCGAGCCTCATTCCTCCTCGGTCACCGTCGCGGTTTCGCCCCCTAGAATTTCACTGGATTGCCTTGGACATAGATACTACAGAAATAGCACAGGCACGGCATCTTCTTCCACTGCATCAACAAGGTCACTCTACTTTTCGAACCCGTCTTAACCCGAACCAGGACAGCCGGTTAACTAAGCTCGCTCGACCCTCCGAACTCGCGTGATTTCTAAAGCGTTTAAGAACTATATTAATCCCAATCCTGCCTACTAGCTGCTAATAAACATAGTGCAGAAGTTCAATCTTTTAAAAAAAAAGTACGTAAAATGTGTTGTTGGCTGGTTTTAATTCAAATTACGAAATATGTAATCTATATATAATATATGTAGATGGATAAGTTATAAATTATATCTGTGTTAGGCAATGGATATGTCTTAAAATATGTACTTGATCGAAATGGATATTCCCCGGAAAAGGCAGTTTGTATCCCCAAGTGTAGCTTTAAAAATTAGAAGAAAGTGTTGTTTGATTACTTCCATGTGGGGGAATGTTATCTGGTCTGAGTTTCACCAGTCGCCTTTTTGTTACAAGGGTTTATTTTTTTGCAGGCTACAGCTCTATTACTAGTTCAGGCTATTGCATTATTTTGTTTTTGTCTTGTACTTACTTTCATTTTTTTTCTGCTGGGTGAGGGGTAAAAAATAAAATTGGGTAAATGAAATCAACTACGAGAATGTCCATGGAAAGTTGTCGATTTTTTTTATTTAAAATTTTAATCAAATTTTAAGTGATTTTTTTAAAAAAATCATGCATGAAATAATATTAATTGATGTATGTTTTCATGTGCTCTAAAAATGAATTAGTGATTCTCATTGAATGGAATGCGCGCACGGCAGATGCATGTGTTAGAAGTGAATTTAAATAATTTAGTAAATATGTATAGTTTATTATATTTATCACAAATGATAATCATAGCAATAATAATTTTATTATTAGTCCTCCAGTTCCGCCTCGTTCAATTATTTTGTCTATCTAGCTATGCAATATATACTTGATTGAGAATTTTTTTTAAAATCAAATTTTATGCTTTTTGACAGCTCTCTAGAAAAAAAAATATTACATGTTGATTCTTGAAATCTCTCATAGTTGAACCCAAACAAAAAATAAAAATCAATCACCTATTTTTCATTTTGAAAATTGATGAAAATTAAAATCTCCAACGGTTGGGTTAATCATTTATTACTTTATATTAAAACCAGGGGCTAGGGGTACAATATCAAACATGTATTACAAAAAGATAATATTTCAGCAAATTATTAAATTTCAAATAGTACTTCTTTCGTCTCAATTATATAGTTCACGTTTCTTTTTTTGTTTGTTCGTTTTAAATATATAGTCATATACCATATTTAGTAAAAAAAACTTTACACTCTTTTACTAATATACCCCTATTAATCACACTTTGAAAATTGTGCAATCATTTTTTAATACATTAAATAAGTATAAAATAAAAAGTTTGTATAAAATTTGTTTTTCCAATAATTTTTCTGTGCGAAAAAAAAAGTATTACTATATAATCAGAACGGAGAGAGTACTACACAACACATAGATAGACAAATTGTGCTGGAGAGAAGATCATGGTATAATTTCAAATCCATCGTAATTAACATTGCATGAACATAGCTCATAGATGAGCAACAGAGCAAGAGCGTTGATTCAAACTCAAATACTCAATCAACAAAAATTTGTTCAAACAATTAACCAAATGGATTTGAAATCATGACTTCAAATCTTTCCATTCAAACACGATTTTAAAGAGTGGTCACATATTTTTCATTGGTCGCATTGAAACACTGTATCATCCTTGTGTTTTAAATTTTTTTTTTTAAATGCAGATTTTATGATTCTAAAATTATAAATTATTGCGATTTATGAAATTTTCCAGTGTGCAGTGTGCATAATAAAATCGTAGTATTGCATGTACTACATTTATAATTTTTTTATTGGACGATTAATTTTCCATATATAACCTACATATACAAAAATATAGTGATTATTTCTTTAAAAAAATTGATATAAGTGATGGAATGACGAAAGAACAAAAAATGGTACTGTATGTGAATTTTTTAAACAGAGAATTTGAATGCGAAAATAGAAAATTTGTATAATATGTACAAATCTTACTCACAATGGTACACGTTAATTGTAAAATATATATTTTTTCTCCGGTAAACAGAGAATTTGAATGCGAAAATAGAGAATTTGTATAATATGTACAAATCGATCACAATGGTACACGTTAATTGTAAAATATATATTTTTTATCCGGTGATACTATATGTATACGGAGGGTTACACATTGGGATACACGTTACACTTGAAATTACATAACTATCCTTGATGTATTTTGGAAAGAGTTTTTTCAAATAAAGTACAAGAATAATTTTGTAATTTCAAGTGTCTTATGTAACCCAACATGTAATTCTCTATGTACATATAGCATTTTCATGTTTTCTCAAGGTTTAATTAGGAAAAAAAACTACTTTCGATTTCGAAAATAAAAATCACTGCATTTCAGGGACACCTAAGACCATCTTCAGCAGTACACTAAAATAGTGTGCTGCTGGAAATTAGTGCAAAAATGAGCTCCAGCAGTGAACGACAAATTGGCGATTTTTTGGAGTTGTGAACAGTGCAACTCCAAATTTGGAGTTGTACTGTTCACAACGGCAAGATATTTTTTTTAATTTTATTTTATTATCTTTTTGTTTATGGATTTTATGGTTCATTTGTTGTTATTTATTTTCGTTTTTTATAATTTTTATATAATTTGTTTTTTAATAACATTAATAATATTTTACATATCACTTTTAAATTAATAAGTGGCATTGAAATATTCAAATTATTTTATGCAATATTATATTTTAATTTGGTTGATATTTCATTCAACTTCAAAAATATTATTTAATAAACTATATACGAATTCATATAATTGTTAATTAAATTTACCACATTAATTTATATAATAAAAATAATTTATTAAATACGTAAAAATAAAGAATATTATGAAATATTCTTTTGGTGTAGAGATTTGGTGAAGACTGCTGGAGATGAAGTATTAGTTACACTATATTTTACATAATAATAGTGTAAAAATTGCACTATTTTAGTGCTAACTGCTGGAGATGATCTGAATTAAAGTTTACTTTCTTTTATATAGAGTATATTACTATTTTAAGTAATGAACCATGCATATATATTAATTAATGTTTCAAGAATAAACACACACAACATTAATCAACCTAATGAATAAATCATTTATAAAAAAAAAATCGTGCATCCCTTTTTGTATGACATACTTTTCTTAAACGATTCTATAAAAACAAAGAAGACCAAGTGACTATCAATTAATTTGCAAATTAATGTTATTAAATATATAATTTATCGTCGAACATGCAGGATGCTATAATTCTCATTAGAATTGAATGATAATTAAATGAACAA
Organism: Henckelia pumila; assembly: GCF_033568475.1. NCBI lineage: Eukaryota > Viridiplantae > Streptophyta > Magnoliopsida > Lamiales > Gesneriaceae > Henckelia > Henckelia pumila. Next base: position 46,235,633 of record NC_133122.1, on the reverse strand, counting down.
TAAATAAAATATTAAAGTAGCTTGAAAATTATAAATTAGGGCAATAAAAATTTTCTAGATTGGCCACCCCCACCCCAACTGCATCCAACATTTTAAATACCACACCAATAATGTGTACCATACAATAATTCCTAATCATTTAAACTCAAACATTGAGAATCTTCTTCCAGTTTTGTAACGAACATATATAAAAGATTCGCCGGTGCTATCACTCATTTAAATAAATAATAATAATTATCATTATAATTAATTTTTAACATATAATAAATATTATAACGAGTAATTTAGTATATGTTCCAGTTAGGCTAATTAAGTGAACAAATAAATTTCTCTTCCCCTATGAATTCTTCTAGAAACTAAAATCCCCATCACTATCAATTCAGTTTTGAGTATACTCTCAAAATTAGATAATTTTTACATGAAAGACTATATATACATTACAAATACTTTCTAATACATGATACGTGACAAAAGGACTAGCATAAGATATAGCCGTTAAGTAAAGAGAAACGAGTCACCATATTTGCTTTCCCTCTTCTACGTCGAATTTTAAACATCGAGTGTTTCGTCAGTAGTTGACTACATATAACATATTGAAATAATAGATCCAAAACTCCGTGAAGTTTACATTTCGGCGTGAAGTTTACATTCCGGTAGAGATCGCCTAAATAATTTAAATACATAACATAATAATTTGTTTTGATCTTTGGAAAGTATTGAAATGCTTTTATTTAATTTATTTTTGAAAGGGAAAGGTATTGATTTTTTATCGGCTGAAAACTTGAAAAGTATTTGTTTGTTGACCCTGGAAAAATCAACTTGCATCTTTATAAATATCTTACAATATCCCGAATATATATGTTGTCTCTTATTGGACCCTCACCCCAGCCCAAACCTTGAGCGACCATTTATGACATGTAGTATGAGTTGGTCTCAAAATATCTACCCAATCAAACTTTTAGGACCCATTGCACTTTTACATTGAGATATTTGAAAGTGAAAAATTGTGATTTTTTTTAGGAAGAATAAGTGTAAATTCATTAGCTCATGAATATGAAATTTCTCTCGTTAATTTATTAGATTCCTATTTTGGATCTTTAAAAACTTAAAATTGATTGTTTTTTTTCTTTTTAACATTCATCTATTAAAAAAAATTTGAATCAAAATTTAGATACAAGAATACTTATTTAATTTTAACCTAGTGTTAACCGTCTATTTAGCATAACGTTCATTAACTTACTTTTTTTGTTATTTCTTCTCCCTCCCCCCTTTGTATGGACTATGGAGCATGAGGATTTTCTATATTGGTTAGTAAATCTTATAATAGACGATATGACTCATTCTTAATAATTTTACAAGTTCTACTTTAAAAAATGTATTAAAATTTAAAAAAAGGAAAATTTTATTAATTTTTCGTTTAGGATTGCATAATCTTCCTTTTGGAAAGTAGTTTATGAGTTAAGACGATCAGACACATGGCGGCCCAAAACCTGTGCGACAGGCCTGCTGCCAAAGCTTATCTGGGCCAGAAATGGGCGGGCCGAATTTAAAATATTCGACGCTAATGTTTTCGAAATTCAATTCAAATCACGACTAAATGAATTTTAAATTAACAATGACCATGTGTATTGGAATTTGGAGTAAACGAGGACAAATAGCATTAAATGAGTATTTTTCCTTCTAATTTTCAATAGTTGATATTTTTATTCTTGACTTTTTTGGTAATTTAATTTTGGTAATTTAAATTAAATTGATCTCATCCACTAAATTTGAAAAATACTAATAATAATAATAATTATTATTATTATCTCTTCTATCTCTTCTAATCTAATATATTAAGTATGAAGTGAAATCAAATTGGTAGATTGGTGTAGCCTCTTTAATTTTAATTTTATTTACAATGATTTAATATATTTTTTTATTTTTACAATTATTTAATAAAAAAAACAGATTGTACATGAACGCAAACGTGTACGCAAAAACGAATCATACAAACATGCAACGCGTGTACGTAAAAACATATTATATTATATAATATAAGCACACAACACGTACAACTCGATAATCGATACTAGTTATTATAAAAATTTAAAAGGTGGAATGGAGGCAAGTTTCTCCCCCACAAACATGGTATACGATTCCATTCTAGAAGCAACAAATGTGCAAATTGAGGAATCCAATTCTTATTATTCATTCCTATAATAGTATCAATCAAATTAAGATTAATATTTCAATCAAATCAATCAAAATAAATTTTCAAATACATAAATCTAAGGCCAATTTAAGAAGAGAACAAAAAAATTTGGTTAAATGGATTCTCTACTATGAATATATAAACGAGTGATTTTTAGTTAAAAATTTAACGCATATGTTGTTTATATGAAATTTCGTAGACGTTATGTTTTTGTACTTCTTTCGATTGTTATACCATATATTTAATATAGTAGTCGAATGTTGTTGCTATACATTTTATGATGTACAAAAAATCACCACAATATTATTAATTATTAATTAACTAATTAATATTTTTTTGACGAGAATTAAATGATTGATATTAGTAATTAATAACATTTAAAAGAGAGAAACTTTTTTTATGTGTGTTATTTTCCATGATTGGTGTTGTCGTTTGAAATTTGGTGACGAGAAAATTAATGATTGCATTAAATTTCCGAAATATGACACAAATTTTGGGAATTTTAATGAATAATTATTATTAGTATCAAAAAAACGTACACGTGCAATTAATTTAACGACTTTGTAACCGTTGATACCACGCTAAGCATCCACGCAAAACAAAAGAGTGTAATTGAAGATTGCAAGAAAAGCTATTTGCCCAAAGAATTTGTTCTTCCCTCTTTAAATACGCGTTGGATCTCCACATTTTTGCACGCCCTCATGCAACCACAACAATAAGGTGAGACCCAGATCTTTTTCTCCGCAAGTATTTCATTTTCTTGATCCGGGCAACCTTAATTTTGATGATCTCTGTTTTACTTTATGTGGCCACAAGTTTCCAGCTTCTGATTTGTTGAGTTTTATGTGTTTTTCTTTCTACTTGGGTCGTCATGGGTGCATGATCTGATGATTATTTCGGTCAATGGTTAGAACTTAGATGTATGTGGAATGGAATTTTTTGGTTTGTTGTCATTTGCTTGGCATAGTACTTTAGCTGGGTTTCGAACCAAACCTGCTTGAAGATTCGAATTTTCATTTGCAAGATGGAGTATACCGTTTGTGAAAATGGCCTAGTTTTCTGGGATCTGATAAATTTATGGGGATTAATGTTTGGTTTGCTGGAGTTTCAAGTTTCTCTCTTTGTTAGATTTTGTGATGTCTATGCTGTTTAGCGCTCAAATAATTTCATGTATGGTTGAGTAGATCTGAACACTTTCTCAACTTTGTGAAGCGTCTTTTAAGTCTCACTTTCAGTGGCTGAATCGTGGTCATTATTCAGACATGAAGCTTCTATTAATGGATATGATGCGTCCTGATCTCTAGATCACATCCGTGTGAAAGTCATCTATTATATATGCTTAAAGTGCTTGTATGCAGTATCACATGTCTTCTACTTTCACTTGTGTAACTTTTATTGATTAGACGTTGTATTGTAATGAATTCATACTTGGCAATATAAGATTCAAATTATTTGAAATTTGCGAATTTGAGTTCCAACATATCATTCAGGTACCATCTTGTTGCTGCTAACAGATATTTTCTTTGAGAGTGAAGCTATGTACTTGATCTTTATTCCATGTGGATATTATTTGTTTTTATTAATGTCATTTATTAATACAGCTTATCTCCTAATATCTATAAATTTCTGGCCAAAAGTTGAATGTTTCTAGTTACAATTTTCATATTGGATTGATTGCTACTTGGTTCTTAATTTGATCTAATTAATCTTCTTTACTTTGGTACTTCTGATCTCTTTGCCACATGATTTCTTATCATTTGTTTGTATTGCAGCATATTAGTTTATACGAGTTACATAAATCTTAACTGCACGGTTTATATCTTGTGCCAGATAATTTGTTATCGCTTTATAGACAATCATGGGGACTGTTCTTGAAGCTGCAAAAATGGTATCTATGTCAACTTTTCATCAAGATTTTCTTTAAAAATTGTTTAGAATCATGCCTATAATTTTACCCCAATTAACAATCTTATGCTCCAGAATCGTGCACTTCCATTGAGTGATCTGACACCCAATATTACTCCCTAAGGTTCTCTCCTAACACCCATAATCACACCCCACCTCCCCAAGGCGAAAAAAATAAAATAAAAAATAACATCATTGTCATGTATTCGGCTTAACTTGCTTGCTGTGTATCTTGTTCATCTCCAGAGTAGAATAAAGTAAAAGTGCAAAACTCTGTGGACAGAGTCCTTATATATAAATAAAATTTGGTGCAGGAAGCAAATGGAAGTGCAACGAACAAGAGCGCAACAGTTATTTTTGTCCTGGGTGAGTGTTTTTGTATTGATCATATAGTCCTATATTCATAAAGTTTTTTTTTTGTCTCTCTTTTGGGCCTACAATATATATGTCTGGTGGAAAATAATATTTTTATTCTTCCTCTCTTTGATAATTTTTGCAACTCAACTCAACTAACAAGAACAATAAGAATTGAAACAAATTAATTGCTGAAGATTCTTCAAAGAATCTGCTTCTTCTTTTGTGTAATTAATGACCTATCCTTTTTTCCTGACGTTCAAATACTGAAGTTCTGATATATTGGTTGCTTTCTCTGTTCTAACTCGAGTAGGTGGCCCTGGCAGTGGGAAGGGCACCCAATGTGCAAATATCGTAGAACATTTTGGATACACCCACCTTAGTGCTGGTGATCTTCTCAGAGCAGAGATAAAATCTGGTTCTGAAAATGGGTACGACCACATTGTAGCCCCGTCACTCTAGAATTGGCACTGAATTTAGTCAAAATAAATAATTTAGTTGAATTGACTTTCTAATGTGTGTTGTAATTTCATTGTTGACCTAGGCCCTCTTTCTCTGTTTGGTGAGTAAAAGTTTTGATATTCACGACAACCTTGTTTTGCATTGCGAGCACTGATTAGTTCTTACTTGATAAAAATGGTTTAATAATGTTGTGATTGAGATAGTAATAGTTGCATTATTTACAAGATGTAGGTTTGTATCAAAGGAAGTCTATCTACAAAGGAATACTGTGATTTTTTAAATGCTCAGTCTGGTTAAACTACAATTCCTTTATGCTGCTTTTGAAATAAATTGTTGCAGTTAAATACCACAATCGTTTACCAACTGCTTGTCTTGTGATTTGTAGGACTATGATTGATAATATGATCAAGGAGGGGAAAATTGTGCCTTCAGAGGTGACAATCAAGCTTCTCCAAAGAGCAATACAGGAAAATGGAAACGACAAGTTTCTTATCGATGGTTTCCCTCGCAATGAGGAGAATCGTGCAGCATTCGAGTCTGTTGTAAGTTTCCTTTTATACCTCTTTAATTCCCTCAACGCAATCTATGAAAATTTCTTTTATCATAACATCATGTTTCAAGTGCTCGAATAGGCTTGTTGCATTAAAGGTTCTGAAAACTAACACCAGTTATTGCTTATATTCCAGACAGGAACCGAGCCAGAATTTGTACTTTTCTTTGATTGCTCGGAAGAGGAGATGGAGAAGCGACTGTTGAACAGGAACCAGGTTTGACATATCTTTCATTGATTTTGCAGTCAAATTGTTTGCACTTCTCTCGAATCTTCATCCAGTTGTGTTATTGCCTGCTGTTTTGTTCTTCCCTTGCTTGAAGGGTAGAGTTGATGATAACATTGAGACAATAAGGAAGAGGTTTAAGGTCTTTTTGGAGTCTAGTCTACCTGTGATTGAGTATTACAATGCAAAGGGGAAAGTCAGAAAGGTAAGGTTCTCTTTCATGCTACCCTCGATCATAGGTGCACAAGGAAAGTTAAAAACACAATATTCTTTTCCACCCTGCTCTCTAACACATCGGAGTACTAAGGATTGTAATTGCATGGGAAGCAGCGGGATTTAACGGTTTTTGTGAAGAGCGAAACTTGTATTTTATGAACTTACATTCCTTTATTTCATTTGATGAGGGAGTACTGCCCCCGCTCTTCTCCCATCGAGTCTCCCCTCTATTATTTCCTAAGGACAAATATATTTTATGTTCTCAGCTTATACTTCTTTTAATATAGATTGATGCTACAAAGCCAATTGAAGAAGTTTTCGAGGCAGTTAAATCAGTTTTCACCACATCAGGTGACAAGGTAAAGCAGCATCATGCTTTCAAGAAACCCCTTCAATTTTCATGGAGAAGGAAATTTGTAAATTGGGTATCAAAATGCTGTTGTATGAGGTGTATATTACCTTGATAAAATGGCACATTTCTCTTTATTGAAGCGAAAAGAAATGTTGTTAAGGTCCGATATTGTATGTGATTGACTGATTGGAATGAACTCATGATAATCATCAATTGTTATGTACTAAGTTGTATTTATGCCATCTTCCTACATACCTTGCAAGTTGCAATCACTGTGTCAGATTGTTACATAATGAGATTACCACATAAAACAAGGTCCATGCATGTGGCAAAGGCTTTGTATTAAGACTTGAACAAATGGAAAATGAAATGGTAAATGTGAGTATTTTTTGCAGTGAGGAAAAATGAATTGGATGTTAAAGTTAAATGCCAACACTTAAATACGAAACCGAATTTTGTTCTCTCTTTACAAAGATTATCTAGGATGTACCTGAGAGTTTAACTAGGTTTGCATCAGGGATTTAGGCTATTCTGTATTTCACCAATCAGAGGGTTGAACAGAATATTTAGCTGCGATGTTGACATGCATCACACGTTAACCGAACCCTTTATGCGGTTAATAGATTTGTTTCCTAAATTGTGACAGGTTGCTGCATAGAGTTGCAACTTCAGCCATGATATTCGCCGCAGATTCAGTCATGGGTATATCATCCAAATTCCTTTGGTTTTCTTTCGTTTTATTTCCTGGTTTCGTCTCTGCACATCCATAGAAGAAGAATATTCAGTAGTTTGAGATTTCTCTTTTACATTCACCCAGTGGTCTGTATTTTTTGTGCAACGAACTAGTTGTTTTAACTAACACGAGTTAGCTCGTGTGACGATATGTTTAAGTGATGCATCATTGCAAAGAAAATTCTTACCTGCTTGACTATTACGCCATAGTCTTATCATCTATGTAAATTGCTCACTTGTTGTGGATTTTCTCCTGCAGGTGGTCTGCTTTTTGCAATACTCTCTGGAAGTTGATGTTGTTATCAGTTCGTTTGTTTATACAGACAGGCTTACATTTTGATTTGTTTTGATATGATAATAATAATATTATATATAGTTTTGATGATCAGTTTTTACTGGTATTTGTCACTGTATCCGACATACTAAATGACTTCTTTATTCTTACAAATGTGTATCACATGTTGAGATTCACATTATATAAATGACTTATTTGTCATTCAAACTTGAGTGGGCTTTGGCATTATTTATTCCATCTTCAATTTCATATCATAATCGAAAAAAAATACAAATCATAACATAATTTTCATCATGTTATCTGCGGCAGATCGAGAGAAACATAACACTCTCGAATCACATAAGATGCGTTTGCATCTAAAATAAAGGACAACACATGCACGACGACAACAACATAACCACATAAATTGTTGCATCAATAGAAACTCAATTAGGATGAAGAACAGAAACATATCATGTCAAACTTCATTCTCATGGCTTTGATTCATAAGAAAGGGAGCGAAACCCGTGCTCGAGGCTCGCTTGCCAGATCTTCTCAGTGTCGAACATCATGTTTCCATATTCATGCACGTTCCATTCTCTCATGGCGTGGAGGATTCCGGCTATTCGCCATGCACTCATCACTCTTCTTGGCAACCAGTTCTGGCATTTCAACAAAATGATCATAACATCGAATTAATTCGAGTGGAAGATTTCAAGCGTGAATTGATAGATATTGTTTTTCCATGGAAAACAACAGTAGACGCATAAGACCGTATAAGGGAGATTATGTACATGCAATGAAGTTCATTGAACACTTTTTTCAAAAAAAATTATTTCTTTCATTTCATTATGATAGAAGTATTAATTACAGTTTTGTAAAATCGATTATTCAAAAATATAAGTTTTATATGCCAAGAAACAATTAGATTAAACAGAGACACTTTTCATCTCTAACCTCGCAAGAGTCGACGTTTTCAAGATTCTTGGGAGCCAACATTGCTGGTGTATAGGTGTAGAAGCAGTCCCTGCGCAGCTTCTTAGGAGGAAACTGCGAGAAGGGAATGAAAGTTGTTCCTTTCGGGGCCTTAAGCTGCTCGTTTTCGCTTAGTCCATCTCCAACAAGCCATATCTGCTCAGACAATAACCAATTCTTCATTCATTTAGATCTCTATAATTACAAGAGGCCAGGGAAAATGAGAGAAGTCAATTTAAGTACCTTGGCAACATTAGATTTGGAGAGAACTAAATTCTTTGCAGCCTCATTGCTAAGCCTTAATTTAAGGTTTTGGTAATCATCTTCACGTAGTGTAAATACCTGTTAAATTCTCAACAGATCAGAGACTTGTAATACCAAATGAAACTGGTGCACGCATCATATATAGTTCGATCATTTTTTCATCTCTATAACAGAATACTATATGTATTAATTTTTTATATCAAGAGGCTTTTGAAATCCCTATGTATTTGTGAAAATATATACCTGGATACCATTTTGGCACAAGTCAAGAGCAATAGCATAAGCAACCTTTGATAAGTCTCCCCTCAGAACCACCTGAGTTGTACCTTTTGGGATGCTGTTCACCACCACGGCGACGGCTAAACTACTCCCATCTACGAGCTTCACCTTCAAACCGGGGTGCTTTCTCACGAAAAGCTCACCACTTCCATTAAGCCCCTCTTCCTGCATACATGAATGTTTGAAAGATAAAAATATACTACAATAAGGTCTTCCTTATTTTTTTTTTTTAAAGAATTTAAGCGCGGTAGATTGGATTCTTGCCTGATTCAGTAGGCCTAGGCTCAACACCTTGATGCCCTTTTCCTCAGCTTCAGTTATTGCATCCTGAATCATCTTATTGATCGACTCTCTTTGCCATTGCATGTAGTACTACAAACAGAAACATGGCCAAGAATCTCACTCAGAGGTTCAAATGAGGGAACAAGTTACATTTTTACTCCAGATAAATGTTATAACTAAACCTTTTTCTGCCTGCTTTCTATTATCCCATAACAGCTTGCGAAAATGCATGCATGTAAAGTAGTTACTAAGAATTACAATGTTAAAGAGTCCAGCTAGCTAGCTTGTGGATCGATCCCATCGTATATATAACCCCAAAATGGCCTGTCTCGTTGCATTTTTAATCAAAAAATGTTGTATAAGATCTATAATATGTAACATGTATTAGAGATATATATGGAGGGAAGGCTTACTTGAACTGTATATTTCGGAATCGCCCACGTCTGCAATTTTAGGCTGTTGAAGATGTTCCTCTCAACTATAAACGAACGTCCATAAATCCTAGCGATCATCATAGACCAAAGCGTGACGGGCCACATGAACCTCAGGTACCACTTGGATTTATGAGGTTCCGAGGCCAAGTATGCGAAACCCAGGCGAAGATAATATACGGATTCGGGCGTGGTTAGATGCGTTAAGTACACCACGTCGGGTGTTTCTTCCTTTCTTTCAAGTGAAGTTTCATACAATGTGTCGGAGGATTTGTCCATCGTGCCATATATATAGTCGTATAATGGCATGAACAGGCAGTAATTGGTTCGAAACTGTGTGTGATGAAGGGAATGATATCTGTGTCAAGCAGCAAATTTAAGTCAATTAGTTTTTTTGTTTTTTTTTTTCATGAGCACATAATTGTAACTTAGTTTTAGTCAAATAATACACGACAACAAAAGCATAGATGACTATATATAGCCCTTCTGATATCAAAGTCCTAAATTTAGGATGAGATCTGGAGTTTGAAACGTAAAAAACTCTCCTCTCCTGTATCGAAAAATTAAGCATTAGCTAGGATGTCTCTTAATTGAAAATATATAATTAATATTATATAAAAATAAATAATATTTTTAAAAATAATTATAAAAGCTCATAAGAATATTTTCCATGTATATACCTTATTAATAACCTTATTAACCTTTTACTGATTATTCAATATGTATTGATATAAAATATAAATATTAATCACTAAATGATGAAATAAGAAAAAGCAAGAGAAGGTAAATTATGTATATATATATCTTGGAAAGTCGTAAATGGCAACATATATATATATATATTATAAAGACCCTGAGTTGGGTCATGTAACCATGCAGATTAATGGGAATATATATTTCATTTTCTTCAACCAATCGAAAATATTAATTAATTAGAGGCGCAAACATACTCTGTACTGTATTGTATAAAAATTAATTAAAATATTATTGCAGCTATATATTTCATTTTCTTCAACCAATCGAAAATATTAATTAATTAGAGGCGCAAACATACTCTGTACTGTATTGTATAAAAATTAATTAAAATATTATTGCAGCTATATATATATAACGTTCTACCCAACAACGTTGTTGCAAACAATTAAACATGCATGTACCGTATACGCCGCAGCATTATTTGATGCAACGATCGAGGGTACTGTCATAATTAATTAATTAATGGAACAAAAACAAAGAAAAAAGGAAAACATATATATATATATATATGCTTACGAAGGTGTGTAGATGAAATATTTGAGCATGGGAAACGTTGAGAAGAGGGACTTGGGGATGAGCTCGAAGTTGCAGTGTCCCATGTTGTTCATGAAATCAATGTAAGTAATATAGCCAGCAAACGATATAATGGAAGCAGTGCCGGAGAGCACCGTCACAAGAACCGGTATCGCAAACAGCGCAAAGTACGCGATGTGCTCCGCAAATGGGTGAATCACAGCTACATATGTCCATGCACTCTATGATCAGTACTTTACGCATGCATGCATGGTGAAAATGGATGAAAATTAATGGAGCTTATGTATGTATAATGAATTTCTTACATGTGATTGGCTCGGTGACGATGGAGGAGTGGTGGTGGGAATGGTAGCGTGTGTATAGGAAGTGGTGGTGCAATGCCCTGTGCAGCCAATAGTAAAGGAACTCCACGGGGCCTGTGTGCAGCAAAATGGTCAACACCACACCCTTTGTTCTCCACCACGCCAAATGTTGACCTGCTTCCACGTACATAGACCCCACATATACCAGAAGCCCATTTAATATTATTTGATCATCCCTGCCCAAAAAAAATAAATAAATTTTTGATTTAAAACTCTATCTTATTATTATAAATATGGATAGGATTGACCCATCTCATGGATGAGATCGTCTAATGCAGTGTTACTCAATATTCAAGCCAAAACAGTAATTTGGTTAAAGATTTCATATATAGAATATTACCAGTTCCTTTCTCTGTCGACTTGCTCGAATTCAATGGTTTTATCGACGATTCTGTTGTTACCTTTGGCAGTTCTGTAGCGAGACAGAGTGATCCAAATCTGATTGTGAAGCATTCTGAGTAACAAATATGGGAATATCAGAAAATGCCCCAAATCCCTCTCGTTTTTGTCTTTCACCATGAACGAGTATGTTTCGTGTACAGCCCATGGAGCCAATACCAAGTACTGCACCAAACAAAATTAAATTTAAATCAAATAATATATATAAGAAATATTGAACCCAATTCACAAATTAGCTAGTATATATATAATATTATATATGTATGTATGTACGTACCTTGAAGTCTCCAAGCCAGGTCCATGGCCATTCTGTGAGGATTCCTGGTTTGGTAGCCATCGATCTTAATCTTCTTTGCAAGTGCTGCAAATTAAATTAACAGCTTCTCTATATTTATATATAACCCAAAATAATATTTTAAGGAATTATATATACCTTGCAAAAAAGGTACCTTTGGAGCTAGGGTCGGTCGCATTGATGAATTATTGACAAGTGGTACTACATAACATATTTATTGTGAGACGACGGGAGTTTCTTTTGTATTATTGGGTTTCAAATTCGTCAAATTTTAAATGTGTGTCACTTGAGGTTTTAGTTTTCGTTCATGATGAAAGTTATTTTTTTTTTTCATAATTATGTTTTCTATTTCAACCCCAACTCTAATTAATTCGATCAAATTTCACCAATTAATCATACGAATAATGTAGTCCATATATAAAACGTACAGTACTAATATAATTCGGTCTTGAGTAACCACAACTTGATTGAGTAATATAGATTTCATGGTCATATTCCATTTCGACCCAGCTTGTTATGAAAAGTACATGTCGAAAATTGAATGCGTGTGATTGCAACTAGCTAGACAATTAAGTAGATGCAAATTAAACTTGATTTAGAATAAAATTTTAAAAAATTATATCCATACAAGTGCAATAATTTCAAATTAAATGGACCCCTACGTACTTACTTTGGCTATACAATTGGTTTCTACGGGTTAATACTACTACAACAGAAATTAAGTAAATGCCCGCATAGGTACAACATAATATCAATTCAATTATACATATAATATAGTATTATGCATGTGCGCTTCATAAATTTTGATTTTACAGTTCACTAATAATCAATCAAATTGACGAATTAAGGAACCAAATGTAATAAAAGAGAAGATATAGGGTGGCTCCGCCTAGCTATAGTTAGCTATAATTTTCTTGAAGTGGAGTGGTTACGTTCCCCTTCCGAACATTAATATTGTTCCACGAAAATGATTCACATTCATGTGCCGTTGCCTTGGATTGATGACCATATGCATTTATTGATCACACAATTAGTACACAGTTGGCATCGTTTGGTTTGAGTGATAGGATAAATAATCCATAAATAAGCAATATAATGTAAATTAAAAATAAATAAGAAAAAATAGTTAATACATTATTTGATTTGATGGATAGATTATAATTTATTTAATTTAATTGATGTAAAATTATTAATTAATAAATAGATAAATAATATGACGAAAATAAGACGAAATTAATTGAGATAAGTTATACATAGATTAACAATACATCAAACCAAACAATAAAACAATGTCTTAACGCGTATATGTTGTCAATGAATCGTGTTTCGTCCTTGTACGGTAAAGAAGCTAGAAAGTAAACTTGTAAATTTAAAATCAAAATTACAATTTTCTGATTTTTAATAAGTGTTTTGAAACATCATGTCCTAAAGTAAAAAAATGTTGATGATGATTGGTGTTTGATTCATACATGTCCAGCCAATTTTAACTTGTATAGTGGTAATTAATAATTATAGTTGCCGCCATCCTTTCACATTTAATGCGTAGGTTGCCGGCTCGTCGCTCGTAGTCAATTTTTCATAGTTCGTTTAGACAGTTACTTTGTTTTTAGTGTTCAACGAGTAAAATAAAATAAAATAAAATAAAATAAAATAAAGTATGAACAAGATTTTTGTAAAAAAAAAATTTAAAAAATATATTTTTCAAGTATATTTTTAGAAAACAACTAACATGTGTCTAGAATTGAAAGTAAAGATTGGATAACAAAATATATTACTTTTTAATTATAAATTTTTTTTATATAATAGTTATTCAAACACATTTATTTTTAAAACAATTTTTATAAAACATTTTATAAATATTTATCAAAACAGAACTTTATTTATTTATTGAGTCAAGGAGAGTGTTTGTTATAATTAAGTCTCGAATCTCAAACTCAATATTTGATTTTAACTTAAATACAAGATTTTGGTGTCAGATGAGTTACACTATCGATGACACATGCTCAATTTAAAGGTGTGGGAATGGTGCACCTTTGGGGGGAAAAGGAAAAAAAGAAAAGAAAAGGAAGATGAGATTGTTGAGTTCCTTTCTCAAGCTCTAGTTAGTTGGAAACGGTTGCATTCAATTGTGAGAATTTAAGTTAGCGAGTTCAATGGCCGAATTTGTGGTACCAATGCAATGAGATATGTGTCATTAGCTTTTTATAAACGTATAATTTTGGTGAAACAAATCTTCAAGCAGCATAATATTGAAATCAAGATTGCCATCTATTATCAAAACAATCTATACAAACGTTTTATAGTACTAAAATTCATATAATAATAATAATAATAATAATAATAATAATAATAATAATAATAATATGAAGAAGAAACGGGCGACATAACGTCTATAGATTCATTTTGTCCAATTAAGTTCGACTCCAATAAACACTAAACGTGGTTGGTTTACGTGGGTGTCCTATGATTCTTCTAGGCCTACTGAAAGTTCCGTGTTAGGATAGGCTACTTTATTAATGTTAATATAATAAATCCATCCATCCATTATTATTATTATTATTATTATTATTTTAATGACTTGCTATCAGTCGTCGCTGTCTTTTGATTTTATACTGGACAAACCATCGGAGTAATAGTCTGCAGATTATGTTAGTTGGATAAAGTGTACTGAGCAAATCTTATGCGAGATGTTAGTCCAAAAAAATATTGATAAAAGAAATTAAATATCTGACCATTAACTTTATTCACTTCATCAATTCGAATACTCTTGAAAAAAAGTCTGACGGCAAACCATCCATTGATTATTACATTTTCACGACCCCTCTTATTCTACTGTTTTAGGAATAACAAGTGACAAACCATCTAACCACAAAATTAATCTATTATCCCTTCTCTCGCTCCAACTAATTCATCGGTTTACAACTCAGATAGCATTTTTGCATTTATAATAATAAAAATAAAAATCTCTTCCCATATATAAAGAAGGGAAAAATAATTTTTTTGGCCCAGTAACTTTACTCCCTTTGAGTTTTTGTCCATTAACTTTTTCGATATGAGTTTTGATACACTAACTTTTCATTTTCAGTGTTTTTTGGTCCAACTGCATAGGTGTTAGCTTCTGATTGGTCCACATCATCATGTTGGACCAATAAGAAGTTGACACGTATGCAGTTGCACAAAAAATCACTGAAAATAAAAAGTTAGTGTACCAAAACCCACATCGAAAAAGTTAATGGACCAAAAAACTTATTTTTCTTATAAAGAATCTCCCTCTTAGACACCATCTTTTCTTTTACCAAAATTTTCCTTCCTCTGTTTTGTTTTTAAATTTCAATATTTTAAATCGAATTTTAGTCTCTTGATAATTTTTATAATTTCAATTTAGTCCATTGATAATTTTTATATCACATTAATAAAAAAAAAACAATGTAAAAACACTCATCGCGTGCACCAATACACTAGTAATAATAATAGCTCGGCATGTGTATCAGATAATAATCCCCTCTCTCAAGTATATAATTTTGTTTCTCTTTCACATAAATTGAAAATTGGTTAATGAAAAATAAAGTTTATGAACAAAATTTCGATTTTATTATCTGTTATTCCAAAAATGATTTCATATTTTCTAAGATTTAGTTAATACGAGGATATTAGTAAAAAAAAAAGATAATAAATATAGAAATTGATCAAAGATAAAAATCTCTTTTCAACTTTAATTTGGTTCATTCGGTGCTACATAGCATAGGGTTTCTTAATTGCTATCCAAAAACAATAAAATAAAACTTAAGGTTTGGTATCGAAAAACCACACGACCTCCAACTATAGATCGATCAATAGGGATGTAAATGAGTCGAGCCGAGCCGAACAATATCAGGCTCGGGCTCGGCTCATTAAGTATATGTCAAGGCTCGGGCTCGGTCCGAGCTTTTGTTTTGAAGCTCAGGCTTGGCTCGTTAGAGAATTATTAAGCTCGCGAAAAGCTCGAGCTCGGCTCGTGAATAGCTCATGTATCTTACTTAACGAGCTTGTCTTGAGTTTGGCTCATTTTCAGGCTCGTTGGGCTCGTTAAGCGAGCTCGCTCTCTGGCTCGTTAGGCGAGCTCGTTCTCGGGCTCGTTTACAAGCTCGTTCTCTGGTTCGTTAAGTGGACTCGTTTTCTGGCTCAACAAGTGCAAATACAATAAAATACACCTCTATAAATTAATGGGAAAATGGTCATTTTGGTCCTATAACTTGAACCATTTTTGGTTTCGGTCCTATATATAATAAAAGTTTGGTAATAGTCCAATAACTTTTATTTCTTGGCTATTTTAGTCCTATTGTCACCAGAGAGTCTAATTTCTCCGGAAATCACTGATGAGGCATCAGAACATGATGACATGTCATTTACATTTGGTGATATTTGAATTTTTGGCAAACGTTTGCCACATCATTTAATTACATATAATTAAATTCCAAAAAAATAAAAAGAAAAGAAAAACCAACAGTAATCGTGTAAAATTTGCAACTCAGTGCATGATTTGATTGAAGCCATTATTATTAGATTTTATTGGAGCTCATTTTCGTGCATAAGAACTATTCTTTTTCTTTTCCAGGCTTTCTGCTCCAATGCCTTGAACAAATTTATATCGTCGTCTAATTTGAAGTCAAATTCTTTATTCAATATTATTGATTATATATACATATATTTTATTTTAAATAATTATACAGAATATTACTGTTCAAACAAAGAAAATAAACTGAATAATAAAATACTTTTCATAATGAAAAAGTTTATATTTTTTGCAAACTAATGGGAAAGGAAAAAATTAGATTCAAGATTCTATTGCAAATGTTCTACACGATGCTTCAATGGAGACTTAAATCTCATTTGTGAGGTCGTGAAATAGAAAGAAGACATCTTTTACATGGACATGTGACTTCCAGACATTGCTTCTGGGTGTAGAGGTTTCTTGTGCAATGCGGCTTCTTCTCATACTTATTTATTTGGAGGAATGAGAGTTTTTCCTCCCATTTCTATTTATTGATCTGTCTTTTTTTTTTTTTTCATTTTTTTAAATTTAATTATGTGTAATTAAATGTGTGGCAAATGTTTGCCAAAAATTCAAATATCACCAAATGTAAATGACATGTCATCATATTCCGATGCCTCGTCAGCGATTTTCGGTGAAATTAGACTCTCCGGTGGCAATAGGACTAAAATAGCCAAGAAATAAAAGTTATTGGACTATTACAAAACTTTTACTACTTATAGGACCGAAACCAAATGTGCTCTAAGTTATAGGACCAAAATAACCATTTTCCGTAAATTAATTATAAACTAAAATTAATAACAAAAAGAACATCTCAAAATATTTTATCAAACTTCCAAATACCATATAAAATATTATAAAATCGAGCTTGAGAGCTTATTAACGAACATGTTCGCGAGCTAATGAGCCGAACATCCTTAAATTCAAGCTCGACCTGTGAAAATTGCCGAGCTCAAAATTAAGCACGGGTTTGGCTCGATAAGCTTAATGAACAAGCCTGAACGAGCTTTTTCACGAGTCGAGCTCTGAATAGTTAGCGAACAATTCGGCTTGTTTACATCCCTATCGGTCACCACTCATCGGTGACTTTTAAGTGCAATCTATATATTTATATATATATATTACCCTGCACACCTAGGGTGCAGGGTATCATTTCTATATATATATATAATATATATATATTTATATATATATAATCGTTTATGCGATGCGGAAGGATAATTATTGCTAGTTAATAATTGAATTCATTAATCAATCTAGAAGCTACTCCCTATGAAATTTATGTGAAACTTCAATGCTATTAATGAGAGTTCGTATAGGTTACAGCGCAAAAAGAATGCTTAATTTGAGGAATTTTCTTTTTTCCTTTTTTTAGACCAAAGCCTGAAAGAAATGTTCCATAATGAGGAATATCCCAAGAATGCTTCTACAAAATAACATGTCAAGAGGTTCGGGGGTTACTTTCCTCGTAACTAGTAGTAAAAAATCATCCATTCGACAAACGAAACAAAAAGTTTCCAAGGTAATCTGAATGATAATGATAACAAAATGGTTGCACTATCCCACGTTCATAAAAAGCACTTCTAGAGAGCCCATGGGGTTTAACAATGCTCGGATAGACCTAGTCGAAGGAAATCACCTCCTCCGAAACATCCAATAACTCCTCAACTTCGATTTCTTTGGCCTCATATTCCTCTTCTTCTTCGCTGGCTTCACCATCTCGCAGTTCCTGCCGGTAGAGTTTCTCTTCTTCGTGGAATCGCCTCCATTCACTGACCCACCGGTCCCACTCTTCCTTCAACATTTTTCTCTTCTCTCGATCCTGCTCGCTCAGCAGCAAAGAAACGTCTTGATCCTCTGCTTCATACTTCTTGCTGTATTTCTTCAAGTTCTTGGCGATCTCTTCTTCCTTCTCAGCGCTCAAAAGGGATGGGGGCCTTGGGCGCCACAAAAACTGCAATAAATCTATAATATTACCAAAATGTCCAGTTGCAACTGGCATCTCATACAAGGAAGCTCGAAAGAAGGTACCTATTAACTGATATATATTTACCGTCTATTTGAGATGCAACTTTTATGGAGAGTAAATTACTAAATTTCCGCCAACAAGAAACTTGTTTAAACAGTATTAAAAAGAGGAAGAGAACTAACTTGGAAGAAATGATCCTTGGGTATTCTATATAGCAACTTTCCGTTGAAAGACCAAATGTTGAATCCATTTTCCATCTCGTGAACAGATGTAACTGCTGTCATCACATATCTAATGGAAAGGAAACAACCGATGTCCCATAAATTCATTTAGCATATACTGAAACACAACAGATTCAATAACAAAACAAAAGATGTTCTGCGAGAGGTAATGTAATGGTTGACAATCATCTCAACTGTTACCTTCCTGTTGGGTCCCATTCAACATCTGTTGCCATGAAATGCTCAGAGGTTCCCATGGTTTCAAGTTCATCAACATTGTAAAACTCCAATTGCCCATTAAAACCTTTCAATCCTGCCAATATAATGAAGTGACCAGCTGGGGACCAGTAGAGAGCATTTGCCTGTTTGCCCTTCAGAGTAATGAGCTTTGTCACACGGCCTGTGTTACCACTGCGCATTGAGTAGAAACTAACATCTGGCCTCGGATTATCACCATGGATAACTGCAAATCTGTGGCCCTTCGGCTCCCAAGCAAATGCAATTATCTTATCACTCTTATTTTCCAGCTCCAGTACCTCAATTGGTATGTCTCGTTCTTTGATTCTGAAAAGCTCAAAGCCAGTGTATGTGCTTTTCTTGGTTTTTGTGTATCGATCAACTATAACAGCAAGGTAATCGCCATTGCTCTGCCAGTACATTTTACAATCACTGACGCTAAAGAGATTCTTCTGTCTCAACTCATCTTTGCTTGGGATTTGTACGAGACTCACCTATTAATGATTCGTACAGGAGAAAAACATAAATGCACAATAAACACGACAGAGTATTAAAACAAATGTCTAGCACACGCATTTGCGGGCTTACCCTTGCAGGCTGATTTCCTCCTCCAAGTTCAGGAACAAAGAGAGCAAGAATGGCATCTGTGGGTGACCAACTGAGGTCCATAACACTGTCAACCTTCATAGATTTCTTGTCAACGAGACTAAAGGTCTGAGTTTCATAAACAGAAACTACATTTTTCCCAATCCTGGCAAAGTACTGGTCATCTTTTCCACCACCCCACCTGGAAAATAAACAAAAAAATTGAGAAATTATCCGGGTGCAAGAGAATATCTATTCTATGTGTAGGAGGGCCAACAAGTCTATAAATAAGGATAGAACGCGAAAAAAAAATAATCTTGCTAAATTTACTTGAAAACCGGCCAAGATACACCACCAACACCTCCACCAATAGCAAATTCATCTGCACTCCCTTTGAAATCTCTCATGACTTTTCCAGTTCTCACATCAAAAATGTTTATAACAACCCGCTGTAAAGGCAATAATGTCAGCCATGACACCAAATGAGTAAACTAAGTAATAAACACAAGAGCGAGACATTTTACATGAGTATCGCGAGGGTTGCTTGGTTCATGGCTGCTGTAGGTCACCAAAAATTTCTCTCCGGGAGAAAAATCAATCAGTTTTACCTGCAATTCACGAAATTAAAGCTACAACTCCACATAAATTTGTAATCTACTCTGCAGAATAAATGTCCACCTGAGGATGAGCATATCGCATCAATCTATTAAAAGTGGTATCACCACCCCAAACAGCAACGCCCTGCCTATGTACTGTGGCCAGGTATGTCCCCAATGGAGACCACTGCACAAAACTTTCTGTCCAATACTGCACCAAGAGGAGATCATAAATAAATGGAAACAAAAAAAGAATATAGTTCTCGAAAGACAAGCTAGTCTATTATTTTCATGGATTTGCATAACAATTGACGTGTGGGAAAAATGCAGTCATCCAACGAGAAATTACAAAATGGCATTGGCAGAATGGCATTCCAATTGTTTCCCAAAACAAAAAAACAAAAACAGTGGGAATAGCATTTCAATTGTTTTCAAAAAACAAAAGAAAACACAAAACAAAAACAATGGGAATGGGAATGGGAATGGGAATGGGAATGAGAATGACATTCACATTCTATAACACAAACAGAAATCTGAAACACCACTTACGGTTTTCTTGTAAACAAGCTCAGGTTTTGACTGCCTGGCATCATTCCACAAAACTTCGGTGTCTGAGCCAGCACGAATCACAAACTGATCCCTGGCCTTTTCATCCGTCAACCATTTTTGCAGATTTTCCTGCAGAAAACATGTCATCCACATAAGTATGAACATCTGAGAATCTTTTGTCCTGTAAGTTTTTATTTAAAGCTTTCAAGGCTTTTATGCTTTTTTTTTTTAAAAAAAAAAAACAATGGTGAAAGAGTGCGCAGAAGGGCAGAATTCTACCCCTGGTGTGTAAGGCTTAGTTTCAGGAGGTGCCCACTCCTCTGGAACCTTCATAAATTTCTCAATGTCCTCAAACATGCTGACAGCAAATATATGGGATCTGTCTAACTTGTATCCATGTGTCTTCTCCTTAGCTAATTCAGCTTCCTATGAAGCACAAACAAGTTCAAGATAATAAAAATTGCTCATGGAAACATAAAATTAATACGTTCTATCAATTTCGTAAGATTAAAATCCTCTAATAGATAAACCTCAAGCTTAATAAGAAACATACAAGTAGAAATAGCAAGAATAGATTTTTTAAACAAAAACATATTACTCGAAATACATGAATGAGCGTACCAGTGCGGAATTGTATTCGATGAAACAATATCCTAAGGTTTTCTGAGTGTCAGGATCGATGGGCATCCAGAGACCATCTTCTTTAATAACCCCAATCTGACTGTAAATTTTGCGCACGACCCCTTCCAATTTATCGAATTTCTCCTTAGGCACCACAGGTAAATTATCCACCACGATTATGTTCCCAAAACCCTCCTCGAACTCCAAAGACTTCCCCTGCTTCAAATCTTCATCATCGCTGTAACACATAGTCGCCAAAATCAAACATTAAACATTTCAACAACAAATGCTCACCCGAAAGAATAAAATAACAGAAACAATTAGAGCAATTTAAACTCGTGTAATAAATCGTTTTACCTGATAATTCCTAAATCATCACCAGGAGGGAGACGGATGGAGTCCAGATTGATGGAAGACATATCAACGCCGAGGCGTTCCGCAGTGGCGTGAATTTCTTCCATGGACATCACATCCGCCATGGTAGATGTAGCTGTACAAGGATTGGTACGCTCGAAAAGGCAGAGACGAAAGAGTGAGCAAAGAATTCTAGGGTTTTGCTGATTACTGATAAGCGTATGGCGAGGTGGATTTTTTCATTTTTGTGATTAGGGAGTTATATTTATACCTATTTTTATTTATTATATTTTTTATATATATATAAATGATTTGTAGTTCATTGATTTGATTGAAATTTTCATTTTTTTTACATTAATTCTTTTACCTTATAAAATAGAGGTGTTTAGTTCATATATTGGAGACTCTTCTTTCTCTATTACATTTCACTAGTATTTCATTCTCTTCCTCCTTTCCTCCAACTAAATTTATAACACGTTATCAGCACGAGTGCTCTCATCAAGATAAAGAAAAAAAAATATTATTATATTTGTATGAATGCTCTCGAAGAAGCACAATATTTAGATCTTATATTGATGTTCGTCGAAATCGCATAAATTTTATTTTTTATGTTCACGCTCCTAGTTAATTATTGATGCTCCTGGAGAAGCATATCATTTAATTTTATGTTGATGTTCTTGATGAAACACAACATGTTTCTATATTTATACTTGATAGATCTACGGATACAATATAATGATTTAATCTTTCAATATTCCGGAAGAATATTGATACAAAATATAAAATTGTCAATATTGATAGATGATTTAAGATCTAACAATATTTCTGAAGAATACTGACTTGATAGCATGATATATTAATCATCAATATTCCGGAAAAATATTGATTTGATTTTAACAAAATAGTCAAACTTATGATTTAATATTTAAATCAGAGATTGTTTATATTCTTGAAGAATATTGATTCAAGATTTAAAATTATATCTATATTTTGTAGATCTATCAATATTTTTTGAATGGATATTGATCCAAGATATAAAGTCTGTCAATATTTATTAAGAATCAAATTTTTAGATTTGCCAAAATTCTAGAGAAATTTTGATATTTGATTTGTCAACGATAGTGATATAAGATCTAATATTCATCAATATTAACAAAGAATATTGATTCGAGATCTAACATATATCAATATTCTTGCAGAATTTTGATTAAAGATTCAAGATTTGCCTATATTCTTGAAGAATATTAATTCAATACGAATTATAAATATATTCTTGTTTTATTTAAGTTTTCTCATTATATCTTGACATATATGATTATTATTTGTATTCTTAATTTTATTGATTTAAGAAGTTGCTAATATTTTCTTTATGTAAACACAAATATTTGATTGATTAATAACTATGTCAACATGACAAGTTTATACACATTTCCATAGTCTACATGATACCATGTTTATTTATATTTTATTTGCACAAATCGTGATCTATACCTTTGATAAATTTAACTTATTTATTTTTATGGGTATCTCATTATTTAATCTTTTTAGATGTTCAAATCCTTCATGAAAATAATAATATAAGTTATAATATTTTGTTGCGTAAATTATATATGCCTTGGATGTAATTATCTTTGAGCTATAACTTATCTAATTTATTTTTAGATTAATGAAGGAATATCATGATGAATGTCTAGCCGATAGTGGTACAACGCACACTATCCTTCAAAGCAAAAGGTATTTTTTGGAATTAACATTAGCTGAAAATAATGTTATAACAATCTCGGATGCATAAAAAATTATTGAAGGTTATGGGAAGACAAAAGTCATTTTACCAAATTAGACAAACCTGTATATTGAAAATGCACTCTATGCAAGCAAATCCAGTAGAAATTTGCTTAGCTTTAAAGATATCCGTCGAAATAGATATCATATTGAAACATTAAATGCAAACAATGTTGAATACCTTTGCATTACATCTATTATATCTGGCCAGAAGCAGATAAAAGAAAGATTACGTACACTTCCCTCAGGGATGTATTACACAATAATAAAATCAATTGAAGCAAATACAGTCACAAACAAGAAGTTTGTTGACAAGAAAAATTTTGTATTATGGCACGACCGACTTGGTCACCCTGGGAGTTCAATGATGCGAAGAATAATAAATAATTATCGTGGACATCCCTTAAAGAACCAGAAGATTATCTTACATGATGATTTTTCATGTGTGGCTTGTTCACAAGAAAAATTAATTATAAGACATTCCCCAACAAAGGTTGATATTGAAATTCCAACCTTCTTGGAAAGAATTCATGGGGATATTTGTGGGCCTATACACCCACCATGTGGACCATTTCGATACTTCATGGTATTGATTGATGCCTCAACTAGGTGGTCACATGTTAGTTTGTTAGCATCTCGAAATATAGCTTTTGCTAGATTACTTGGGCAAATAATTAAATTACGTGCTCAGTTCCCTGATCACTCAATCAAGGCAATTCGTCTTGATAATACTGCTGAATTCAAATCACAATCATTTGATGAATTTTGTATGTCGATCGGGATTTCAGTTGAGCATTTAGTTGCTCATGTTCATACACAGAATGGTCTTGCAGAATCATTTATTAAACGATTGCAATTGATTGCTAGGCCGCTACTCATGAAAACAAAACTACCATCTGCAGCTTGGGGTCATGCTATAATACACGCTGCATCATTGATTCGTGTGAGACCAACTAATTACCACCAATACTCACCTTTGCAACTTGCATATGGTCAAGAACCTGAAGTTTTTCATTTTCGTGTATTTGGTTGTGCGGTACAAGTCCCTATCCCACCTACACAACGGACCAAAATGGGTCCACAATGTAGACTTGGAATTTACGTGGGATATGATTCATCTTCTATCATAGATATTTGGAACCTTTAACGGGTGATTTATTTACTGCAAGATTTGCAGATTGCCACTTTGATGAAACTGATTTTCCAACTCTAGGGGGAGCAAAGTTGTATCCTGAGGAACAACGAAAAATTTGTTGGAATGAAAAAACATTATATCTCATTATGATCCCCGAAACAATCAATGTGAGCAAGAAGTTGAAAGAATTATTCATTTGCAAAGAATTGCAAATCAATTACCCGATGCTTTTGTTAATACAAAAAATGTGACAAAATCATATACACAAGTAGAGAATACTCCAGTGAAGATTGATGTCCCTGTAGGACCATGTAATAAAGACCCGCAAACGAATCTAAAATACGTCAGAAGCGTGGTCGACCAATTGGTTCGAAGGATACGGTACCTAGAAAAAGAAAGGTACAAGATAAAGAAGCAGTTACAGCTCCAGAAGAAGCAACTTTACATGATACAACAAGAGAAATAAATGAAATAGATGTGGAAAACATGTGTAACACCCGGTATTTTTAATTACATAAATCCGCCTGCATAATTAAGATATTTAATTATTTAAATTTATGATTTATGGGTTAAATAATTATGTGAATTATTTGTGCATGATTTAATTTATTTTTAAGCATTTAACCCATAATTAGTAATTTTTATGATTTTTAGTATTTTAATTATTTGATCGCGTAGACGGGACCGTGGACGGACGAGATGACAACTTTCCACCCAAATTATTTTATGAGCCTTTTTAGAGCCTTAAAATATTATTTTGAGTTTTATTATCTCAAAATTTTAAGTATTTAATTTTATTTAATTTTAGGAGTCCATTTTTATTCAAATTAAGCCAAAATATTGACTTTTTATTATCTTTAAAATTCCCTAAAATTATTATTTCGAGATTTTATAATATTTATGTTAGTATTATTATTTTTAAAGTTGGGATTATTTTAATTATGTTATTATCTTCCTATTTTAATTATTAAACCATTATCTACCTAAAATAATCCCCAAACCCTACGCCATTCTCCTAGCATCAGCCGCCTACCTCCCCTCCATTCTCTATATTCTTCATCAGATAGCATTCTCCAAGGACTCCATAGCCTCAATTCGTGTGGTTTTCAAGCCGAGTCATCATCCCGTCGTCCCGGAACCGCCCCACGCTCGTGTTTTCTCGTCATCTTCGGTGAAAGGCATGATTCCTTCTTAAAATTTTCGTACCATCTCAGTTAGTTTACGTGTGTGTAGTGTTATGCATCAAAATTTTAAAGATTTTCAGAAAAACGATAATGGTATTGTATGTATGTGCTTTGTTCCTTGTTCCTCTTGTTCATGACCACGTTTTTGGGTTAACTATGGATGGTAGGTCTGTTGGTCAAGGTCCTAGGAGGGTGGGGGACGGCCTGGACTCGAGTGGCTCGAATGGCTCGAGCCAAACGAACCCAGGGAAGCCAATATAGCAGCTCGGCCAAGACAGGTGCAGGTTTAGGGTTGGCAGGAAGGAGGCTCGGCCTTGGCGGTTCAGGGTGCATGGGGGTTCGGGCCTGACTGGGTTTGGTCCGCCCGGACGTGGGCTACGTCCGAGCGGCGGCGCTCCAGCCAGGGGCGGCCGGAGCCGGCCGACAGCAGGCCAAGAGGGCCTGCTGCTCACGGCCGAGAGGCAATGGGAGAGGGGGGATCGGGTTGGGCTAGGTTAGGGGTCTGGGTCGGGTCTGAGTGGTCCGGGTCGGGTCGGTTAGGTAGTGGGTCGGGTTAGTGAGTCCGGGTCCGAGTTTGGTGGGCCGGGCTCGAGTATTTTATTTTTAAAGTATTTTACAAATTTATGTGTTTTTGAGTCAAATAAATTGAAATAAAATTATTTGGACTCCCAAATAATTTTATTTGGACTTTTAAAATTTTAATTAAGTTAGTCCATTTATTTTATGGGCTTTTGGGCTCATAAAAGTTAATGGGCCAGTCTTTGGGTTTTTGGGCCCATTGGGCCAGTTTAAGTTGTTATTGGGCTTAGTGTATTTTAATGGGCTTTATTAATTTAATTGGGCTTAGAATAATTATTTGGGCTTAAAGTTTAAGATATGGGCTTAAGTATGTTAATGGACCAGATTTAAGTTAATGGGCTTGTGTGTAGGGCCAGCAGTCCAGGACCATCCATGAGAAAATTTGCATGTGTCCTGAATATATTTAATTATTTATATGCATTTAAGTTATTTTAATATTTATATGTTAGTAAGAAATTAAATTAAATATATATGATGGACACACATTTTATTCAAGTACATGCATTCATGAAATAATATTTTATGCATGATTTAATGTTTAAGTTGAGCAATAAAAATATTTTATGTTGGAAGTTGAAGTAGTGTGACAATTTAAGGGGGATTCGTCCCCATATGATTGAAGGGCAGTTTACTGCCAATTTAAGAGGTGATTCGTCACCGGCCACGTACGTAGGTTTCCACGCTGATCAGTATTTAATGTATGATTTAAGGTTACACTACGGATACAACCATGCTATGTTAGAAAATAAATTGCTCAATATTGTTATGTATTATGTTATGTATTATGTTTATTTAAGTAAGTCATGTTATGTAATTTTTTAAGCATGCTCATTCATGTATATGTATGTATTAGTATTAAATTGGTTTAAATTATTTTAAACCCTTGTTATGTTAGCATGTTGGGCCTCTAGGCTCACTACACTGGTATGGTGCAGGTGAGTACGTTGAGGATGACATTGTACCCACCGGAGGCGAGGACGTATGAGCATGCATGCAGTGGCCCCGTGACCGTGAAATATTCTGAGTCGCTATGCATGTTATTGTTTTTGTCAGCATGATACATTTTTGTTATTTTCAGTGATTGAGGGTCTAGAATATTTATTTAATATTTTCAGTGCATGCAAACTTTTATTTACTTATGCAGTATATTTTTAATTAATGTTTGACTCAGATATTTATTATATTTTTAAGAATGCATTTTTATTTAAGTATTTAATTGTTTATTCATTTTAAATATTTTTATTCTGTGCATATATGTATGGGCATATATGTACATATTTTATTTAGTAAGTATAAAAAAAAAATTTTCCGCATATTTATTTATTATAGAGTTAGGGTCGTTTCAGTTGGTATCAGAGCACGGTCCTTGGAGGGGTCACTACTGCTATGCGAGCTCAGAAATCCACGCTACCGGTCTGTAAGTTTTAAATGTTTGTAGCATGATTTAATTTCTAGAATTTAAGTTAGTACTAATTTCAAAACACTTAGTTATGCATGGCGATTTACGTAAATAAATATGTGGTGGTGCAGAATGCCTCCCAGACAGGTGAATCGACGTGGGAGACCTCCACCTCCACCTCCACCGCCACCTCAGCAGCACCCCATGACAGCACTGGAGCAGGCCAGTGCCACGATGATGGCGGGTATTACTGCCTTGCTGGAGCAGCAGGCAGCCCGTCCCAGACTGTCCCACGAGGAGGACGTCGCCGAGAGGTTCCAGAAGAAGGGGCCTAAGGAGTTCTTGGGGACCACCGATCCATTGGTGGCTGAGGGATGGATTCGCTCACTTGAGTCCATCTTTGACTATATGGGGATCACAGACGCCGACA
Organism: Henckelia pumila; assembly: GCF_033568475.1. NCBI lineage: Eukaryota > Viridiplantae > Streptophyta > Magnoliopsida > Lamiales > Gesneriaceae > Henckelia > Henckelia pumila. The sequence continues at coordinate 46,207,619 of NC_133122.1, read as the reverse complement.
GGGTGAGCTGTGCTACATACATGATGAGAGGCGATGCAGCCTCATGGTGGGAGGGTGCAGTACGAGGAGTCCATCTACCTACTCTGACATGGGCGGAGTTTAGGCGTATCTTCTACGCCAAATATTTCACTGAGGATGTGCGCAGTCGCATGATCCGGGAGTTCATGAGTCTCCGTCAGGGGGACAGATCTGTGGTGGAGTACATAAGCCAGTTTGAGAGGGGCTGTCGTTTTGTGCCCATGATTGCTGATAGTCCGCAGGAGAAGCTGCGACAGTTTGTTGAGGGCCTGAAGGCTGAGATCAGGCATGACGTGCGCATGGCAGACGTGTTTACATATGAGTCTGCAGTCAGCAGGGCCTTGCGTTCTGAGGAGGGTCGGAGAGCGATCCAGAGAGAGCAGCAGGGCAAGAGGCAGTTTGTACAGACAGGATATCAGCGACCATCTTCGCAGCCACCTGCGAAGAAGCAGTATACAGGGCCGGCTAAGGGCCCGAATCAGCAGCAGAGGCCACAGCAGCAGAGGCCGCAGCAGCAGCAGAGGGGCGGGGCCCCTAATGCCATAGCTCATCCTACTTGCCCGAAGTGCCAGAAGATGCATTCGGGACCTTGCCTATTGGGAGCAGGAGTTTGCTTCCACTGTAGAGAGCCGGGGCATCAGATAGCTAACTGCCCCAGGAAGAAGAACACCGCTGGTAGGGTGTTCGTGATGCAGGCTGAGGAGGTAGATCCAGACACCTCCTTGATCACCGGTACATCCTATCCCTAGTATTTTAATAATTCTCCTTTGGTTAAAGATTTAGTCTTTAATTTGGAATTCTTGTTATTTGGGTTATTTAACTGCATGTTAGAATAGGAAGCATGTTTTACTTATGATTAGAGTTAGGAATTTGTAGTGACTCGTTGGGGAAGATTAAGTAGTGGTATGAAACTGTTGGGAATTTTCTGCGTGCAGGGAGAATTCTAGTTGGAGACAACTCCACGTTTGCGTTGCTAGATTCAGGGGCTACGCATTCGTTTATCTCCCTGGAGTTTATCAGGCGGGTAGGCATCACACCTGAGAGTAGCGACAGTGGGTATGATGTTACTATGCCGTCAGGGCAGATTATTTCTACCTCGAAGGTTATTCGAGGACTGGAGTTAGAGCTGCAGGGACACTCCATTCGAGCAGATGTAGTAGTCTTGCCTTTGAGTGGTTTTGATCTTATTTTGGGTATGGACTAGTTGACAGTCAATGGAGCTTCGATTGATTTTCGTCGGAGATCAGTGTCAGTGAGACCTACAGGGGGCGACCCGTTCACTTTTCATGCATCTCAGAGCAGTGATATTCCTCAGGTGATATCCTATATTCAGGCGAGGAAGTTGTTGAGACGGGGTTGCCAGGGGTTTCTAGCGAGTATTGTCACGACTTCAGAGCCATCTAGCAGATCATTATCAGAGTTAGAGGTGGTTCGTGACTTTCCGGATGTCTTTCCGGAGGATGTGGCAGGAATTCCACCAGTAAGAGAGGTGGAGTTCAGTATTGACTTAGTGCCAGACACCGTGCCTATCTCTAAGGCACCGTACAGGCTTGCTCCTACCGAGATGAAAGAGTTGAAGGAGCAGATTCAGGAGTTGTTAGAGAAAGGCTTTGTTCGACCTAGCTTTTCTCCTTGGGGAGCTCCGGTGTTGTTTGTGAAGAAGAAGGATGGCAGTATGAGACTGTGCATCGATTACCGAGAGCTTAACAGAGTCACAGTGAAGAACAAGTATCCACTGCCGAGGATAGAGGACTTGTTTGACCAGTTGCAGGGAGCTTCAGTGTTCTCCAAGATCGATCTGCGATCTGGTTACCATCAGTTGCGTGTTAGGGATGCAGATGTGTCCAAGACTGCTTTCCGGACACGATATGGGCATTACGAGTTCTTAGTGATGCCATTTGGGTTGACCAATGCTCCAGCGGTTTTCATGGATCTCATGAACCGAGTCTTTCAGCCATATCTGGATCAGTTCATCATAGTCTTTATTGATGATATTTTGATCTATTCTAGGAGCATCGAGGAGCATAGACAGCACCTTCAGACCGCATTGCAGACTTTGAGGGAGCATCGGTTGTATGCCAAGTTCAGCAAGTGCGAGTTTTGGCTTGAGCAGGTGGCATTTCTTGGCCACATTATTTCGAGAGATGGAGTTGCAGTCGATCAGTCTAAGGTGGAGGCAGTGCAGAATTGGGGCATTCCGAAGAATGCTTCAGAGATTCGCAGTTTCTTGGGTTTGGCGGGGTATTATAGGAAGTTCATCAAGGGTTTTTTCTCTATTGCAGTACCCTTGACTTCCTTGACCAAGAAGAATGCGAAGTTTATCTGGAGTTCAGACTGTCAGAGGAGCTTCGATCAGCTGAAGGAAGCACTCACTACAGCACCAGTGTTAGCGATGACAGTACCACATGAGGAGTTAGTGGTTTACACCGACGCGTCTAAACTTGGTTTAGGCGCAGTGCTTATGCAGTGTGGTAAGGTTATTGCGTATGCGTCGAGACAGTTGAAGATTCATGAGCAGAACTACCCGACGCATGACTTGGAGTTGGCAGCAGTGGTCTTCGCTTTGAAAATCTGGAGGCACTATCTTTACGGCGAGAAGTGCAAGATTTTCACCGATCACAAGAGCCTCAAGTACTTCTTCACCCAGAAGGAGTTGAACATGAGACAGCGCAGATGGTTGGAGTTGGTGAAGGACTATGATTGTGACATTAGCTACCATCCGGGTAAAGCTAATGTAGTGGCCGATGCTTTGAGTCGGAAGTCATCAGTGGTAACATGTTTGACTGTGCAGTTACCACTACAGACCGAGATTCAGAGATTTGGTTTGGAGTGCTATCCGAGTGGCCATGCACCGAGCTTGTCAGTGTTGACGGTGCAACCAGTTCTGCGAGATCGGATTAGAGAGGGGCAGTCCACTGATGAGGAGTTACAGCGATGGAGACAGAGAGATGAGGCTAGAGGAAATCTCTTATATACAGTGGAGGATGGCATCGTTCAGTACCGTGGGAGGATGTGGGTACCGAACATCGATCAGTTGCGAGCTGAGATTTTGACAGAGGCTCACGCATCTCCGTACTCCATTCACCCCGGAAGTACGAAGATGTACAAGGACTTACAACTATTGTATTGGTGGCCCGGGATGAAGAGTGACATCGGGAGAGTGGTGTCAGAGTGCTTGACTTGTCAGCAAGTCAAGGCAGAGCATCAGCGTCCAGCGGGACTTCTTAGACCTCTCCCCATTCCGGAATGGAAGTGGGAGAACATTACGATGGACTTCGTGGTTGGCTTACCGAGGAGTACCAGAGGGTGTACAGCGATTTGGGTTATTGTGGATAGACTCACCAAGTCAGCTCATTTCTTGCCGGTAAAGACTACTTACACCTTGACACAGTATGCAGAGCTTTACATCAGAGAGATTGTTAGACTGCATGGCATACCAGTGTCTATCGTGTCAGACAGAGATCCGAGGTTCACCTCAGCGTTTTGGAAGAGTCTGCACACAGCTTTGGGGACTAGGCTTTTGTTCAGTACAGCATTTCATCCCCAGACAGATGGTCAGTCCGAGAGAGTGATCCAGGTTCTCGAGGATCTTCTGAGAGCTTGTGTTATCGATTTTCGAGGATCTTGGGAGACTAGACTGCCATTAGTGGAGTTTACCTATAACAACAGCTTTCAGTCGTCTATAGGTATGGCTCCATATGCAGCACTCTATGGGAGGAGATGCAGATCTCCGGTGCATTGGGATGAGGTTGGAGAGAGGATTTTGTTGGGTCCAGAGATTGTGCAGCAGACAGCTGACATTGTGACGCAGATTCGAGACAGGATGAGGACTGCGCAGAGTCGGCAGAAGAGTTATGCGGATGCCAGACGACGCGATTTGGAGTTCGCGGTAGGTGATCACGTATTCCTGAAGGTGTCACCTATGAAGGGAGTAGCGCGTTTTGGGCGGAGAGGCAAGCTTAATCCGAGATACATAGGGCCATTCGAGATCTTGGAGCGAGTTGGCACGTTGGCCTATCGTTTAGCTCTACCTCCAGGGCTAGCGGCAGTGCACAACGTTTTCCATGTATCCATGCTTCGGAGATATGTCTCCAATCCGTCGCATGTGTTGGATTTTGAGCCCTTACAGTTGCCTCCAGATCTTGTTTACGAGGAGAGACCAGTGCGGATTTTGGCTAGAGAGGAGCGGAGGCTTAGGACGCGGGTCATACCGATGGTCAGAGTCCAGTGGCTGAATCACTCGGAGGAGGAAGCTACTTGGGAGACCGAGGAGGATATGAGGACTCGCTACCCGGAGTTGTTCGGGTAAGTACTTTAATTTCGAGGACGAAATTCAATTTAAGGGGGGGAGAATTGTAACACCCGGTATTTTTAATTACATAAATCCGCCTGCATAATTAAGATATTTAATTATTTAAATTTATGATTTATGGGTTAAATAATTATGTGAATTATTTGTGCATGATTTAATTTATTTTTAAGCATTTAACCCATAATTAGTAATTTTTATGATTTTTAGTATTTTAATTATTTGATCGCGTAGACGGGACCGTGGACGGACGAGATGACAACTTTCCACCCAAATTATTTTATGAGCCTTTTTAGAGCCTTAAAATATTATTTTGAGTTTTATTATCTCAAAATTTTAAGTATTTAATTTTATTTAATTTTAGGAGTCCATTTTTATTCAAATTAAGCCAAAATATTGACTTTTTATTATCTTTAAAATTCCCTAAAATTATTATTTCGAGATTTTATAATATTTATGTTAGTATTATTATTTTTAAAGTTGGGATTATTTTAATTATGTTATTATCTTCCTATTTTAATTATTAAACCATTATCTACCTAAAATAATCCCCAAACCCTACGCCATTCTCCTAGCATCAGCCGCCTACCTCCCCTCCATTCTCTATATTCTTCATCAGATAGCATTCTCCAAGGACTCCATAGCCTCAATTCGTGTGGTTTTCAAGCCGAGTCATCATCCCGTCGTCCCGGAACCGCCCCACGCTCGTGTTTTCTCGTCATCTTCGGTGAAAGGCATGATTCCTTCTTAAAATTTTCGTACCATCTCAGTTAGTTTACGTGTGTGTAGTGTTATGCATCAAAATTTTAAAGATTTTCAGAAAAACGATAATGGTATTGTATGTATGTGCTTTGTTCCTTGTTCCTCTTGTTCATGACCACGTTTTTGGGTTAACTATGGATGGTAGGTCTGTTGGTCAAGGTCCTAGGAGGGTGGGGGACGGCCTGGACTCGAGTGGCTCGAATGGCTCGAGCCAAACGAACCCAGGGAAGCCAATATAGCAGCTCGGCCAAGACAGGTGCAGGTTTAGGGTTGGCAGGAAGGAGGCTCGGCCTTGGCGGTTCAGGGTGCATGGGGGTTCGGGCCTGACTGGGTTTGGTCCGCCCGGACGTGGGCTACGTCCGGGCGGCGGCGCTCCGGCCAGGGGCGGCCGGAGCCGGCCGGCAGCAGGCCAAGAGGGCCTGCTGCTCACGGCCGAGAGGCAATGGGAGAGGGGGGATCGGGTTGGGCTAGGTTAGGGGTCTGGGTCGGGTCTGAGTGGTCCGGGTTGGGTCGGTTAGGTAGTGGGTCGGGTTAGTGAGTCCGGGTCCGAGTTTGGTGGGCCGGGCTCGAGTATTTTATTTTTAAAGTATTTTACAAATTTATGTGTTTTTGAGTCAAATAAATTGAAATAAAATTATTTGGACTCCCAAATAATTTTATTTGGACTTTTAAAATTTTAATTAAGTTAGTCCATTTATTTTATGGGCTTTTGGGCTCATAAAAGTTAATGGGCCAGTCTTTGGGTTTTTGGGCCCATTGGGCCAGTTTAAGTTGTTATTGGGCTTAGTGTATTTTAATGGGCTTTATTAATTTAATTGGGCTTAGAATAATTATTTGGGCTTAAAGTTTAAGATATGGGGCTTAAGTATGTTAATGGACCAGATTTAAGTTAATGGGCTTGTGTGTAGGGCCAGCAGTCCAGGACCATCCATGAGAAAATTTGCATGTGTCCTGAATATATATTTAATTATTTATATGCATTTAAGTTATTTTAATATTTATATGTTAGTAAGAAATTAAATTAAATATATATGATGGACACACATTTTATTCAAGTACATGCATTCATGAAATAATATTTTATGCATGATTTAATGTTTAAGTTGAGCAATAAAAATATTTTATGTTGGAAGTTGAAGTAGTGTGACAATTTATGAAACGACCCTAACTCTATAATAAATAAATATGCGGAAATTTTTTTTTTTTTATACTTACTAAATAAAATATGTACATATATGCCCATACATATATGCACAGAATAAAAATATTTAAAATGAATAAACAAATAAATACTTAAATAAAAATGCATTCTTAAAAATATAATAAATATCTGAGTCAAACATTAATTAAAAATATACTGCATAAGTAAATAAAAGTTTGCATGCACTGAAAATATTAAATAAATATTCTAGACCCTCAATCACTGAAAATAATAAAAATGTATCATGCTGACAAAAACAATAACATGCATAGCGACTCAGAATATTTCACGGTCACGGGGCCACTGCATGCATGCTCATACGTCCTCGCCTCCGGTGGGTACAACGTCATCCTCAACGTACTCACCTGCACCATACCAGTGTAGTGAGCCTAGAGGCCCAACATGCTAACATAACAAGGGTTTAAAATAATTTAAACCAATTTAATACTAATACATACATATACATGAATGAGCATGCTTTAAAAATTAAATAATATAACTTACTTAAATAAACATACATAACATATTACATAATATTATTGAGCAATTCATTTTCTAACATCGCATGGTTGTATCCGTAGTGTAACCTTAAATCATACATTAAATACTGATCAGCGTGGAAACCTACGTACGTGGCCGGTGACGAATCACCTCTTAAATTGGCAGTAAACTGCCCTTCAATCATATGGGGACAAGTCCCCCTTAAATTGTCACACTACTTCAACTTCCAACATAAAATATTTTATTGCTCAACTTAACATTAAATCATGCATAAAATAATATTTCATGAATGCATGCACTTGAATAAAATATGTGTCCATCCTATATATTTAATTTAATTTCTTACTAACATATAAATATAAAAATAACTTCAATGCATAAAAATAATTAAATATATAATCAGGACACATGCAAATTTTCTCATGGATGGTCCTGGACTGCTGGCCCTACACTCAAGCCCATTATCTTAAATCTGGCCCATTAACATACTTAAGCCCATTATTTCAAACCTTAAGCCCAAATAATTATTCTAAGCCCAATTAAATTAATAAAGCCCATTAAAATTTCACTAAGCCCAATAACACTTAAACTGGCCCAATGGGCCCAAAAACCCAAAGACTGGCCCAATAACTTTTATGGGCTCAAAAGCCCACAAAATTAATGGACTAACTTAATTAAAATTTTAAAAGTCCAAATAAAATTATTTGGGAGTCCAAATAATTTTATTTCAATTTATTAGTCTCAAAAACACATAATTTTGTAAAATACTTAAAAAATAAAATACTCGAGCCCGGCCCACCAAACTCGGACCCGAACTCACTGACCCGACCCACTACCTAACCGACCCGACCCGACCCGGACCACTCAGACCCGACCCGGACACCTAAACTAGCCCAGCCCGATCCCCCTCCCCCCCTTGCCTCTCGGCCGTGAGCAGCAGGCCCTCTTGGCCTGCTGCCGGCCGGCTCCGGCCGCCCCTGGCCGGAGCGCCGCCGCCCGGACGTAGCCCACGTCCGGGCGGACCTAACCCAGTCGGGCCCCAGTCCCCATGCAGCCAGGAACCCTGAACCCGAAGCCCCTGAACCCGTAACCCTAAACTGTGACCATCTTGGGGCCGATTGATGTAGCTCGGTCATGGCTCCATTCCAGCCTGAACCGTCCGACTCCAACCGACCCTAAGGCTCCTTAGGACCCTCTTGAACCCTAGCCAACAGCCCTTGACCGATCTATATCAACAAAACGTGAACATGAAGCAAGGCCAGGAAAAAAAAATCGAACCCTTCAACTCTTTTCTAAAAAAAATTCGAAAGATTTAATGCATAAACCATCAACACAATATAGATATCTGATTGGCACGAAAAGTTGAAAGAAAATCATGCCTTTCACCGATTTGTAGAGTTAGAAACGTGTACGACGGACTTCGGGACGACGGGACGACAACGGGGTACCTTGGCCTTGCTTGGAACCTTCGAATTAATTGGCTATGGGGTCTTGGAGGTTGCTGGAGCGTTGGAGGGGATGATGAATAGTAGGGGTGGCGGCTAGGTGTGTGATCGGTAGGTTGAGGGATGGGTTTGGGTAGATTAGGTTTTTAATATATAAGGAAATAGGTTTTTAGGTTAATTAATAATACTAGAAAAATATCATATAAATTTAAACATCCTAAATACACGTTCAAATCATAAAATTAGATTAAAATTTATAAAATCCCGAAATTAAAAATTAGGGGAATTTTAAAGATAAGAAAAAGTCATTAAAATGGCTTAACTTTGAATAAAAAGGACTCCTAAAATTATATAAAGTTAAATACTTAAAATTTTGAGATAATAAAACTCAAAATAATATTTTAAGGCTCTAAAAAGGCTCATAAAATAATTTGGATGGAAAGTTGTCATCTCGTCCGTCCACGGTCCCGTCTACGCAATCAAATAATTAAATATCCTAATTATGCAGGCGGATTTACGTAATTAAAAATACCGGGTGTTACAATTCTCCCCCCCTTAAATTGAATTTCGTCCTCGAAATTAAGGTACTTACCCGAACAACTCCGGGTAGCGAGTCCTCATATCAGCCTCGGTCTCCCAAGTAGCTTCCTCCTTCGAGTGATTCAGCCACTGGACTCTGACCATCGGTATTACCCGCGTCCTAAGCCTCCGCTCCTCTCTAGCCAAGATCCGCACTGGTCTCTCCTCATACACCAGATCTGGTGGCAACTGTAAGGGCTCAAAATCCAACACATGCGACGGGTTGGAGACATATCTCCGAAGCATGGATACATGGAATACGTTGTGCACTGCCGCTAGCCCTGGAGGTAGAGCTAAACGATAGGCCAACGTGCCAACTCGCTCCAAGATCTCAAATGGCCCTATGTATCTCGGATTAAGCTTGCCTCTCCGCCCAAAACGCGCTACTCCCTTCATAGGTGACACCTTCAGGAATACGTGATCACCTACTGCGAACTCCAAATCGCGTCGTCTGGCATCTGCATAACTCTTCTGCCGACTCTGCGCTGTCCTCATCCTGTCTCGAATCTGCGTCACAATGTCAGCTGTCTGCTGCACAATCTCCGGACCCAACAAAATCCTCTCTCCAACCTCATCCCAATGCACCGGAGATCTGCATCTCCTCCCATACAGTGCTGCATATGGAGCCATACCTATAGACGACTGAAAGCTGTTGTTATAGGTAAACTCCACTAATGGCAGTCTAGTCTCCCAAGATCCTCGAAAATCGATAACACAAGCTCTCAAAAGATCCTCGAGTACCTGGATCACTCTCTCGGACTGACCATCTGTCTGGGGATGAAAAGCTGTACTGAACAAGAGTCTAGTCCCAAAGCTGTGTGCAGACTCTTCCAAAACGCTGAGGTGAACCTCGGATCTCTGTCTGACACAATAGACACTGGTATGCCATGCAGTCTAACAATCTCTCTGATGTAAAGCTCTGCATACTGTGTCAAAGTGTAGTTAATCCTTACCGCAAGAAATGAGCTGACTTGGTGAGTCTATCCACAATCACCCAAATCGCTGTACACCCTCTCGTACTCCTCGGTAAGCCAACTACAAAGTCCATCGTAATATTCTCCCATTTCCATTCCGGAATAGGGAGAGGTCTAAGAAGTCCTGCTGGACGCTGATGCTCTGCTTTGACTTGCTGACAAGTCAAGCACTCTGACACCACTCTCCCGATGTCACTCTTCATCCCGGGCCACCAATACAATAGCTGCAAGTCCTTGTACATCTTCGTACTTCCGGGGTGAATGGAGTACGGAGATGCGTGAGCCTCTGTCAAAATCTCAGCTCGCAACTGATCGACGTTCGGTACCCACATCCTCCCACGGTACTGAACGATGCCATCCTCCACTGTATACAGGAGATTACCTCTAGCCTCATCTCTCTGTCTCCATCGCTGTAACTCCTCATCAGTAGACTGTCCCTGTCTAATCCGATCTCGCAGAACTGGCTGCACCGTCAACACTGACAGGCTCGGTGCATGGCCACTCGGATAACACTCCAAGCCAAATCTCTGAATCTCGCTCTGTAGTGGTAACTGGACAGTCAAACATGTTACCACTGATGACTTCCGACTCAAAGCATCGGCCACTACATTAGCTTTACCCGGATGGTAGCTAATGTCACAATCATAGTCCTTCACCAACTCCAACCATCTGCGCTGTCTCATGTTCAACTCCTTCTGGGTGAAGAAGTACTTGAGGCTCTTGTGATCGGTGAAAATCTTGCACTTCTCGCCGTAAAGATAGTGCCTCCAGATTTTCAAAGCGAAGACCACTGCTGCCAACTCCAAGTCATGCGTCGGGTAGTTCTGCTCATGAATCTTCAACTGTCTCGACGCATACGCAATAACCTTACCACACTGCATAAGCACTGCGCCTAAACCAAGTTTAGACGCGTCGGTGTAAACCACTAACTCCTCATGTGGTACTGTCATCGCTAACACTGGTGCTGTAGTGAGTGCTTCCTTCAGCTGATCGAAGCTCCTCTGACAGTCTGAACCCCATATAAACTTCGCATTCTTCTTGGTCAAGGAAGTCAAGGGTACTGCAATAGAGGAAAAACCCTTGATGAACTTCCTGTAGTATCCGGCCAAACCCAAGAAACTGCGAATCTCTGAAGCATTCTTCGGAATGCCCCAATTCTGCACTGCCTCAACCTTAGACTGATCAACTGCAATCCCATCTCTCGAAATAATGTGGCCAAGAAATGCCACCTGCTCAAGCCAAAACTCGCACTTGCTGAACTTGGCATACAACCGATGCTCCCTCAAAGTCTGCAATGCGGTCTGAAGGTGCTGTCTATGCTCCTCGATGCTCCTAGAATAGATCAAAATATCACAATAAAGACTATGATGAACTGATCCAGATATGGCTGAAAGACTCGGTTCATGAGATCCATGAAAACCGCTGGAGCATTGGTCAAACCAAATGGCATCACTAAGAACTCGTAATGCCCATATCGTGTCCGGAAAGCAGTCTTGGACACATCTGCATCCCTAACACGCAACTGATGGTAACCAGATCGCAGATCGATCTTGGAGAACACTGAAGCTCCCTGCAACTGGTCAAACAAGTCCTCTATCCTCGGCAGTGGATACTTGTTCTTCACTGTGACTCTGTTAAGCTCTCGGTAATCGATGCACAGTCTCATACTGCCATCCTTCTTCTTCACAAACAACACCGGAGCTCCCCAAGGAGAAAAGCTAGGTCGAACAAAGCCTTTCTCTAACAACTCCTGAATCTGCTCCTTCAACTCTTTCATCTCGGTAGGAGCAAGCCTGTACGGTGCCTTAGAGATAGGCACGGTGTCTGGCACTAAGTCAATACTGAACTCCACCTCTCTCACTGGTGGAATTCCTGCAACATCCTCCGGAAAGACATCCGGAAAGTCACGAACCACCTCTAACTCTGATAATGATCTGCTAGATGGCTCTGAAGTCGTGACGATACTCGCTAGAAACCCCTGACAACCCCGTCTCAACAACTTCCTCGCCTGAATATAGGATATCATCTGAGGAATATCACTGCTCTGAGATGCATGAAAAGTGAACGGGTCGCCCCCTGTAGGTCTCACTGACACTGATCTCCGACGAAAATCAATCGAAGCTCCATTGACTGTCAACCAGTCCATACCCAAAATAAGATCAAAACCACTCAACGGCAAGACTACTACATCTGCTCGAATGGAGTGTCCCTGCAGCTCTAACTCCAGTCCTCGAATAACCTTCGAGGTAGACATAATCTGCCCTGACGGCATAGTAACATCATACCCACTGTCACTACTCTCAGGTGTGATGCCTACTCGCCTGATAAACTCCAGGGAGATAAACGAATGCGTAGCCCCTGAATCTAGCAACGCAAACGTGGAGTTGCCTCCAACTAGAATTCTCCCTGCACGCAGAAAATTCCCAACAGTTTCATACCACTTCTAATTTTTTTTTTTTTTTTTTTTTCCAAACGAGTCACTACAAGTTCTTAATTCTAATCACAAGTAAAACATGCTTCCTATTCTAACATGCTGTTAAATGTCCCAAATAACAAGAACTTCAAATTAAATACTAAATCTTTAACCAAAGGAGAATTTATTAAAATACTAGGGATAGGATGTACCGGTGATCAAGGAGGTGTCTGGATCGACCTCCTCAGCCTGCATCACGAACACCCTACCAGCGGTGTTCTTCTTCCTGGGACAGTTAGCAATCTGATGCCCCGGCTCTCTGCAGTGGAAGCAAACTCCTGCTCCCAATAGGCAAGGTCCCGAATGCATCTTCTGGCACTTCGGGCAAGTGGGATGAGCCATAGCATTAGGGGCCCCGCCCCTCTGCTGCTGCTGCGGCCTCTGCTGCTGATTCGGGCCCTTAGCCGGCCCTGTATACTGCTTCTTCGCAGGTGGCTGCGAAGATGGTCGCTGATATGCAGCCTGAAACTGCCTCTTCCCCTGCTGCTCTAGCTGGATCGCTCTTCGACCCTCCTCAGAACGCAAAGCCCGGCTGACTGCAGACTCATATGTAAAAACGTCTGCCATGCGTACATCGTGCCTGATCTCTGCCCTCAGGCCCTCAACAAACTGTCGCAGCTTCTCCTGCGGACTCTCAGCAATCATGGGCACGAAACGACAGCCCCTCTCAAACTGGCTGATGTACTCCACCACTGATCTGTCCCCCTGGCGGAGACTCATGAACTCCCGGATCATGCGGCTGCGCACGTCCTCAGTGAAATATTTGGCGTAGAAGATACGCCTAAACTCAGCCCATGTCAGAGTCGGTAGATGGACTCCTCTAACTGCCCCCTCCCACCATGAGGCTGCATCGCCTCGCATCATATAAGTAGCACAGCTCACCCTGTCGGCGTCTGTGATCCCCATGTAGTCAAAGATGGACTCAAGTGAGCGAATCCATCCCTCAGCCACCAACGGATCGGTGGTCCCCAAGAACTCCTTAGGCCCCTTCTTCTGGAACCTCTCCGCGACGTCCTCCTCGTGGGACAGTCTGGGACGGGCTGCCTGCTGCTCCAGCAAGGCAGTAATACCCGCCATCATAGTGGCACTGGCCTGCTCCAGTGCTGTAATAGGGTGCTGCTGAGGTGGCGGTGGAGGTGGAGGTGGATGTGGAGGTCTCCCACGTCGATTCACCTGTCTGGGAGGCATTCTGCACCACCACATATTTGTTTACGTAAATCGCCATGCATAACTAAGTGTTTTAAAATTAATGCTAACTTAAATTCTAGAAATTTAAATCATACTATAAACATTAAAACTTACAGACCGGTAGCGTGGATTTCTGAGCTCGCAAAGCAGTAGTGACCCCTCCAAGGACCGTGCTCTGATACCAACTGAAACGACCCTAACTCTATAATAAATAAATATGCGGAAATTTTTTTTTTTTTATACTTACTAAATAAAATATGTACATATATGCCCATACATATATGCACAGAATAAAAATATTTAAAATGAATAAACAAATAAATACTTAAATAAAAATGCATTCTTAAAAATATAATAAATATCTGAGTCAAACATTAATTAAAAATATACTGCATAAGTAAATAAAAGTTTGCATGCACTGAAAATATTAAATAAATATTCTAGACCCTCAATCACTGAAAATAATAAAAATGTATCATGCTGACAAAAACAATAACATGCATAGCGACTCAGAATATTTCACGGTCACGGGGCCACTGCATGCATGCTCATACGTCCTCGCCTCCGGTGGGTACAACGTCATCCTCAACGTACTCACCTGCACCATACCAGTGTAGTGAGCCTAGAGGCCCAACATGCTAACATAACAAGGGTTTAAAATAATTTAAACCAATTTAATACTAATACATACATATACATGAATGAGCATGCTTTAAAAATTAAATAATATAACTTACTTAAATAAACATACATAACATATTACATAACATTATTGAGCAATTCATTTTCTAACATCGCATGGTTGTATCCGTAGTGTAACCTTAAATCATACATTAAATACTGATCAGCGTGGAAACCTACGTACGTGGCCGGTGACGAATCACCTCTTAAATTGGCAGTAAACTGCCCTTCAATCATATGGGGACAAGTCCCCCTTAAATTGTCACACTACTTCAACTTCCAACATAAAATATTTTATTGCTCAACTTAACATTAAATCATGCATAAAATAATATTTCATGAATGCATGCACTTGAATAAAATATGTGTCCATCCATATATTTAATTTAATTTCTTACTAACATATAAATATAAAAATAACTTCAATGCATAAAAATAATTAAATATATAATCAGGACACATGCAAATTTTCTCATGGATGGTCCTGGACTGCTGGCCCTACACTCAAGCCCATTATCTTAAATCTGGCCCATTAACATACTTAAGCCCATTATTTCAAACCTTAAGCCCAAATAATTATTCTAAGCCCAATTAAATTAATAAAGCCCATTAAAATTTCACTAAGCCCAATAACACTTAAACTGGCCCAATGGGCCCAAAAACCCAAAGACTGGCCCAATAACTTTTATGGGCTCAAAAGCCCACAAAATTAATGGACTAACTTAATTAAAATTTTAAAAGTCCAAATAAAATTATTTGGGAGTCCAAATAATTTTATTTCAATTTATTAGTCTCAAAAACACATAATTTTGTAAAATACTTAAAAAATAAAATACTCGAGCCCGGCCCACCAAACTCGGACCCGAACTCACTGACCCAACCCACTACCTAACCGACCCGACCCGGACCACTCAGACCCGACCCGGACACCTAAACTAGCCCAGCCCGATCCCCCTCCCCCCCTTGCCTCTCGGCCGTGAGCAGCAGGCCCTCTTGGCCTGCTGCCGGCCGGCTCCGGCCGCCCCTGGCCGGAGCGCCGCCGCCCGGACGTAGCCCACGTCCGGGCGGACCTAACCCAGTCGGGCCCCAGTCCCCATGCAGCCAAGAACCCTGAACCCGAAGCCCCTGAACCCGTAACCCTAAACTGTGACCATCTTGGGGCCGATTGATGTAGCTCGGTCATGGCTCCATTCCAGCCTGAACCGTCCGACTCCAACCGACCCTAAGGCTCCTTAGGACCCTCTTGAACCCTAGCCAACAGCCCTTGACCGATCTATATCAACAAAACGTGAACATGAAGCAAGGCCAGGAAAAAAAAATCGAACCCTTCAACTCTTTTCTAAAAAAAATTCGAAAGATTTAATGCATAAACCATCAACACAATATAGATATCTGATTGGCACGAAAAGTTGAAAGAAAATCATGCCTTTCACCGATTTGTAGAGTTAGAAACGTGTACGACGGACTTCGGGACGACGGGACGACAACGGGGTACCTTGGCCTTGCTTGGAACCTTCGAATTAATTGGCTATGGGGTCTTGGAGGTTGCTGGAGCGTTGGAGGGGATGATGAATAGTAGGGGTGGCGGCTAGGTGTGTGATCGGTAGGTTGAGGGATGGGTTTGGGTAGATTAGGTTTTTAATATATAAGGAAATAGGTTTTTAGGTTAATTAATAATACTAGAAAAATATCATATAAATTTAAACATCCTAAATACACGTTCAAATCATAAAATTAGATTAAAATTTATAAAATCCCGAAATTAAAAATTAGGGGAATTTTAAAGATAAGAAAAAGTCATTAAAATGGCTTAACTTTGAATAAAAAGGACTCCTAAAATTATATAAAGTTAAATACTTAAAATTTTGAGATAATAAAACTCAAAATAATATTTTAAGGCTCTAAAAAGGCTCATAAAATAATTTGGATGGAAAGTTGTCATCTCGTCCGTCCACGGTCCCGTCTACGCAATCAAATAATTAAATATCCTAATTATGCAGGCGGATTTACGTAATTAAAAATACCGGGTGTTACAATTTAAGGGGGATTCGTCCCCATATGATTGAAGGGCAGTTTACTGCCAATTTAAGAGGTGATTCGTCACCGGCCACGTACGTAGGTTTCCACGCTGATCAGTATTTAATGTATGATTTAAGGTTACACTACGGATACAACCATGCTATGTTAGAAAATAAATTGCTCAATATTGTTATGTATTATGTTATGTATTATGTTTATTTAAGTAAGTCATGTTATGTAATTTTTTAAGCATGCTCATTCATGTATATGTATGTATTAGTATTAAATTGGTTTAAATTATTTTAAACCCTTGTTATGTTAGCATGTTGGGCCTCTAGGCTCACTACACTGGTATGGTGCAGGTGAGTACGTTGAGGATGACATTGTACCCACCGGAGGCGAGGACGTATGAGCATGCATGCAGTGGCCCCGTGACCGTGAAATATTCTGAGTCGCTATGCATGTTATTGTTTTTGTCAGCATGATACATTTTTGTTATTTTCAGTGATTGAGGGTCTAGAATATTTATTTAATATTTTCAGTGCATGCAAACTTTTATTTACTTATGCAGTATATTTTTAATTAATGTTTGACTCAGATATTTATTATATTTTTAAGAATGCATTTTTATTTAAGTATTTAATTGTTTATTCATTTTAAATATTTTTATTCTGTGCATATATGTATGGGCATATATGTACATATTTTATTTAGTAAGTATAAAAAAAAAATTTTCCGCATATTTATTTATTATAGAGTTAGGGTCGTTTCAACATGATTCATGAAGAATCACAATCACATGAAAATATCGAGATTTCGACAAATTATTTGATATCTCGTAAAATATGGGATCGAAGTAATACAAACATCGATGATGTTTTCACTCTAAACGTAGTCCTTGATATTATGCAAGACAATGATGATCCCAAACCACAATCTGTTAAAGATTGCCAACAAAGAAATGATTGGCCAAGATGGAAGGCGGCTATACAAACTGAATTAGATTCTTTAGAGAAACGTAGAGTGTTTGGGCCCGTAGTTCAAACACCTAAAAAATATAATCCTTGTAGGATACAAATGGGTGTTCGTACGAAAAAGAAATGAAGATGGCAAAATTATATGATATAAAGTCAGACTTGTAGCCCAAGGTTTCTCTCAGAGACCTGGAATTGACTATGAGGAAACGTACTCACCTGTAATGGATGCCACAACTTTTCGATTCTTGATTAGCTTGGATGTATCAGAAAAATTGGACATGCGACTTATGGATATGGTTACTGCATATTTATATGGTTCACTTGATAACGATATATACATGAAAATCCCTAAAGGATTTAAGACATAAGAAGCAAGTGATACAATCCCTAAGACCATGTTCTCAATAAAACTGCAAAAGTCATTATATGGATTAAAACAATTCGGGCGCATGTGGTACAATCGCCTTAGTAAGTATTTATTACAAGAAGGTTACACAAACGATGCTATTTGTCCATGCGTTTTTACGAAAAAAAATGGATGAAGGTTTTGCAATCGTGGCAGTATATGTGGATGATCTAAATCTCATAGGAACTCCCGAAGAGCTCACCAAAACTGCCAATTATTTAAAAAGTAAATTTGAGATGAAGGATTTGGGAAAGACAACATTTTGTCTTGGCTTGCAAATTGAACATTTACAAGAAGAAATATTTGTTCATCAATCTTCATACGTAGAAAAAATATTAAAATGATTTTACATGGATTAAGCACATCCATTAGCATCACTAATGGTCGTTAGATCACTTGACACCAAGAAAGATCTTTTTCGTCCACTTGAAGATGGAGAGAATATCATTGGTCCGGAAGTACCATATCTAAGTGCAATTGGTGCATTATCATATCTTGCAAATTGTACCAGGACCATATATAGCTTTTTCTGTTAACCTTCTAGCAAGATATAGTTCTTCTCCAACCTGAAGACATTGGAATGGTGTAAAACATATATTTCGTTACCTTCGTAGTACAACTGACATGAGATTATTTTATTCGAAAAAATCAAATTTCTCTTTAATAGGATATGCAGATGCAGGCTATCTTTCAGACCCACATAAAGCCAAATCCCAAACGGGTTATGTGTTTACACGAGGGGACACCGCTATTTCATGGAAGTTGACAAAACAAACTTTGACAGCGACATCATCTAATCACTCTGAGATCACTGCAATGCATGAAGCAAGTCGAAAATGTATATGATTGAGATCTATAACTCAACATATTCAAGAATCATGCGGACTACCAACAACGAAAGATAGCCCGACGACTATTTTTGAAGATAATGCCGCTTGCATTGCACAACTAAAGGGAGGGTATATCAAAGGCGATCGAACGAAACACATTTCACCAAAGTTTTTCTACACGCACGAACTTCAACAAAAAGGCGATATTGATGTCTAACAAATCCGTTCAAGTGACAATGTAGCTGATTTATTCACAAATGCATTACCGACATCAACATTCAAGAAATTGGTGCAAAAGATAGGGATGCATCAATTAAAAGATATTCGGTGATTGAAATCAGGGGGAGTATCAATTGTTGTACTCTTTTTTCCTTCGTTCAGGTTTTTTCCACTGGATTTTACTGACAAGGTTTTAACGAGGTAACATTGGACTCTTCATCAATCATCTAAGGGGGAGTGTTATATATAGATGATTTGTAGTTGATTGATATGATTGAGATTTTCCTTTCTTTACACTAATCTCTCTACCCTATAAATAGAGGTGTTTAGTTCATATATTGGAAACTCTTCTTTCTCTATTACATTTCTCTAGTATTTCATTCTCTTCCTCCTTTCCTCCAACTAAATTTATAAAATATACTATATATTACTATTTTTTCTAAGAAATTATTACATCCCAACTTTGCCACACATATTTAAATTAACTAACTAATATGTTATTTTAGGAATAATCCAAGATCATCTAAATAATTCCTTTTTTTGGCCAAATTTAATTATAAGGGTGCAAACGAACCGAATTGAGCCGAATAATGTTAAAATTTTAAGGCTCGAATTCGGCTTGATATAAGTATATTCGAGTTTGAGCTCGATTCGAAACTCGATAATTTCAAATATTTTGGCTCGAGTTCAGTTCGAAATGAAGTTCGAGTTCGGCTTGAAATATTTGAACATATTCGTGAACTATTGCTCGAATATTATGGTTCGAAAAGCTCGAAATGTTCGAAAAAGTTCGAAATATATATATTTATTATATAGTTATATTATATTATATTAATTAAATATTAAGGCTCGCGAACTATCGAACAAAATAATTTTGACTCGAGCTCGGCTCAAAAAAAAGTTCGAACATGTTTGAATTTGGCTCGAGTTCGATAGGGTTCAAGAGGTCCTGTCATGTAACACTTTGACCCACAGGTTCAAGAGGTGGCTTCCATACAAGTAGAGCACTTTTTTTTCGGGGTCTGCCGGCTGGTGACCGTCTCTGATACCATTCTTTCATGCCTCGGGCCATGCCCGCGCATGCACGACTACACAATGGGCCCTTATAGCAACTACTTTCTATTCGTCATCGCTTTACGAAAATGATTAACTCAAGTTGCTATAAAAGTCCACTGTAGCCCATTTTAAACTCATTTTAAAGATTTTCATTTTTTCCATGTGGGACAGGGGTCTCACAGAAGGTATATATAGATAGAGCTGAAGTTATTACCGATAGGGGTGGTATATTGTATCATACCGTATCGAAAATCGCATACTATATATCGTACCAAAAATTACGGTTAAATTTTTTTTTACATTAGATATCGTACCGAAAATTTCGGCATATCGATTATGGCCAAATTTTACGGTATACCGAGATTGCGATACGGTATCGGTACCATTTTATTTCGAAAAATACCTTATATTTTTTTAATTTTTATAAATTTATTTTTTAAAAATATAATATATTTTTAAATTTGTACATAGTATTTCGGTATTATGATATGTACCGAAATTTTCAAATGATACCGTTGTTGTATCGAAAAATTCGGTATCGTTATCATACCGTATCAAAATCTTTGATATACCGAAAATTCGATATTTTTTATCACTTTTAAAATTTTAAACGGTTCAGACACCACATTTCAATTTCTTGTGGAAATACTAAAATATTGTTAAATTCAACTTTATATTATGAGTAATCATTTTGTGTGTAATGATATCAATTAAATTACCTTGCATGAAACACAATAATAAATTAAAACATATGAAAGAATAAAGATATTTAAACCAATAATTTTAATTTAACAATTTTAATTATATCTATGTACATGTATCAATACTCCATAATTACTTAGACATCTCTGTACTTCCATAATTACTAGATACTCATAGATTATGGTTGATGCTTAGTATAATATTATTTAGTTACTTCAATTTAAACATGCAATTGGAAAATTTTAAGTTATACCAAAGTGCAGCGGCCAAACCATGGATTCAATCGTCCATATCTCAACACTTACATATAATTAATGTTATACAACCGATGTGAAAAATCATTGAATAATTAGATCAATAATGATACTATGATAGTGAGCTTGTTCGAGAAGCTACCCTCCACAAGTTGAGAGGGAAGATTAGAAGAATTTGAGATCAAGAAGGATTTTATCACATGTCAATAATATTTTCTTTACATCCATTCATATCTATTTATACAAGTCGTATCTAATCGTCTCATTCTTGCCTAACTTTTCCTTCTAGCTGAAAGTGGTTACGTAATCAACTAGCTTCCTTGGTTGACTATGTATGCGTTGACCTCTACCTTCTTCACCATTTCTTATATTATCAGTTGTATCATTACACCGGTAGTTGGAAAGCACCTTGTATTCAAGGTGGAGAGAAGATACAAGTTTCAGATAGTAGCAAGATTCTCCCACAAAGTTTCTTCCAATGGTAAGCCATCCCATTGAACCAATACCTGTGGAATCCAAGCACCAGCCGTATCGATTTTGCAATAATCCAAAATAGCCAACGACGTGAGTAGTGGCTGATTTTCCAGTCATGTGGGGCAGCTGCAAGGGTGGCGCACTCTCTGGATTCGGACAGAACTTGAGAGTTGAAACATGAAAAACAGGATGAATTTTGCAATGAGGCGGTAGCCCCAACTTGTAAGCGACAGACCCAATTTTCTGTATCACCTAGAATGGACCATAGAATCGTGTGCTCAACAACCCCACACAATAGACAAGCCTTTTGAGATGAACACCTCATCTGTTTTATAACCTAACAAATAATTAGATCGATATTATACCCTTTGAACTCTATTGAAAGAAACAGCACATAACTATCATTACCTGACAAGTGAAAATCAAAGCATTAAATATCAAAATCTTCCTTGGTTGATTTTTACATATCGACATCATGCAATGCGGAATATCCTTATTGCGACAAGAAAAAAAACTACCACCCAATCAATATTCATAATTACACATTGAACTCGCACTGGAGTGTTTTCTATTTCAGTTCTTATTTCGAGGGGCAAAAACTTGAATCAGCTGCTAACGTACGAAGGAGCTGGCAAGAAAGGAAATGGAGCAATAGACGCATAAGATACCGGTGGCCGTGCTTGCTTGTCAACTAGAGCTCGTTTCCTCTTTTGTTGAGTGATAGCTAGTTCAGTCACATCCACACCCATCTCCGTGGAAGAGGAAAGATCGGTAAACTGTTCCAAATTCTTTCTCATGGGCTGCTCGTTGTCAGAAAGACGGTGAACTATAAGTCCGCCCATAAAGACCGGGAGATAAAGAAGGCTGGCATGGAACATTTTCCGGGCATTTTTTGTTGTCCGATTTACATAGAAGGACGCAGCAGTAGAAGAAATAGCTAGAGCTAGCAGCGTTGATTCCACACAAAACCAACCAGATGTGATGCCCCCTGCAGAATGACTAGAATGAAGATCACAGACACTAGCATGAAATTCAAATTAGAGTCTAGAGAAGAGATGTTTTCAAGAATGAAAGATCCGTATCATATATTAACTAGTTTTTCTCCTTGTTCTTTTCTTTCAAAACAATGCAAGGTCTCTAAGACGCTCAAAGAGACAACTCTGTAAATATCTACAGACTGTTGACCACGAGAAAGACAGCTAAATGATCGAACAGAAAAAGCTGATCCATACATACTCACCAATATAAGACAGGTAACCCAACGGAAGTAGATAAAGACAGTTCCTCAAAGCAACCAAGGCTGTCCTACGACCAGAAGCATCTGCAAGAGAGAACATCCTAAACCTAATAGTAGAAATAAAAGGGACGAGGTTAGAGGACAAAAAGAAGTTACAGTTTTTGGAGCAGTGATGATTACAAAAAGAAATTTTAGTTCATTTGAATTCTCGATACCAATGTCGAGGGTGAAATGCATTGCGTAATCATCTTATTTCTATTTGAGAATGAAGATAGAGCAGGCTACCATTCAATATAAGAAACTGATCATAACATTTTTCAAAATCTATAAACTTTTGTAAAACGGTTACATTTGGCTTAACTAAACACCAATTACCTTGCTGCCCTGTATGGCCACCGATATCGTACTATTATCCAAATGTAATTGTTGTATAATTAAAAAATTTTAAGTTATTTTGCTACCATCAAATATAGCTTTTGATATGGTCATATACACCAGAACCTACAATTGGCATCATAACTAAAGCCAAATGCTCAATTGTTATAAGGCATATATGTTGGTGCAATTATTGGGATGATCTTTTTTGGAGTTCAAAAGTTGACCCCATTGATCTGTGTGGCCACCTATATGATAAAACAATCAAAGCATGATGTTTGAAATGCTGCACCATTCAAAATATTTAAATTGCATAAGCATCATCAGCTGCATCTCTTAATACAAATGGAAACGCTCAATTATACCCAACTAAAATTATAAATATAAAAGTGTCTGGTGCCTAGTACACAAGCTCTTACAAAGCTAATTTATCTTATGACATGTGGTACCCCCAAAGAGTAACACAACAGCTCAAGCGCCCAGAATTGCCAAACATTTAGTATCAAGGCCAGTAATCTATAAGCGATTACGAATGAAATGAGACGTTCGCAATTGTTTGGTTACATACCCTCCATCTGCATAATCCTTGCGGCATAGGTATGCAAGGGCCATAAAGTGTGGTATTTGCCAAAAATAGAGAGCAGCTGGAAGCAGCATTCCATTTAAGGAAATCTCTCCAGAAGCCGCAGCCCACCTTTTAAGAGAAAAATAAAATTGTTATCAGACTCCATGCAGCGACATTACATTTATCTATCAGCAACTGTGGCCTTCTTTACTAAGCCCACGGACTCGGGGTACATTTATATTAGCAAAAGCTAACTAAAACCGTTAATGAAAGCAGCCAAGCTAGACAAACCAACACGAAGGTATTAGTTTTGAAAATAACAATTTTAATACAAGCGCTCAACATTTTGAAGGGAGACGACAAATACAAGAACCTAAAAAATTTGCTCAGCAAGGAATATAGATCTCTTTAGCATCACCAGATGCATATACAAAAATCCTCATGGTTAAATTACCGTAACATATATGAGCAACCCAAATAAGCAAACAAATCAGTAAACTGACGCTTAACAAACTCTTGAGCAAAGATGCAAAACTTGAACTAAAGTTCACCCGTCTTCGTTTGCCTTTTTATGCCTCGTACTGTTGCATCAAAATTTGTCTCTTAAGCATAAAATCAAGATCTGATGAGTCATGATTTTAAAACCATTGATAATGCTTGCATCATTTTACATTTATATCCAGAAGAAAAAGAGGGTCATTAATAAATAACACTAGAGATAACATACAATATAAAAAGAGGGAACTATGACTCCTGCAAATGGAAAAATATACCGCTAATAATAAAGGCAGTGTAAGGAACCCTATAAAAGAAGAACGTTACCCAAGGAGAGGTGGTATTGCACCGACAACAGCCCCGACCCAAGTATTCACAGGATGTATCTGCTTCAGTGGAGTGTACACGAACGCATAAAGAAAAAGATTAGATGCCGCAAGACCAGCTGCCAGCATATTAGCCTGCAAACACCTTATCGCCGATATTGCTACATCAATCCCTTTACCATGAAAGGTTTATAATAGTAAGAATGAGTAACTAAAACAAGTTGGGGAGATCATATCCACCTGGCAAGCCAGCAATGCTGTGCCAGATACACCGACAGAAGCTGCCCAAGCGACTGCATGAGGCCTTGTGATGCGCCCAGATGGTAGTGGTCTAAATCTCGTCCTATTCATCTTAGCATCGTTATTTACCTCAAATATCTAAGGCCAGAAAATTGGACCAAAAAAATGTCAGCAAAAAGAAGTAAAAGGAAAAAAATATGCATGCAGGTGAGAGGTGTGCGTTCGACGTAAGACAATTTCATGTTTAAAAAGCATATAAACGTAAGAATGTTCTTTAAAAAAATAATAATAAAAATCCCTTCAACACAATGCTTTCATTTATTCCTCCACCAACAAATTGTCTTCCACACAAAAATACATTTAGTCTTGCGTTTATTTCACTTTCTTCGCGTTTTACTTTTGAACTCTTTCCTCACCATTGAATTGCCCACATAGTGCCACATATAAACTGAAACAAGACATGAGTATTCTACTTGAATCGGAAAATGTACATTCCATTTTCCTTATTAATTGCCCCGCTAAGATTTTATATCTTTCTCATTTCTATGACCTTAATGAAAGAAAAATGAAACAAAAAGGTGTTGTCATACTCCCATAGAACATGATCAATGTTTACTCAGATCCTCTTTTTAGTCCCGGCAGAATCGTAAAGTGCAATGAATTAAGAAAATGTGCTTACAGTCATGCCCGAGATAATGATCAATAACGTATATATAACCACAAAGGTGATCCAAGATAGTAAATAGAGATAGAAAGTGATGACGAGGGGACCTGATTTAAAGAGTTGGCTGAAGCTGCAACCATCATTGTGCCAGCACATGTGCAGCAAAGGCCAAGGTAGTCAATGGAACTCCCACTCCCAAGGATATAACCAGTGCCAGAAGTAGCAACAACTAGCATGCTAAAAATAAGAATTTCAAGAATTATATAAATTCAACCCAGTCTTGCATGAATCCATCAATAATAGAAAGAAATTTATACCAATCCTCGCTACAAAATGAAAATGAAGGATAAAACTCATGAGATTGTATTCATCAAGTCATGAGAGAACTTGGTATTCACATGTCTTTTTTTTTTTGATAGGAAACATATGTATTATATATAAATGAAAATGATAGATTACAAAAAGTGGACCAGCGATCCACGCTAGCTAGCTATATTCAAAGCCAAAAAGGGCTTCTAACAATCTAGATCAAAGCCAATTTCCAATCTCTATACAAGTCTAACATAGACAAAGATTTAAAGTTAGAACCCTTGAAAGCCCACGTGGCAACTCTCAGTTTGATTTTATCCCAAGTTTCCTTCTCTGATTCTTCACTATCTTCAAAAACTCTTCTGTTCCTCTCCAACCAAATTGACCAACACACGCAATGAACCACTACTAGCCAAAGAACTCTCCCTTTTTCACCTAGCAAACCTCCTAGATCAGTGGCAAAAAGATCTTTCGTTGTTTTCGGGATTACCCAAGATAATCCCAATTCCTTGAGGACCAGGTTCCACAAGTTCCCTGAATACGGGCAGTGAATAATCATGTGATCTTGAGTTTCTCCTCCCTGCTTGCATAGAACACACCTGTTTGGGCTAAGGGACATGTTTGGGAGCCTCTTTTGAATCAAGTCGCAGGTAGGCAGTCTTTCCAACGCAGCTGTCCATGAGAAAACCTGAACCTTTGTCGGAATGGTGGCTTTCCAGATTGGGTAGAAAAGAGGGAAGCTTGGGAAACGCTCCTCTGGAAAGAAAGACTCGAAGAAGGACTTTACCGAAAAGACTCCGGAACTGTCCCAAACCCATTTCCTCACATCCTCCGCTCCCTCTACTAAGTTTACCCCCCTCAAAACTTCCAGCAGGTTACCTAGCTGGCTCAATTCATCATCCCTCAAATCGCGTCTAAGATGCAAGTTCCAGGTCAAAGAGTTAGAGGGAAAAGACGAGTCTCGACAGACGAAGAAAGAGATCTGCCTATTGTGCTCCCTAGATATCTGAAAGAGATTAGGAAAGAGGTCCTTAAAACTAGAATTCCCCACCCAGCAGTCTTCCCAGAATCGAAATCTATCTCCCCCTAGAACCACCGCCCTCACAGAGTGACTGAAAGCCATATACGTCCTTGATATGAATTTCCACGGACTTCTAAACGTGTTATGTCTAGCCAATCCCGCATCCCATCCATTCTCTTGAACTCCATATTTGCTCGCTATGACTTTCTTCCAAAAAGTGTCCCCCTCCGATGAAAATCTCCACCACCATTTACCCAACAGAGCCTTGTTCCGAAGGCATAGGTTACCTATTCCCAATCCTCCTCTATCTTTAGGTCTACAAACTTTGTCCCAACCTACCAGGTGGCAATGAGCCTCCCCATCCGGTCCATCCCATAAGAAGTTCCGCATAAGTTTCTCCATATCCTCTGCAACACCTCTTGGGATCCGAAACAACGACAAGTAGTACACGGGGAGGGCACTCATTACTGCCGAGATTAGCGTTAGTCTGCCACCTCTCGAAAGGAAAGCTTTCTTCCATCCAGCTAACCTTTTGGACATCTTAAAGGTTACTGGCTCCCAGAATGAGACCCTTAAGGGGTTCCCTCCCAATGGCACTCCTAGGTATTGAATGGGCCATGCTTCCACCCCACAGCCGATCTCCCTAGCCAACCCTTCCTCCACTTCTTTATCACAATTACAGCTCAAGAGGGCACTTTTGTCCTTATTGATTTTCAAACCGGACATATCACAAAAAACAACCAGAATATCCATCAACAGCCTCACGTGATCCTCATTAAGCGCAAAAAACAAAGCGTCATCGGCAAATTGAATGTGAGAGACCTCAACTCTATCCCTCCCTATCTCCCAACCTCTAAAGATGTTTGACGCCTTTGCCTTGTCAATCAAGCGTCCCAAAACATCCGCCACCAAGTTAAATAAGAACGGGGACAGCGGGTCTCCCTGTCGTAACCCTTTCTCCCCCTTAAAAGTACCAGTCGGTCTCCCGTTGACAATAACCGAAAATTTTACATTGTTGAGGCATCCATTAATCCATTTCCTCCATCTATTCCCAAATCCTTTCTTAAGGAGAACAAAATCCAGAAATCTCCAATTAACGTTGTCATATGCCTTCTCAAAGTCAGCCTTGAAAACCCAGCCTTTTTTCTTTTTCATTCTGAATTCCTCCACTGTCTCATTCGCTATCAAACAGCAATCTAAGATTTGACGGCCTTCAATGAAGGCACACTGTGAATGTGCAATTGTGATCTCAAGCACCTTCTTAAGACGTGAAGCTAGCACCTTAGCGATTATCTTGTAAAGACTAGTGACTAGGCTAATCGGTCTAAAGTCCCTAATGCGTAGTGACTCTTTCTTTTTTGGTACCAAACAAATGTATGTCTCATTCGTTACTCCATTCACAACACCTCCCTCATAGAATTCCTTAAACACTCTCTTTAAGTCCTCTTTAATCGTTTGCCAACACTCCTTAAAAACTTCCATTGAGAAACCATCCGGTCCCGGAGCTTTTGATCCTTCACAATCAAACACTGCTTTTTTAATTTCCTCCTCTGTAAAAGGTAGCTCGAGCTGCTCCATAGAATCTCCGTCAATTGCGCTCCATTCTACCCCTTCAATACCCCACCCCCCTCTCTCTGGTTCGCTATAGAGTTTTGTGAAAAACTCTATAATTGCTGATCTGATAATTTCTTTATTGGAGCTCACAGTTCCGTCTTCCAATTCCAACCTCTCTATACTTGTCCTGCTTCTCCTTTGGCTAAGTAACGAATGGAAAAACTTTGAGTTGCAATCCCCTTCCTTTACCCATTTGACTTTTGCCTTCTGGGCTTCCATTTGCAATTTCCTACATGTTAACTCCTCTAACTCAGCTTTGACAGCTCTTCTTTCCTCCGCCACAGTATCCGATCCCGTACCTTCCCATTCTTGAGTATCCAGCATTTGAATCTTGTTTTCCAGCTCATATCTCCTCATGTCTAGGTTTCCAAAAGTTTGTACATTCCACCTCTTAATCTCCGATTTCGTTCCCTTCAGTTTGCTCATAAATTTGTAGCCTTCCCATCCTTGAGGATTCTGATTCGACCACCAGTTGGTGAATTCCTCCTTGAAGGTCTTGTGCTTAAGCCAAATATTTTCAAATCTGAAGGGTGTAGGCCCCCACTCTTCCTTCGATGTATTCAGGATCAAAGGAAAGTGATCGGAAGTAATTCTCGGTAGCACTGATTGCCTTCCGCACCCAAACACCTCTTTCCATCCCCCCGATAGCAAGAATCTATCCAGCCTACACCAAATGGGTGAAGCCCTCATATTTGACCAAGTGAATTTTGCGTTCAGCAAGGGAGGATCATACAGTTCTAGCTCGTTAATCAAAGCGTCAAAGGCTCTCATGCTACTGGTTAAAGTGCTGCTGTTCATTTTCTCGCTTAATGTTCTGACCACATTGAAATCTCTAAAACTCGGTATCCAGCTCCAGCCATTCTTAGTAATGCCCGTAGACTGCCGAAAACCACCACGTTGAGTTGGTATCCTTTACTATTTCAATAGATACAGAAAATTCCCCAATCAAATTATCCTTCACTATCACCGTCCGGGGATCCCATGCCACCAAAATGCCACCAGATCTGCCCAACGCCGGTAATTCCACCCATTCTATAAATCTTGATTTCCATAGGCTTGCTAAGTACCTCCTATCCACCCGCTGTCTTTTAGTTTCCAAAAGAACCACTATATCCGGCTTCTCTCTACGTAGTATTGTTCTAATCAGCCCTCTCCTACTACTCGAGCCTCCCCCTCTAATGTTCCATGAAAAAATCCGCATAAAACAACTGTATCGCCCTAAGTAGACCACACCTTGGGACTCTTTAGTTTAAGACCACAGCCTCTGGAATTCCAAAGCTGACTCTTCGCACCTCCAATTTATCGAGACAATCTTTGATTAATTCCTCCTTGACAGCCGCCGAAACCCCAGCCTCCTCCTTTCTTGCTCGCTCCTCCGACATTAATGGCTTATCAATCACCCTTGGGCTTGGTTCTACCCCCCCTGCACCTACCCCCCTCCCAACAGAAAACAAAAGATTTGAAGGGTTAAAAGGGCTGGGATTGACTGGAATCGCCAACGGATCCGACTTGGGTTCAGAATCGCTCACGTGTCCCTGTGAAGGAATAGAGTACGAACCTGTGTCTGTTGCGAAGATGCCCCTCATGTCCTCGAGACATGAGCTTGACGGGGAATTGACAAGGGATTCGCCTACTACTGAACTATCGGTGAACGAATCAGAATCCTCCGAAGACAAATCGCCCCCTGTTTCTTGAAGAATCTCATCCTCAATAATCCCCAAGCAGTCACTTGTATGACCTTGTAAACCAATTCCTAACGGGTCTGTGTACCAATTTCCTTCACTGTTCCCAGCGTTTCCTGCAGCTCTTTCTTGTCTTCTTGAGTACACAAACTTAAAATGTGGAGATGAAGGACTCTCCAACCCTTTGCCCTTCTCTTTAGAATTCGTCTCTGTCGTAGCCTCTTCAAACGCCCTCAAGGGCTGAATTATTCTTCGTTGAAATTCGCCCACCACTTTTGGGCATAACCTTTTCAGAATTTTGACTTGACAACCTCCTAGAATAGGTTCTGAAGCCCATGATCTATCACTGCTGCCTCCTGCTTCCAAAGGGGTTCGATGCGGGATCCCCTTATCTGAAATATTCTCAACTATCACGTCCTTTTCACTATTCCGGTTGTTAACAGCTACTTGCCCCTTAAGCTTATCTGCTAGATGCACTGTTTCAGTCTTTTTCAGTCCTTGTTTACCATCGACTTCCAAAGAGGGATCCTTTCCTAATACTACTGCTTCCTTCCCTGCTCGTCGTCCTATTATCCCTTTAGGTCCGTTCATCACTGCTTGAGCGTAAGAGCGCTTTTCATAATACTCGTAAGCTGCTGGGTTAACCGTTACCACTTCAAGTCGCACCATCAAGAGGCCTCGATGTGTTGGAATTTGCACAAAGCCGTTGATGAATCCTCCTTGTGGCCCGACCACCTTAATTTTGGCAGCCGACAAGTCTCGAAGAAAGATGGTGTCTTGGCTAATATCCAGTAATCCTCCACACAGTTCCCCCACACTCCTGAATAGATCATTTGACCATAAATCCCAAGGCAAGCCAAAGATCCTCACCCAGCTATTGCAGCAAGCAAACATCTCTACTTCACTATTGATCTCTGCTCTCCAACTTTCAAAAAACAGCGTCACCCCTCTATCAAAATAGCCTTTCTTCAACCCCACAAAATAAGACGCCTCCTCTGCATTTCTAGGCCACCATGCTGCCTTATTGGCCTAGAATGGAAATATCTCTATCTTTCTCTTAACATCCTGGCTTAAAACAGAAACCACCGCCTCCCAAGAAATATTGACCCGTGCCTTCGTGATGATGATAACTTTCTGCCACTCCTTTACTGAGCAGGGGCGAATATTCTCGTTAGCCAAGAGGTCTTGCGTTTCCATGTTCTCCATCTTCTTGGTTTCTCGCTGCTTAGAACAATCGACTCCCTTTCTATCTCTGCCATAAGCCGAGGCATTGGTGTTCTCCCTTTGTAAAAAGAAGCGTAGATGATTGGCCAGCTTAATCCAGCCACCCTCTGCACGACCACTGGGGATGATTATACACTGCTTGACACCCCCTGCGCTATTTTCAACACTTCCAGAAACCTGCCTCTATTGTTGAAGTACTTGTGCGTGGATACCACAGCTTCCTGCCCTCTGAACTTGTTGAAGACGGGGCTAGAGATAGGATTCTTTATGAACTCCCAAAGTTTCGCCCAAAGCCACTTCGCGGAAATGACGTCTAACTCCAGAGGGAAACTCGCTTTCCTCGTTCTTTCGATCAGGCAAATCGAAGCCCCTTTCTGGCCCTTTCTGATAATGAACAGCTTCTGTTCGATTCTGACATCCTTCGTCACTTGTGTAGACCTTCTCTCGTAGGACCCCGATCTGTACTGGTTCTTCGCTTGTGTAGACCTTCTCTCGTGGAACCCCGATCTGTACTGCCCACGCCCAACCCACCTTGGCATCGTAGTCGGAAATGCTCGTCGGTTCGAAGTCAAGATAAAGCTGGAAAAAGAAAGAAGAAAGGTTCTAGGAAGGAAGCGAAAAAAGGTTTGGGATTAGTAGGGAGATGGGAGGCAGGGAGGAGAGAGAAGAAAAGGGCGGGAAGAAGAGTTAAGGGCTATGGCCGGTCGGATCTATGGTCGGAAACAGAAAATTGAATAGTTCTTTAGAGGTTGGGAGATAGGGAGGGATAGAGTTGAGGTCTCTCACATTCAATTTGCCGATGACGCTTTGTTTTTTGCGCTTAATGAGGATCACGTGAGGCTGTTGATGGATATTCTGGTTGTTTTTTGTGATATGTCCGGTTTGAAAATCAATAAGGACAAAAGTGCCCTCTTGAGCTGTAATTGTGATAAAGAAGTGGAGGAAGGGTTGGCTAGGGAGATCGGCTGTGGGGTGGAAGCATGGCCCATTCAATACCTAGGAGTGCCATTGGGAGGGAACCCCTTAAGGGTCTCATTCTGGGAGCCAGTAACCTTTAAGATGTCCAAAAGGTTAGCAATTTCTTGTTTTCTAATGTGTTTGGTGCGTGCTCAATCAGAGCTTACAAATACGCTATCAAAAAATCATTAATATATGGTCGTGGCAAGTTGATCCCAGGAGCATTCATCTCATGGCACAAATTAGTACAAGTTCATGAAATATTGCTATAAAACATAAAATTGAATAGTAAAAGAAGTTCATGGGCACACATTGAATGGTTGTGTTGAAAAAAAGTAAACCGAAAAACTACCCTGTTCACGGACCGCCAAGAAATGAAATAAGGTGTTATCGTGAATCATTATACTAGAGCCAAACGAATAATGATATGAGTCATATGACATTGATTCAATTTATGACAAGCATGCTTGCAAATTAAAGATGATAATCACCCAACTGGAAATAATGAATGTCAGTGATCAAATTTCTTTTTTTCTCATTCTGTTCCCAATGATTAAAAGCCAATGAAGTAGAAATTTCAGCACCATAGAGAATCAGAGATGACAGCAAAAGAGTTATAAAACCCAGATTGAACTTGATGGTAGGATCAGGATGAGACCCAGCTTATGTCTAAAACCAGCTAATGTCAAATCAAATTAGCTACAGTTTCACAGGTATCTTAGCAACATGCTTCGAATATGGGTCGTAAATGCAAGGAGTATTGCTGTAGCGGAACAAGTCTATTTTTTGTTTAGTATTTCAGATTGGCTGTTTTCCTATATTAAGTCAATTCAAATTTCGTCCAGCCTCAAACTGATCTGTAAAATTGTTAAAATAACAGAAAATCACATCAGCATAGTCGAGCTTCCATGAAAAGATGGACGAAAAAACAAATTGGATTAAAAACAAGAAGCGGGAGGGGGTTCTAACCTGAGACGCGCTTTGGAGAGCTCCCAATAACACCGTCCGTAATGCTTACTTAAATCCGTCATTTCCTTGGCCTTGAGTATCGACGCAGCTGCCAGAGAAGACAAGTCAAACGCGTTGGCTGAAGTGACCTGTGACCCGAAAGACTGAACCGCTGATCCAGATTGGATCCAATTCACTGGATCGGTGGATTCAGGAGTGGTGGAAAAATACCGTACCAGAAGCCCATGGTGGTAGGATTTAGGAGTACGGCGGAGAAGTTGGGCGGAGGGGTTACGGACGGCGAGTTTGGATGAGAAACTCCGCCACATGGCGGCGCGTTGGACCGAGTATTATTACTCAGAAATTGTATTATCTTTATTCCAGAAATTGGGCTGTGTGCAGAATTGAACTATGGTTTTTTTAATTAAATGATAAAAATAAATAAACATTCGGAGAAGACGGGTTTGCTGAACCCCGGTCCCTAAAAATCAAATTAAAAATTTTATTAAGCATTTACGATTAGTCGGAGATTTCTATGAAAATTTTAAGTAAGTCCTTGTGAGACGATAATCGTGACGGTTTCACATATTTATATATAATTTATATTTATATTTATATATATTTATATTTATAATAAATAATAGTGTGATATGGAGTAATTCTTTCGATATTAGCACCAATACAAAGTATTGTTTTTTTTATGGATTTCATGATTTCATCTATTAGAGAGATTCATCAAAAAAAATAAGAGTTTTGATTTTATGTAAAATTTTATGTTGGACTAATAATGAATTCTTTTATTTTTTTTAACATATCAATTAAATAAATTTATATTAAAATTCAATTGAATTTAAAATTTTAATATGTATGCACGTGTAGTGTTACTAATACGAGTAATTAATCTCAAATTATCATGTACAACGGTTTTAATTCAACTCATCATGTTTGAATATTTTCGTATAGATATTTTATTAAATATGAGTGATTTGACACACATTATATGTATAACATAATATACGAATGTGTTTCATATATTTTCCTTCGAAATTTTTATTTTTCTACCATGTTCTACAAAATTAAATATGACCTGATAGTTAGTAAGATAAATTTTTTTATATAATTATGAAATATGAAAACTTAAACAAAGGTTGTTATATTAAAAAAAATATATAATTCAGTAAGCAACATAATTATAACAAAAAGATGGGGTCCGCAGCACCTCTCCCTACAATGTGTGAATGATGCTTTTAGAATGAAGAAAAAAAATTCCATAGTTACTACTTATTACTTCCTCCGTTCCATATATGTTGTCTTGTTTTAATTTTTACACGAATTAAAAAAAATTTATTGAAAAAGTAAATTTTATATAAACTTTTTATTTTATCCCTATTTAATGTATTAAAAAATGATTGCACAATTTTCAAGATGTAGTTAATAAGAGTATATTAATAAAGAAGGATAAAAAAATATTAATAAATATGATGTATGACTATATATTTGAGACAAACAAAAAAAAAATTAACATTATAATTGAGACGAAGGAAGTATTATGTACTCATGCTTTATTATTTGTATCGAATATTAATAATCATACAAATAATGAATACTATTAAAATTAATGAAATTCATGTAAGTGAATCTCTTGTTTGTTCAAAAAAAAAAAAAAAACTTGCATAATTAATTCTTTCATAATAATAAAACTAAGAAAATAGAGCAGATACTTCTTGAACAAGCACACAACAATACCAACTCAGAATCTCGCCTTACGGAAGTACTTAAACATTCCATTACTTGAATTCTTTGAACCACAATAGATATCAACCGTCACAGACCAAAATTCATCGCCCCATGACACGATAAAACACTTAATTTTCAACAGAAGACAAGCCAGCATAATCTAGTTTCGCCAACCGTTTTGTTTCTTAGCTTCAAATGCTGCTCCGTCATTGATCATATCCTGAGCGTCGGTCTCCATTCCAAGTTTGGAAAGAGCAAGAGCCTGCATATAGAAGGCCGTTGGCCATTCGGGCGAGCAAACCTGAGCTTGCATGGCATCTCTCAAAGCAAGTTCTGGTTGGCCGATCATTAGATAAGAGAGAGCCCGCCTCACGAATACAGTGCCAGATGGAACAGTCATCAATGATACAAGCTACATGAAGTAAAATAATTGGACGAGGTTTAGGAAAGAAGAGGGGAGAAACTTAAAATATAAGAAGATACGTGGAAACAAAATTAAAAAACCATGATATGTTCATGATATAAAATTTTTAAAACAATTTTTTTAAATAAAAAACCCATGATATGTTCTCGAAAAAAGGTGGTAAGCAATATTTCAAGTAAGTGGACAGAGTCTCAAGTACTGAAGAAGATAGACTTCGCAGGAAATAGGAACAGCGAAACTGCCCAGTCACACCCTGGATAAGCTCAAGCAAGGCAAGATTATTTACAGATTCTACTGACCACTTACTTTGTATCCACTATCAATGGAAATCGTGATCCAAGTTGTTGTAGAAGTTCTACTAGTAGCATTAGAATGCCAATTAACAGATGTCCCAGGATTTGATGTAGGACAAGGTATCACATGCTTGACCCATACGATGGTAGAATATCAATCTTGAGCAAACAAGAACACTATACCTTGGAGTAGTACTCAATAGCATTCTTGAAATCCTTGTCTCGGAAAGCAATATCCCCAAATTTCTTGGTATTTAGCATGTCTTGAACTTGTTGCGTCCACTCTTGGAATGAGAGCTTCACCAATTACAATATGATTTCAGTGAGCACACATTACATCAAATACGAATTGCAAATGGTAAAAGTAAAATAAATTTATACAACATAGTTTTTTTTTTATAAGAATTTATACAACATAGATTAGGCATCAAAGTTCAGATTTTAATGCATATTCTAAATAAGCAACATTGACTTTCAATACAAACTTCAAGCACAGATGAATTCGGAGAGTTATATTTAGAATATCCGCAAACTTGAGATGGTTTCCGATACACATGTTCAAAGATAAGAAGAAAATAGCTAACCTCATTATCAGCACCTTCATCATCTTTGTAACCTGTCTTGAGCAAGATGTCCTGTACCGCAGTAAGGTCCATTCTTGCACAAGCCTTTCCAAGAGGAGAAAGCGTGGTCGGCAGAACCACGGGGGTTTTTGTCAGACCCATAAGCACATGCGACGCAACCTACAACGGTAAATAGCATCCCGTTTGTAAATTAATTTGAAAATTTGAGCTAACAGAACAGCTGGTTTTCCAAAATCCATGTAATCATGCGTAAGTGCGTAAAACAAAAGTAAATCTGTTAGATATAAGTGTTACCTCATTCTGCTTTTGAAGGGGTGCGACAGCAGTAAGAAGAAACTTGATACCAGGCCTATCCCTAGCCTCATACTGAAGGCACTTTGAGGCAAGTTCAACTAGTGCGGTAGCATCTTCATTAGCATATTGACCCTCCAAGGACGAGTCCATTACCAATAAAACGTTTTTTCCTCTAATCAGATCCAAAGCCTGAGGAACAGACTCAACATTAAGAAACTCGTCAAATAAAAGATTCAGTAAATATATGTCTTCTTGGACACAAAACACCATTGATTAATGAGGCCAACAATAATTTCAATGCAGCAAATAACATGTGACTAGCACTTCCTTTCTGCACTCCCCGGATAATTACTGGATTAAAATTTTTTTCAATCAATAATCTATGTCTATGTCCCTTTTCAATATTCAGCTATTCGCTACTCAGGTTGATCAATTCTGAACTTACTGTCAACTATGCTGTTATAGCAAGAACACTGACGAGTATTTTGCATGTGCAATAATCATATTCAGAAATTTTTGTAAGATGCTGCTCAACTATTGAAAAGAAACAAAAACAAGAACCAGGAAAACATAAATGACGACGAGTGACAATAATACTGTACATGGCTGGGCGGAATATGCTTCCCACTCAAAAGGTCCAGAAGCACAGTTCCGTAACTGTAGATCACGCTCTCTGGAATCACCCTGCCTGAAAAGGTTAAGATAAAAAAACATTAAGCCAAACAAAATTATTGGATCGTACAGTTATCAATTTCTGATACCAGGAATCAGAATTCTGGTTTACCAAACATGGTACATCACTCCATGCAAACCATCTTTGATATTGTTATTATGCTTCATCTCGGGGAACTATGGAAGAAATAACCGCACTCTAAAGTCCCTAGAGTTTTAATGTCTCGTTCAGCAAGACAGCTATCATAGAATTTTAAGGTAAGGCTTGCTTCGTTGCTTAATCTATTTTGTGCGCAGAGATTCACTTTGATCGCTTAATGTGTATAGTGAGGAAATAGAATTGTGGAGTTCAGTTGATTGATAAAATTTTAGCTCATGTGCTTACTTGCCATTTTTATTTCCGATAAGTTATCCTGTTAGCCTGTTTGATTAGGAATCTCCCCTTTTATGTATGACATAAGATATCATAGTTCTTGTCCATCAAGAAAGCATCATTCAACATGTCCACTATAGCAGTACAAGGCACTGAATTTTTCATTTATTTGATGCATATATGCCTGGAGTAATAAGGAGCAGTTCACAAAGATTCTCAAACTTGAACGAGAAAATAGAGAGAACCCCTGAATCGATATCTCATATATTAGAATGGTACTATAGCAAATTTCAATAGTAGCATTGTATGAAAAAGCTACAGGAAGTACATGAATATACCTGTACGCAAAAACTCTGGGGGCGTGTAAGCTAAATTGGTGCTATAGCTCTTCCCATCCCTACTGTTTTTAATCAAACCGAAACTAGATAACCTAGGGTCTCCATCCTGCCACACGAACCACGTGATCAAAATCAAATGATCAATTTTAGGTGGTAGTAGCCTTTTTAATCTTATGATGCACCTTGTCCAGGGTATAGATTACAGCAAGCCAGTTTCTACACTAATGAAAAGCATAACCATTTTACAGTGACCACTTATACGTCTGGGATACGGTTGATGGTCCTATGTAGAAAGTCAGTTCATCTTTTCGGTCATGATGAAGTTTATGAGCACAAGCAAACTGTGAGCTTATTGACTTGTAATGTTCAGTTTCTACATGCATAAGAGTATCCTCTTCCACAAATTGCAGAAACAATTTTACAAAATACCACACAGAGGCACAGTTGTCATTGAAAAGCAGTGTCTCCAAACAAGCAAATTTACCATACCAGAGAAAACGCCACAGCAAACCAGCTGATTAAGAAGTCTCATACTCGGGAAAAAAAAGAAGGCGGTATTACGGTCAAGATTAAAGGTCTTTAGGGCAACTTTTGTTAACTAGATTACCTCATCAAAAAGAACTCTGTAAGCATTTAAGTCGTGATATATTTTCCTATTTTCGGCATTGCAGTGGTCAAGGGCTTCTGCAATGTTGTATGCGATTCTCACACGCATTTCCCATGGGAGAGGTTGTTTATCCCCTACAGAAAAAAAGTAAGAAATTAGCCCGATGAAATGGCGGAAAATCAGAAGCTTTGTTGTGCTTTATATGTGAACAAGTGGGAAGGGAGGGCAAAAAGATATTCAGCATAAGATAAATGTCGAATGATTCCAGAATTACTGAAGTGAAAGGGAAAAAAATACTACAATGAAACAGATGCTTAGACAGCGTATCATTTGGCATATATTCAGCAACTAATAGGCGTTCATCTCCTTCAGCACAGCATCCAATTAAGTTCACCATTCTCTTGTGTCTGACCTTGCCAACTCCAGCAGCTTCTGCCTGAGAATGAATGTTATCAATTATGTTAGAAGCCTAGCAGTTTTTCAAGATTAGACATTTTTTTTTGTGAAAAAACCGTCAGGGGATAAAATATTAATTCTTGGAAATGACATCCCACGCTCAGTCATTTACAGTTAATTGGGAATGACAATTTTCTAATTGATGATATAATATGTCCTAGCAAAATAAGTTGTGACATATTAAACATATGCTAGATAGCATATCCAAACAACAGCAGAGGGGTTAAACGAGGGCTATAACAAAACCACCGCCATAGAATTAAGGGATTATACGGAACATTCCTCCTCAGAATGCAAACATCAATGCATAATTTGCTGTACATAATCAGAGGCATACTATATCAAAACCAGTTAACTGTAAAACTGTTCATTTGGACAGTTGAACAAATGACAGATGGAACAATATCACCAACAGGGTGATTGTAATTTAATACAGCAAAAATCAAGTGAAAAAACACACTTCTTAGCACATTGGTCCATTTCACATTTGCATTATCTTACAGGCTCAAATAACTTGGG
Source organism: Henckelia pumila (assembly GCF_033568475.1). Taxonomy (NCBI): domain Eukaryota; kingdom Viridiplantae; phylum Streptophyta; class Magnoliopsida; order Lamiales; family Gesneriaceae; genus Henckelia; species Henckelia pumila. Next base: position 46,168,597 of record NC_133122.1, on the reverse strand, counting down.
CCTAGATAGTCAATATCATCATATGGGTCCAGAATATTTTAGAGGCGGTAACTTGGTGAAAGGGCGTTGACTTGGTGAAAGGGAAAGCATTACAAGCAGGAAAAACTACATATACAAGACCACAGTTTGTTGGAGGATCATTCACGTATTATTTTCTGTTTCGCGCTAGCTTTGTCTAGGGCAAGGAGATATTTGTTCTTGTAAAAGGAATTATTTCCTGTGTAGAATTACTCAAATCATAGCATCGATCTCCTATCACATCTTGTTAAATATCCTGAATTCCTTGACCCTTGTTCAGTGAGATTGCACCTTGTTCATTTCATATTTTCTATACTCTTTTGTGTGTGGCCGTAACACATTACAATTGAATCGCCAACACAAACATACAGAAAACTAACCACAAACTGTTGAGGTTCAGGCCATGATTGCTTTGAGAATCGTTTAATGGCAACAAGCCGGTTATTTCGAAGCTTCCCTCTATACACTACATTAGGAGCTCTCTCTCCACTCTCTGAAACTATCAATTCACTGCTGAAGCCATTCGTAGCAGCTCGCAGTTCTGAAAGCGCAAATTCGTTGAAAGCAGGTATTTGATCTTGATCCACTTGAACCCCGTTCTCTGCGCGTAATCAATCAACATACCAAATATCTCAGAAATATTTAACTGTTTTACCCTCAAGTGCTTGAATGTGGAAAATGCAGTATGCTCAATGTTGAACAATGATAAAATTTAAAATAAAAAATAAATAAAAATAAAAACACATTTTGGTTGTACAAGTATGTGTTGACATACTAAAAGATAACTCTATCTGAAATAACCGTATCCCAGTATGACACCGCCGACAACTCAATAATCCTATTTTTGATTGCAGATTGCTTAAACTTGAAATTGAACACAAATCGAAATACAGAACCCAAAGCGACAAAAGGGTGAATAAATAAAGTGTAACACATTTTTAAAACAGAATACTAAATAAAGCAATTTGCCGGGGAAATTTTGATGGAAATGAAAGTAGTCCGTGGCAAAACACATGGTATAAAACGTAGGACAGTGACGACATTTTGATGGAAATGAAAGTAGTCCGTGGCAAAACACATGGTATAAAACGTAGGACAGTGACGACATTTCCAGCCAACACTCAAAAGAGCATAGAGCAGGGATGGATGGACTGGGCGCAGCTCCGATAAAAGGACTCAGACATCCTGGACACTGAACAACACGGAATGGCCATGACCGCAGCTGAAAACATGTAGGACTACTATGGTAACAAAATGGCATTACCCCATATGGAAACTTTTATGTGTATTGTATAATTATACTGATTTTATTTAGCTAAAGGAAATGGATAATGGAGATCTTTCCAAGACATTGCTACGGACTTGGAATGGTAGCCAACCATGATCCATTCACATTTACTTGATATCACGATTCACACAATCCAGAAAACATTTCAAGCGCCCAGATAACAAAGAAAAAAGCACCAGTCACAGACATAAAGAAGCGCATAAAATGGTTCGATCGTTCATATAATCTCGAAACTGCATAAAATAAATAAAAAAGATTGAGAAACAATAAGAATCAACAAAGATAGCAGCCAGAATGAGTTAAGAGTACACAAGCCAACACACTCAAAAGCTCACCAAATGATGACGATAGAACCAAAAAGGAAAGAAATTGAAATACCGGGATCTGGTTTAGCGTCAGGTTGAGAAGATTCCTGGTCAGGTGATTGAACGTTAGCGGTTTTGGACTGCAAACAGCCCATCGCTAGTTTGCTCACATTCAGATTTCCACACTAACTCCGTGTATTTTTTAACACCTAAACAAGAATACTTTTTTATGCCTTGACAAGCGGTCTCAAGAAACAAGGACTAAAACTTGATATTGTGAATTCAAAGCAAGAAACTACCTCTCTATCTGTACCTATGAGCAAAAAAACACGTTGGGTTTCAAGAAAAAGGCTAAAATTGCAATCTTGGGGATTCAATGCAAGATTGTTCCGCTAAATCTTCAACCTTCGAACTAAAAACCTTGAAGGGTGTCAAGAAAGAAGGCTAGGATGACTTGTTCTTGGGGAATCAATGTGGATGCAACTCAACTCTGCCTGTGTGAGAGGAGGGATCGATTATTAGAAAGAGTGGGAGTGGGATTTGACATGATAAGAGGATGATTGGCATGTGAAGAGAGAAGCAGAGGTACTGATTTTGCAGTAAAAACTGTAAAATGCTTCGGTGGTTGTGTGCATCCAACCGAGAAGTTCCATTTTTCACACCTGCAGCAACTGTGTGCGTTTTCTCTCTGCCTCTGTGTGTAAAGCTTGTGTGCCTTTTTGTGTGTATCAAAGTACGGTGCAATAAAAAGTTTTTGGATAGTTTGGTATATTAAATTTTAGATACTCTTTTTTATGATTGTAAAAAAAATGTGTTGCAAAATAAACTTCAAACATCTACTTAAAATCAAATGTCAAATAAAATATAGAAATTAAAAAAAAAAATCACATTTTGATGGAACTTGGATTATGTTCTATTTTTTCGTTGGTGTCTAATTTTACACATAAATTCATATGAGACTGTTTAACGAATTAATTTTGTAAAACGAATATCTTATTTTGCCTGATCCATGAAAAAATATATTTTTTATATATCAAAAATATTTTCTTTTTTATTATAGATGTAACCGTAGGTTAGGTCAATTCGCCCTACGAATATAAATCCATAAGTTTTGTGTTTATGTTATAAAAAATTAACCTTCTCGTGTATATGAAAACACTCAAATACATTTAGGTTTCGTTTAGATTTGGTAGACATTTTTTTAAAAAAACACTTTTTTATAATTTTTGGTTTTTGAAAAAGCTCTAATTTTGACTTAAAAAAGTCAACCAAACACATTGTTAACTGAAAAGTACTTAAAAAATTACTTTTTTGGCCTGACTTTTGAAATCAAACGGGATCTTAAAGAAGATTGTTTTTTAAATAATAATAATAATAATAATAATAATAATTTGACCAATGTATTTTAAATTTCTCCAACACATGCACCGTACTGAGAGGAATTATGTAAGTTTTATTTTATTTTTCGAATGACGTATTATTCTTTGAGATTATATCGTTTAACAGATAATTGAACTATTTTCAAAGTTAAAATAATATAATTAAGTGGTTCCAAAAAATTTGCAAAAGATCAAGCTATTGATATCGTTACACCTGGGCTCTCATTATGGTAGTAATCTCAATATCTCATATTGAAGACCTATCAGACGATCACAGGTTCTCGTTTTTATTTATTTATTATTTATTTATTATTTGGTGAGTGTTTGACTTCTTTATCAATAATTTTGTTAGATCAATCAGTCGCACATATTTGTATGATGCATTTTATTTAGTTAGCGTGAATGGTAGATTATTGTATTAGTTTGGAGCTTCACGCAATCCGCAATGGAAGATTATGGCTGCAAGTTCTATTGTCGTAAAAAAAAAAAATAGAATGGATTACGAAACAAAGTTATATTTTGAAAATGTAAAATCAAAAAGTTTTATTTGAATGATTAAATCAAAAAACTATGTTTTTAAATTTTCAATATACTTTTCTAAATAAAAATAAAGTATCCTTAGTTTTATATGAATGCTAACTTTTACTAAAATTCGATTTTTTTTTCTTTTCAAAAAAAAAATTCGAATTTTTTTCATTTTCAGCCCAAAATTATTTATTAAAATTTTAAATTCATATGCGTACATTTTGACTTATTAATATATCTATATATATATAATAACTGAGTTTTTGCCATTTTTGGTAAAATCCCGCCAAAATTTTCTTTCTAAAAACGGAAATAATACTTAATTATTTTATTGTATATAGTTAAAATAATGGTACATTTCGATATCAAACATAAATGATATATATACGGTTTTTACAATAACATATAAAATATTCTGTAAATTATATAATTTACCATATATAATCAAAATAAAAATTTACTTCAAATCAAATACTTTTATTTTACGAGAAATGTCTGAAAAAATGCTCTATTTTAAGATTAAAAAAATCGTCTCTAATAAAATCGAAAAATGTCTAAAAAATACACAGAATTATTTTTTGTATCGACTATCGATATATTAATACACTATCTTTCACAAAATCAAGAATTGTAAAAAAAACAAAAATAAAAAACAAAAAAAAACACATAAGTTTGGTTTCAATCTCATAATATTTGCTTTCTAAATATACAACCTATCAATTAACATACAAATCAATAATAGATATACACATTTTTACCATATATGAATTAAAGATACACAAATAATGGTACATTTCGATATCAAACATAAATGATATATATTCGGTTTTTACAATAACATATAAAATATTTTGTAAATTATATAATTTACCATATATAATCAAAATAAAAATTTACTTCAAATCAAATACTTTTATTTTACGAGAAATGTCTGAAAAAATGCTCTATTTTAAGATTAAAAAAATCGTCTCTAATAAAATCGAAAAATGTCTAAAAAATACACAGAATTATTTTTTGTATCGACTATCGATATATTAATACACTATCTTTCACAAAATCAAGAATTGTAAAAAAAACAAAAAAAAACACATAAGTTTGGTTTCAATCTCATAATATTTGCTTTCCAAATATACAACCTATCAATTAACATACAAATCAATAATAGATATACACATTTTTACCATATATGAATTAAAGATACACAAATAATGGTACATTTCGATATCAAACATAAATGATATATATTCGGTTTTTACAATTACATATAAAATATTCTGTAAATTATATAATTTACCATATATAATCAAAATAAAAATTTACTTCAAATCAAATACTTTTATTTTACGAGAAATGTCTGAAAAAATGCTCTATTTTAAGATTAAAAAAATCGTCTCTAATAAAATCGAAAAATGTCTAAAAAATACACAAAATTATTTTTTGTATCGACTATCGATATATTAATACACTATCTTTCACAAAATCAAGAACTGTAAAAAAAAAAAAAAAAACACACACATAAGTTTGGTTTCAATCTCATAATATTTGCTTTTCAAATATACAACCTATCAATTAACATACAAATCAATAATAGATATACACATTTTTACCATATATGAAATAAAGATACACAAAATCAATTATAGATATTCACATTTTTACACATAATTTTTTTGTATCGATATATTAATACACTATCTTTCACAAATCAAGAATTGTAAAAAAAACAAAAACAAAAACAAAAAAAAAACATATAAGTTTGGTTTCAATCTCATAATATTTGCTTTCCAAATATACAACCTATCAATTAACATACAGATCAATAATAGATATACGCATTTTTACCATATATGAATTAAAGATACACAAAATCAATTATAGATATACACATTTTGACCATATATGTACTTTTTTTTTTCGATTTGTATGTATTTATATCAATCAATTCAAACAAACCATTAAACAAACTTTAAAATGTAAATTAAAACTTTTAAATTACTTATAAATTCAAAAAAAACCATATATCCCAAATATCAGATAAATATTATTTATATATATATATATATATAATGTTTAAATTTTAAACTTGAAAATTAAAATAAACCACCCTTAAATCAATTATACATATTCGCATTTTTACCATTTATGTATATGTGTATATTTTTTTATGATATGTATGTATTTATATCAATTCAAACAAACCATTAATCAAACTTTAAAATTTAAAATTCAAATTTTAAAATTAAAAAATAATAATATATATAAATATATGATAAATATTTATATATATATATATATACAAACTTATAGCCGAATGTTTAAATTTTAAGCTTGAAAATTCAAATAAACCACCCTTAAATTAAGTAAATCATTAAATTTTTTAGAACTTAATACACATGCATGTATATATAATTATAACCAAAATTAAACTTGAAAATTCAAATAAACCATCATTAAATTCAGCAAACCATTAATTTTTTTTAAAATTAACATATATATATATATATATATATATATATATATAGAAAGAAATTATAAACGAATTTAAACTTGAAAATTCAAATGAATCACCCTTAAATTCAGTAAACCATTAACTTTTTTTTAAACTTAACATATATGTATATATAAAAATTATAACCGAATTTTTAAAATTCAAATAAACCACCCTTAATTTCAACAAACTATTAAATTTTATAAAGCTTAACATATGCATCAGAACATGTCAAATATAGATTTGAACACAATGATAGTATAAATATTGTTCACGTCCACAATGTTGTAATATTTCCAAAAAAAAAAACCCATCGATTTTATTAAGAAAACCAAATGACTGAATTGTTTAAAGTTATCCCTGAACTCGAGCCTTCAAACTGTTACTCCGCCCTAAAACTACCACTGATTCATTCTTACAATTTACCTTCATATGATATCATTGGAGATACCACAATGGAATGCATATTTCAAGATGTTGAGATATACATTTTTTTTATCTATCTATCTATCTATCTAAAAAATGTTAATATAATTTACATTTTTCTCATTTTTACAGGGAGCACGCATATATGCAACCATAAAATATGACATCCTTGATAAATTGAAGTCAATTATCAAATAAGGTAATCTTTATACTATTAAAAACATGATTGTTCACAAAGAAATTTCATCATTTACATACGTTGATGGGAAGGTTCTATTCAAAGTTCAAGTCAGAACCAACTAGATTCGCCGATTTAATTGAACATATAGTACTGTCATGAAATGAATAAAAACCTATTGTTGTGGAAAAATATTGTGGATAATTTATTGAAAGTCAGGTATAATAATGCTATTTTACTTGAATGTCTATTTTTTTTAGCTTATTTGGGAAGATGAAGTCTCCACACCTTCAAAATCCATTAGCAAGACTGTGATTTCAAAAAAATGCTCTAAATGATTCTGCACTGTAAAGAACCCTCATTGATGAGTTCTCATCTATTGCATCTGACAAAAAATTGAAGGCTAACATCAAGCAAGAGAATGACTGAAATTTATTTCTTCGCATTGAGAAAATTTATTCCAAGTTTTATTTAGATATTAAGGTTTTATGAAACATTTATCTTGATTTACAGTTTATGAGAATTTGTGGATTTTTAATTCTACTACTATTGTTTTAATTCGAGGATTTAAGTTTAATTGTTGAATTTTAAATATTTTTTGAATTTATAATTATAACTTTCTTATTCTACAATGTCTCAAAATTTATACAACTAGGTTATTTATACAATTTCAATTAAAAACCTTTCAACACAACTTAAAATATTTAAATCCTTTCATTTAATTTTCACAATACCATCAGTTGAATATTTTAAAAATAATCAAATATTATATTTAATACTACCATAATTACATATATATATTTTTTTTTTGAGAAAAAAGTCATTCATATAGATTAAAATCTCCAGTCAAGAGAAGCTATTACAGAAAGCCAATTAGGTACATTATCAAATAATCATAATAAACATGAAAAAGAACTAAAAGCTTTATGGGTCAACTCATGAGACACTCTGTAGGCTGTACGTTTCATATAAATTTGATTTAATTATTCAAAGCGTAGTGTTTTTTGCATATGAAGTGAAATGCTAATAAAATACAAACACACAATTTTTTTTCTAACACATTCATTTAACAGATTTTTTGCAATTTTTGGTAAAATATCGCCAAAACTCTATTACTAAAATAAGTATTTTTTTCACCAAAAAAGGAAATACAATTTTTAAAATTTATTATATTGACCCACCTCAAAATATAGGTTGCATTTAAATATCTACATTGATGTATCATTTTATTTAATTTATGTTATGATTTTGAGTGTTGTGTTATTTTTATATATTTAGTTATCACTATTTTTTTTCATATTAAATAACTGTAAATGTTTTTGTTTTTGTTTTTTTATAATATTACATTTTCGAACATTTAAAAAGTACCATTATAAATTTTTGGTTTATTGAATATTTGTAATTCGATATTAAATGTATATTAATTATAAACTTGATATAATTTTTTTAACATATTCTAAAAAATAATTTAAAATTTAATTTAATAAAATACTAATACTCCGTGCATCGCACGGGTGAAATACTAGTTTATTTATATACAAATGTTTACAACAAATAAAAAAGGTTTTATCCAATCACACGCAAGAGGCCGGTTAACGGTTTTTAGTTACAAAATTGGCCCAAAGTTTTTAGTTAAAATTATATTTTTAGACTCTAAAAATGACTAATGGGCCTATGACAGCCCAAATCGTGGAGAATACTAACACGAGACACGTGCATCGCTCGTGATAATCACGAAGCCTCATTTCAAAAGTCAGAATCGAACTTTCCAATTATAGACTTTATCGGAATCTAACGAAAAGGTCAGCTCCTCCCAATCTTATCGAACAGGTATTTTTTCTCTCGATTGTTTGTTGATTCGCTCCTTCGTTTAATTCGTGTTGTGTATGTTGTCTTTGTTTGTTTTGATGGTTACTGGTTCTTGTTTTGTCTCGTTTTGACTCTTTTTTATACTTTTGATTTAGTTTTGCTGTAGTTGATGGATTCGTGATTGTAATATGCTCGAAATTTTGTGTTTGGCGTGAAATTAATCGCCCCTTTTTACGGGGTTTTATTGTGTTTTTTCTCTATTGGGATTTCGAGATTGAAGTTAGGTGTCAAAATAGGATTTTTGGCCTTTGCGTTTATGTGTATGAAAAGACCCTTTATCTGTAAATTGTTTTGATCTCAGCATGATCCTCGGGTGAATATTATGAGGGTTTCGAATTTTATTCACCGGGCAGATTAACCAAAAATATTCGGCCAGCAATACATATGTTAGGAATTTACTAAATACCTTAGGTGATACTTATCGGTGTTCATATCTGATGATAATTGATAGCTTATAATCATCATCTGATGTGTTAGCTGTACTGACTAAATTTTGTGGAGCAGCTTCTTTTCATAGTGAAACTGGTGCGGTATTGACTCTGTTTAGAACCTGGTTCACTTGGTTGCAATAAGTATCTGCCATTTATTTATCTGCTTTTTTATGGGTGATGGCGCATGAGAGTTTTATGCTGAATAACGGATGCGTAGCTATGATCTTATTGTACCTGATATTCTTCTCATGTGTCACTTTTAGGTTGCCTTTATGTTCTGTATGCTTCAGTGCTCTCATAATGTGATTTTAGTATTTGGTTTGGAGGTGTGTGTGTTCTGGAAAAAAAATACTCAGGATTGAATCTCAAAATGATGAGTTTCATAGAAGGCTGTTATATGGGTGAATCATCCAATGTAAAGAGAAATAAGACTATCGGATTAATTTGTTGATTAGCGGGATGGTCTTCCTGAGGCCTTCTTTCTAACTAGACCAAATCTTCAAGCCCGTGTTTCATTTCAAGGCAATCTAAATGCACAGACATCTGCATTATTTTTTTTTAGATTGGATGGTAGGATTATGAAAATATATTGATCATTTAGTTATTTTTCTTGATTTAAGCTGAACAAATAGGCGGGATATTGACCAGTTTTACTGAATTTGTGTGAGAACGTTCGTATCCACTTGATTGGTGGCCTAATATCATTGTCACGAGGTAGGTCTTTCTCAGGGTGTTCTGAGAACCATGATTTTGTTGAGTTCTTGCATGTGCATTGTAGCTGCTATTTCCTTCCAATGGAGCAGAAATTTGTATAGAGTGAATTCAATTCCACATGAAAGTGTATTCGTTGGTTAGAGGGTCATTGTAGTGCCGAGGGACATATTTCCTGATGTTACAATTCAAAGCTAATTTTTTTGTGGTGACATTAAATGATGATTGCTTTCCATTGAACATGCAACTTCCAGTTTTCTCAGAGTCGATATTGTTGTTGCAACAAAGAGTTATTTCTTTTTTTCAATCTGAGGATAAAATTAATAATTTTTTGGGCTTCTATCAATAGTAGTAAAACTAATTGAAATGTTTCTTATAAATGCTGACATATTATGGTGGCCTGATACATTTGAAAACAAATTGCTTGGTTTCCATCATATTTTTACAATCTGATTGGTCCCCTTCATTTTGATGCTTCAGGATTGATATCTATGGATAAGAAAGAATCTGTCAAAGACACAGCTGAGGACGTTACTCGGGAATCACTAATTGCAATATCTTATCGAGTACCCGAAACAGATCCAAATGCTGAAGAGTCACCCAAAGATGTTGAACATGAGAAAGTCATTGAACCTGTTGGTGATGGAGACGAGAAATATCGATCTAAGTTGATCTCCATATCCTATTCACCGTCATCAGATGTTAACGGGCTACCGGTATTGCCTGGGCAAGTTGATGGTTAGCCTCTCACTGTAAGTCTATAAATAGACACGAAAATGTAAATTTACCTTTCTGAATCAACCACAGAACACTTCAGTTACTGGGTTTTCGGTGTAATTGTGTTTTCTTTTGAAAACATGTACTCTAGTGGATTTCATGATACATTTGTGTGAGAGCTTGAACAACTTTCCTACCTGAAGCATAACTCTCATTCTTCAGTCTTTTACTGGAAAGAAAAAAAACCAGAATCAAACAATCTGCAGGACCCGATATATTGGGCCACTTATATGCATAAAGATATGTTATTTGGGTTAGATTCTATAGGGTTTGAATGTTCAGGAATTGTTTGAGTTGTCTCCAATTTGGGCGGAACCAGGATTTCATATGAAGGATAGTTTCGAAGGTGAAATCTAGATGTTTAGAAATTAATATTTCTTAATCCTGAACTTTTTCCAGTTCTCTCACCCCTTGTTAAACCTGCCTACACTCCAAATGCTGTCACCAGTTATATATGATTACCATAGTACTTTTTATTTTATAAAATTTCACCAGAGTACTTTTTACATTTAAGGAATTTTGTTTATTCAAGCAAGTTAAAGAATTTGAAATCAATGTATCTTAGTTTTCACCACGTTTAGTCAATGTTCTACCTGGAGTGAGTAGTGCACACATATAATCTTGAATCTCCAAATTATAATTTATACATGGGAGGGACATAGTAGAATGTTGACCTATCATCGGGTCAAGTGGAAATCGATCAAGATTTTGAGACAAAGTGGTTTCTAACAGGAACCCGACATTTAATATGTGGCCTTCGACTATTAGATTATATTATCCAATGAATTAAAGGGCATGGCCATTTGAGGCCCCTAGACTAGAAGACATCTCAAAAGTTTATGGTTCCAGCTTGTGAATGATAGCAGAAAAAGACATCATGTTTATCTGTGCATAGCCCATTTTGCTCTGTTTCCTGAGATTGTCCTTCTTATCTTTTGGAGATTTCGATGGATTTTCTTGCTCTGCACCAATTCAGCTATGGTGTCTGTTCTTGTGTAGTGCTGTATTCTGCTTCCTAATTGTACGCAATTTAAGTGGGCATTTCTGGTTCTGAGTTACTGTTTTGGTCCTTTTCAACTCAAATGGCTATAAATAGATGAGATTTTTTATCATTTAGTGGCCAGAAAATATATCATGATATTGACACTCCGGATGTGTTAGCTATTAAGTTCAGACATGATATGACATGATTTTGAGATATGGATAACTTCTGTAGTTTTTATTTAATTCGAAATTATCATATCGTATTAACATGATTTTTAAAATTGTCACTAGTTAATAATTTTCGTAAAATAGGTCAATACTGGTATGATAATTTGGGTAAATCGTATTACTCGCACATATATAGTATACTTAATACTATTATTAGTATTACTTCGTACTTGGCGTGTGTAATGTATATATATCTATCAAGATATTTAGGGACAGTTTGCAATCACAAAAAAAAAAAGTGATTGTTAGATTTTGATTTTAAAAAATCACTTTTGTGTGTTTTTTAAACCCAGATTATGTGTTAGCTTATGTTTAACTTAATTGAAATTTAAAAGTTAGTCATATGATGATTATGATTTTTCAAAAGTGATTCTAATTAAAAAAAAATTCAATGTTAAAAGCACTATAATCACTTATTTATCAAACAATATCGAATTTTGATTTTTAGATTTTCACATTTGTTTCCAAATACTACTAATTTTTGATTTTTTTTTTTTTTTTTGTAATCTATAAATTTAATCACATCTACAAAAGTATAATCTTTTGCAAACACTCTCTTAGTATTAAGGTCATTTTTGTGTAAAATATTTGGAGATTATGTAAATTTTAGAACTTTGAAGATGCTCGTTCTTTTGTAAGATTTTTTAATACTTAATTAAGGGAGTATTTGCAAAAGATTATTTTTTTTAGAAGTGATTAAGGGAGTGTTTGCAATAGATTGTGATTTTGTAGAAGTGATTAATTTATAAATTATAAAAAAGTTAAGAAAAATCAAAAGTTGGTAGTGTTTGGAAACAAATGTGAAAATTTAAAAATCAAAGTTGGGTAGTGTTTGATAAATAAATTATTAAAGTGATTTTAACAATGACCTTCTTAGGGAGTGTTTGCAATAGATTGTGATTTTGTAAAAGTGATTAATTTATAGATTATAAAAAAGTTAAGAAAAATCAAAAGTTGGTGATGTTTGAAAACAAATGTGAAAATATAAAAATCAAATTTGGGTAGTGTTTGATAAATAAGTGATTAGAGTGATTTTAACAATGACTTTCTTATTAGAATCACTTATGGAGAATCATAATCACCACATGACTAGCTTTTGAATTTCAATTAAGTTAAGCATAAGCTAACACATAATCTAGGTTTAAGAAACACACAAAATGATTTTTTAAAGTCAAAAGCTAACAATCACTTTTTTTTAGTAATTGCAAACACTCCCTAAATTTATAGATTATAAAAAATTAAAAAAAAAATCAAAAGTTGGTGGTGTTTGTAAACAAATGTAAAAATTTAAAAATCAAAGTTGGGTAGTGTTTGAAAAAATAAGTGATAAGAGTATTTTAACATTGACATTTTTATTAGAATCACTTTTGGAGAATCATAATCACCATATGACTAGCTTTTGGATTACAATTAAGTTAAACATAAGCTAACACATAATTTGGATTTAAGAAATACACAAAAATAATTTTTTTAAACCAATCTAAAAATCATTTTTTTTAGAGATTGCAATTTGCAAGCACTCCCTAAATGTGTTACTTTTAGAATTTTTAAAATATATGATTTATCTTCAAAAATATATATATATGATTTTGTTAACAATTTTCCCTTTTGTCATTAATAGTAGTATGCTCACACAGATAAAGATTGAAATTAATCACACGAGTCAATTTAGGGAGTGTTTGCAATCACTAAAAAAAAGTGATTGTTAGTTTTTGGCTTAAAAAAATTATTTTTGTGTGTTTCTTAAACCTAGATTATGTGTTAGCTTATGCTTAACTTAATTGAAATCCAAAAGTTAGGCATGTGGTGATTATGATTCTCCCAAAGTGATTCTAATAAGAAGCATTTTAAATGCTGCAAAGGCTTTAGGAGCAGGGCCTGGAACTGAAACTGGTCCGGGCATAAGTCCGTCCAGACTCTCAGTCTGATTAGGCCTCTTGTTAAAATCACTTTAATAACTTATTTATCAAACACTACCCAACTTTGATTTTTAGATTTTCACATATGTTTTCAAACACTACCAACTTTTGTTTTTTCTTTAACTTTTTTATAATCTATAAATTAATCACTTCTACAAAAGCATAATCTATTGCAAACACCCCTTAAATAAGTTTGAGATTATAGTCTTGTACTTTTTTTATTAAATTTGTCGTAATTTTTTTGATAATATTGAATATTCTGTAGAGTTACCAAAAGTATACTTTTATGACGACTTTAAATTTTAATTAAATTTGTCATATGTTTTATTCAATATTAAATATTATTTGGGGTTATGAAAAAAATTTATTTTATTTCCTAAATTAAGATATCACGAATTTAAATTGTAGTTAACCTAGCTCTAGAGTTCTCATTCTTAATAATAATAATAATAATAATAATAATAATAATAATAATTTTGATATAAAAGTCGTGGGATATAATTTGTACGACTTTTGATATAAAAGTCGTGGGATATAATTTGTTAGTGTCAAAATAATGATGATGATATTATTATTATTATTATTATTATTATTATTATTATTATTATTATTATTATTATTATTATTATTATTATTATTATTGTCGTTATTTTGATGGTGATGTTCAACATAATTGCATGGATACACTTTTCAACATAATTATTTTCATTTGTAAAACGTTCATTAACAAAACTTGAAGCCTGAATGTGTATATATCAGGACAAATATATTAATTAAATAATGATACCAAAATAGAAACTGTATAGAATATTTTATGCATGGAAAAAGCTCGACACATGCATGTGGGCTGATAACTTGTATTCAAAACTTGAGCAACAATAATAATCATGTACGAAATAAATAGGAACCAAGTCCAATATCCAAAAAAATAAAAATCAAATCAAATGATTCAAAATTGGAAACCCTTTTTTTGTGCATTTTCAAGTTCAATAATTGACATGACATATATATATATATATATATATATGTAAACAAATGTAGCAATAACAATTAACAAACTTCATGAAAAGGCAGTGATTTTTTTTATTTTTTTTGAAAATTTAAGTTTTAGAGCGTCAAAATGGTTTCGGTTTGTCGGGCTAGCCCACGCCGTCGTGAAACAAAAGTGGGTTGGTTGGTTTAAGTTTGTAGTGGCCTATTCGGGTCGACAGTTGAAATGGAGCGAGCCCACCGGTTTTTTGAAAATTTAATTTTTAGTTGCATCGTGTAACTTACTTTTATAGCGTACATGGCAGGAAACTTAAAAATAGTATTCTTTGTTTCTATACAATGTCTTATCTTTTTACTTAATATTTTCATAATTAAGCTTCAATTTATGTTATTAATATTGCTTGGGTGTGTGATATTTTTCAAAATATAATCGGTAGCATTGTTTGATTGTGATGTTGATTACTTGTTATTGTGTAACATTGATAATAGTTTTTGATTGAACTATTAAGTATTGAAGATGCTTTCATATTTTTTATTGATTTATTTTTTTAAAAAAAAAAATTGATAGGTTAACCAGTCTAACCAACAACTCTCTACGGATAAAGTTTTTTCGAATTTCTAGACAAGCAAGACAGAGCGAACGGACCTGTTTGACAATGCTAAAACATTTTATAAGATAAAGAAATAGTATGTCGTTGATCCCACCATTAACATAGGTGCATGTCTACTCTGATAAAAAATGAATCCATGTCAAATGGGGCCATAAGTGGAAATAATTTAAGGTTAGACATAATGAAAATGATGATTTTGTATTGTAAAAAACCACAACTTCTTTGTGATAATGAGAATGAATGTGGAGACAAGGTTCATACATCATGGTTCCACATGCCCAATTACACACATACATAAAAAAATAATTTGTAAAAAACACTTATTAATTGGGCTTGTATATTTTCTATAATTTAAGTTTATGTACCTCATGAATTATATGTTTCAAATATTGAACCAGAGAGATTCTTGATGGCCTTTTTCTTTAACACCGCTATATTCTTTAATGATAATTATGTAGTAATAAATATACGTATAAATACTTTGTTGGAAATACATGTTGCGCACTAACAATTTTCGTTATCGTTTTGGAACTTGTCACATGGAGTGTGTCTCTAATCATCAATCATATTATCCGATATGCACTATGAGTCAACTCAAAAATTCAAGTTCGATACCCACAAAAAATGGTTCGATTATTTATATCACGGGAAAATTATATTATTGGTATTGTATGTCTATAGTAACAATCCACGTTGTCAAAATTTAAGTCTCATGAGTCCCTTATTTTTTATTTTTTTTTCAATTTTTGGCAAATTAATTTAGTTTTTTTTTCATCGAGAGATAGTAGTAATGTCATACGTCGGAAAAAATGACGAATAAAAATTATATCAAACCGAACGAAATACAATTTTCCATTTTTATTGTTAATCTACCGAATTATCAAAGAATAGTGTTTAGGATCAAAATTGACTCCAATTACAATTTATTTTTATTTTTTTTTACATGCATGCTTTAATACCAATCATTTATACTGGACATGCAAGTAGGGAATTCGACACTGCCGTGGGCCGTTTCTTATCTTAAGTCAAAAAAGGGCAGCCCATGGCCCATTAAAAGAGAACGTATTATTAAGATCAAAATCAAATTATATATTTTTAAAAAATATATATTAATATTTGATGAAATTGAGATTTATATTATTAGGCAATAACATAAAGTATAAAAAACACAAAAACAAAAACAAAAACAAAGGATTGCATGATTGATTTACTTTTCCAATGGAAGGTGTATAAATGTTGTGATCATGAATGGACCGACAATATATGCGCATTTTTCGAAAAAAATAAGAATAATTAAATTTAATTTAAAAAATAAAATAGATGAATTATGTACTTACCTCCGCATATTTAATCGAATGAAATACGAAGCTTCAGCTGACGGCGGAATCAAAATACCAATTTTATTAGAATTTTATAAGAATTTTCGAAAGTATATGTATGAAAATATGTTTTTATTTTAGACATACAGGAAAAATCAATGGTGTGTGTTTTGAAGTTGGGAAAAAAAAAAATAAAAGAGAGCATTCGGTCGATTCAGAAAGATTTCACTGTAACACGACAACCTGTCTCACTAACAATTTTAGGCAGTGTTAGTTACAATTTTTTTTTTAAAAAAAAACTGTATTTGTAAACAATAACATCCATTTTGAAATGACTTTTTTTAGAGATATGAAGAAGTGTGTGATAAAACAATCACAAGTAGATAATGTATAGAAATAAAAGTTAAGTTAAATTTTAAGTGTTTTGAGAAAAATTACTTTCTAACTTATACTTCGTTTGAACAAATACTTATAAAATATATTTATTTTTAATTTTTTATTAAAATATTTTAAAAATTGTTTTAAAAATAAATATATGTTTAAGCAATCATTCTATAAACAAATTTTAACATTTCAAAATTTATGTGTTTTGATTTCCATTATTGTCTCCATGTGTAAAAACATATAAAAAAAATTATCGATTGATCTTATACTTGGATAATTTTTTAAAAGATATTTTAATTTTTTTATAAAAATATTTTCCAAAACACATAATTTAACTTTGTTCACGTATAAAAAAAATTAAAAATATTTTTAAAATAGTTTTCCAAATAAAATCTTAATTTTTAATAAAATGATATCTAAATTTGGGTAAGAATATCCTCTACACTGTATTATATAATTATTATTACATTTCGAAAATGTGTATCAAAATTAATTTGTCTTCTCATGAGTTTGAAAATTTATACTATGAAATTAATTAATAAAAATAAAAAAATGGCAAATTTTGTACAAATTCACAACATATGTAAAAAATAGTGCCGGAAATAAAAATGACAAAATATACAAAATATTTTTTTAAAAAAACAATGCTTGCAATAAAATATGATCATTTGAATTTTATGAATTATGTTTGAAAGAGTTTCTTTCAGCTGCTCACCTACCATGCTCACCATTATATCCACTAATGATGTGACACTATTCTATTGGATGTGATAAATTGTAGGTCCAATATAATAGTGACACATCATTAATGGGCATGATAGATAGCAACTGAAAGAAACTCATGTTTGAAACTCTTAAAAACTCATATATATATATATATATATATATATAAAACTAAAATGTAACATTTTAAAAAATTTCAAAAAATGTTTGCAAAAATTGAGGGCAATTGTGGAATATGATGAGTTTCACAAAAAAAAAAGAAAGAAATAATAGTGTATTTTATATATTTGAAGTCCTTTTCAACCTTGTAAATGTAAACACCTGTCGGCTCCAGGAGAAACTCCAGAGTCCAGAAACACGACGTTATGATACTTAAATGCTCATTTATAAGTCAAGTACAACACCACCTTAATGGAGACTAATCACACACACACATATCATGAAAATCATTTAAAATCTCACTAATTCCTTTTAACATTCGAGATACAGCAGATTTGGATATTTATCAACGTACGGGTATGTATGGTCGTTGGTCCTAATTAAAAAAAGATGCAATATTTATTAGAAAATACATACAATCTTTCGAGTTTAACAAAAGCACAATGAGATAATATTAGATGCAAGAGACACAAGAAGACAAAAGGAATAGAATCAGGCCGGCAAATTCATCTTCTTATATGTCCTGTTTTCCATTTATAACACATACAGAAATTCCATCCCCTCAAATTCATCAACTTTATTATATACATTTGTTTATTATTAATTGAAACAAATCCCACTTCAACTTTTTGATTGTTCTCTCCCCTCTTCCTTTTCCTCATCCCACTACGTCTCTCTTCTTCCCCTTTTATATGCCCCATATATCATGGTACTCGGAAAAGGACTCATGGGAGTTTAAAAAACTTCTTCCTAATTGTTTCTCTCTTCTTCTTCTTTTTTTTTTTTTTGCTCCCCACAACTAAGTACGTACCCCTTTTCGATTTCAAGAAGGAAAAAAAAAAAAAAAGTAGTCGAGTGGTGGATAAGAAAGATGGGTTGGATGGGTGTAATATTGGGGTGTTTTTGTGGGTTTTGGATGGTGAAATGGGCTCTAAAGAGTGTCAACTGCTGGTATTGTGAGAGGGAATTGGGGGAGAAAAGGCATCAACTCCCGCCAGGTGATTTCGGTTGGCCGTTTATTGGCAATATGTGGTCCTTTCTTAGAGCTTTCAAGTCTCCCAATCCTGAATCTTTCATCTCCTACTTCGTTAACAGGTCACCCATATCTCTTTACTTTACACATTCATAGCTAGTCACATGGTGTGTGTATTTATTTATGTATGAACGTTGATTGAGTCGGTTTTTGGAGTTGAGTTAGACTCGAGTCTATGACATTACTTGAATGTATTTGTGGGCATGTACTATGGGCTTAGGTTATATAATATTTTTATAGTGTTCACTATGATTGGGATAAAGGGATGTATAAATTTATTCCTTTCCACCACACCCATAGGGGGGCCATCCCAATGTTGTAATATATATGTAAGAAAAAAAGGTGTATATGTGTGTCGTGTATGGGCGAGAATCTTTGGATCATGCATGAAGTTGGCATATTTTTGTGATAGTCTTTTTAAATTTTGTTTGACGCATTATTTATTATTTAGAACGAGAAAATCGTAACTCATTAACTAATAGTTAAACCTTGAGTTACAACATGCATTTTTTTATAACATATTGTATAAATGTGAGTGAAAGGAGAATGGAAAATGATGGCATGTGATGATAAATGATTGACCCATGTTTAGTTATCAGTAATTGGTTGTTTAACTTGAATCTGATCTCTTTTTTTTTTTTTTTTTTTTTTTGGAGTACGTGTG
This sequence comes from Henckelia pumila, assembly GCF_033568475.1. Lineage (NCBI taxonomy): Eukaryota > Viridiplantae > Streptophyta > Magnoliopsida > Lamiales > Gesneriaceae > Henckelia > Henckelia pumila. Next base: position 46,149,188 of record NC_133122.1, on the reverse strand, counting down.
CTTTTAGTAATTTACATTGTCCGAAGTGGAAAAAAAAAAGGAGAGCATAGTTTTGAATATCTTTTTACATCTTTTTTTATCAGTTAGAATGAGTCGAATGATGGGTACATAAACTGATAAACAGAAATAATCAAATGTTGTTGGTTTATTTAATTTATTTCTTATTTTAAATTAGTGCCCCAAAAAATTAAAGTATAGAGCAGAACAAGTTGGGTCTGGTAGAAACTCGTTTCTTCGACATCATAATAGCGGCATAAGACGTGAAATCATGTGAGATAACTTTTTGCCTGTGTTTTTATAAAAGTTTCACTTGCAAAGGTATTTGAAATCGAAGTGGAAAATCTATTAAATTCTTTTCACATCAATCTTGTTATGATGTGGCATATCCAATTTATTTTCTTATCATAAATTTGACTTTCTTTTCTAAATTCCATGTCTCACCGAATCTCATCTATTCGTTTTGCTTTTCCGCATTTGTTCCTTAAATATCTATCATTTGGGATGATTCAAAACTAATTTTATTTGGTAAAGTATATTAGTTTCATTTTTTTTTGGAAGACACTTGTATTTTCGGTCATATGTATTTTTATCACCTCTTTGTAATTCAGTTTTGCATGTTGCTAAATTTTATTCTATTATCTTTACTTTTTATTTATAATTTTGACAATTTTTTTTCCGACGTAACACGGACGACGTGACGGACTATTATTGCAAATCGCAGATTTGGACATACGGGAATGTACAAGGTGCACATGTTTGGCAACCCTGGTATAATTGTCACCACAGCAGAAACATGTCGGAGAGTTTTAACCGACGACGACTCCTTTAAGCCCGGTTGGCCGTCGGCCACCGTGAACCTCATCGGGAAGAATTCCTTCGTCGGAATCTTCGATGAGGAGCATCGGCGGCTGCGCAAGTTGACATCAGCACCTGTGAACGGGCAAGATGCTTTATCTGTTTACCTGAAATACATAGAAGATAACGTGGTATTGGCCTTGGAAAAATGGGCAGAGATGGGACAAATCGAGTTCTTGACTGAAATTAGGAAACTAACTTTCAAGATAATAATGTACATTTTCTTGAGCTCTGAAAGTGAAGCTGTTATGGAGACTTTGGAGAGGGAGTATACCGCATTGAATTATGGAGTCAGAGCTATGGCAATCAATATTCCTGGATTTTCTTACCACAAGGCGCTTAAGGTAATTAGCATTATATATATGACACGTTTTTGGATGATCAAGACACTAAAGTAGATGATATATTCCAATGTGAGATCATAAAAAGATATGATTTTCGAATTTGAGCATTCTAATAAGTCATGCTAGCCACAATATATATGATGTTTGCTGATGTTGTTGTTCTTAAATCAACTCATGTCGATATTTCAGGCGCGTAAAAACCTCGTGGCAGTTCTTCAAGGTATAGTAACGGAACGCAGGGAGCGGAGGAGGAAACAACATCTGCCAAGCGAGAGGAAAGACATGATGGATGCTCTGATGGATGCTGAAGACGAGTACGGTAGAAGATTGAACGACGAAGAGATCATCGACGTTTTGGTCATGTACCTAAATGCTGGCCACGAGTCTTCAGGGCATATTACTATGTGGGCTACATTGTTCCTCCAAAACCATCCCCATGTTTTCGAAAAAGCTAAGGTATGACATCAAATATTTCAGGGAATGGAAGAATCTGAGTTTTCTGCTATATATTTGTATGTTCAATGAGAGCTTAATGTTGTGCTATCAGAGTAACAAGTACTGTTGTCTCTATTCTTATATACTGATTGATTGGTTCGTGGATGAGACGATAACATAACTATTTTTTTCCACTTGATTCAGTGAAATGGCCTACAGTATAGCACTTTAAACTTCTTTTAATTTCTTGCTAATATTCGTGGCGATTTTTTACTTAAAAAACATACAATGTGGTATGCACTCAGGCAGAGCAAGACGAAATTGTGAAAAACAGGACACCGGGCCAACAAGGTTTGACGCTCAGAGAAGTTAGACAAATGGAGTATCTTTCCAAGGTTTGCTGTCTTACCAACTCTTCTTTGACAATATTGTCGACTTCAGATTCATTTATTCATGAAAAAAAGGCTTCTAAATCTCGTAGGTAATCGATGAAACACTCCGCATCATCACGTTCTCACTCGTGGTCTTCCGAGAGGCAAGGAAGGACGTTCGCATCAGCGGTAAAAGCTACCATATTGTCACCACCCTTTTAAATTTTGTTCATGCATGCATGCTGGTTTCTTGAATTGATCGCGTTCGCAAGAAGTCACGTTTTCTTGCTTTGGTTCTTCAGGCTACACGATCCCGAAAGGATGGAAAGTTTTGGTGTGGTTCAGGGGTGTTCATCTAGATCCTGATACATATGTTGAGCCCAAGAAGTTCGATCCTTCCAGATGGGATGTGAGCTTCTTTTCGATTCGCTATCGAAATACAGAGCTTATAAGTTTCAAGTGCCACTTATGGCGTATCATGTGATCTAATCCTAGTAAATATAATGTGTAGGGATTCACACCCAAAGCCGGGAATTTTCTTCCTTTCGGCGCTGGAAGCAGATTGTGCCCCGGGAATGATCTTGCCAAGATTGAAATCGCGATATTTCTTCACTATTTTATCTTAAATTACAAGTTGGTCGTCATGTTCATTCGATCTCTCATTCCATTCTTGAGGTTTTTTGGGCAAAAGTTCTTAGTATTATTGGTTGGTTCTTGCAGGCTTGAGAGACAAAATCCTGCGAGTCCATTGTTGTACCTACCACATTCCAGGCCTAAAGACAACTGTCTGGGGACGATAATAAGAGTTGCTGCTACTCGAAATGTATAGTTCTGGATGATTTTTATTTTCACGTTGAAAATATTCCTCCTCTTCTTTTTTGGCTCCTAAATAATGCTATTTCATTTCTGCCATCTCCATCTTTTTCTTGAATCGAATGATGTTTTTGATGGATGCTACGAGTTGTTTACAATTAATATCTAATAGCCCCACCTTTGAGTTTTGACCCTATTCTGACAAATCATGGTATTATTCTCTATGTTTGATATAATCATTAACATCGTTTGGGTTGGAGACTTATTTATAATAACAATAAAAAAAGCATTTTTTTAAAAAATATTTTCAAAACTAATATAACTCGACTAAAAGTTAAAAGTAATTTTGACATTTGAGGTTGACTTCAAACTCACCGGAGTATCTCAGAAATTGCATTCGACCAGAGTAATTTGTTGGTCCCAAGTGCGACATTACGAGATAGACACTATGGAAATTAAAGAATAAAATAGACACCAAGATTTACGTGGAAAACCCCCAAAAATATTTGGGTAAAAACCACTGGCAAGATCAAAAATTCCACTATAATATTTGGAGAATTACAACCTCTCTCTGTATTTCCAAAAAGACACTCACTCTTTTATACAGGAGAAAACCTATCTTACAAATATATATAAAAATAAATAAGGAGAGAAGATCACTCAAGATCAGAAGGAGAAACTTGAGGATGGGATGCTAAAATTGATGAGCGGAGGCACCTATTTATAGTAAGGGATTCTCGTCTGAACACGCATGAGAAAGGAAATTCATTATGAATTTCCTTCAATCTTGCCGTCCACTTTGGCCAACCATAATTGAATATATAAACATGCATTTAATGCATGCTTTCCATGTGTAATTTGTCGACATTTCTCCCACTTGAAGATTTGATTGAGAATCAAACACATCTCCACACTTCCTTTCAATCTTGCCTTTCTCTGCTGCTTACGTTTCTGCTAGGCCACTTGAGTATCTACACCACTCAAATTTCTCTGTGTTCACTGGTGTTAGAACCTAATGGGGGGGGGGGGGGGAGATTTAGGTTCTATTGGCAACTTTAGCAATTTAAAGCGATTATGCAAGTATGCAAGCGGAAGACTTAAGCAATCAAATAATAAGTGCGGTAAATAAATGCGTAATGTAAATAAAGCAGTAAAAGGGATAAGAGATGTTTATGAAAGTTCGACGATAAATCGTCTACGTCTCCCCTTCTTGGTTAAGTCGATTAACCAAGGATCCACTAGCACTTCGAACGTCTTGGCCTTGATGGCTCCAAGGATAGTCTTACAACTTGACACGATCACCGCGCCGATACAACTCAACACTCTTGGCCTTAAGGGCTCCAAGGATAGCCTCAACACAACACTTGGCTTCACACTCAAGTGCTTACAACGATAGCACAACACACTTGGCTTCACACTCAAGTGTTTACAACAATAGCACAACCAACTCACAAACTATTTTTACAAACACTCTCAAATATATCACACAAACACTTTGATAGTGAGAAATTGCTTGCAAAGGAGAGAAGACATGAGTTGGGATGTCTCCAAATGAACTTGGATGACCTCTATTTATAGTTGGCAAAGATTTGAATCTGATTTGAGTGCTTGGAGCGTGTGTTAAGAAGTCAAGGAGAGACAAAAAAGTGTTCGGCGCCGCTGCCATCTTTTTCTCAGCACTGAGCGGATTTTATGGAAAAATCATATCTTTCAATCTAACCGTTGGATTGATCTGAAATTTGAAATGAAGCTTTAAAACATCTAGATCTTCATTCTGAACGGTGAAGATTTGATTTGAATCAGTCAAACATTTCCAGTAATTTTCTGAAGTCACTTCATCATGTTTTCGAACCTGTTCTATGCAACAAATTTGAAAAATTCATATCTCTTAATCCATCCGTTGGATTGACCTGAAATTTGTACAGAAGCTTTATAACATCATAATACTGAATCTGATTGGTGGAGATTTGATTTGGATTCCTCAAACATTCCCAGTTATTTTCTGAAGTCGAATCTTCATGGTTTCATTCCTTGCAGAAGTGGGTATTGTAAAACTTCTTTATCTAGATTATGACCGGTGGAGATCCGATTTGGAGTCATAGAAAATTTCCAGTAATTTTCGGAAGTTGCTGCTCCATACTTTGGCTTCTTCTTGTCTTTTTCTTCATATCTCTTAATAATGTTCCATCCATTCAATGAGCAATACAAGACTTTATAAATACATGTATAGCTTCAAAATAACTTCCAATAATTTATTTTTCAATAAATCTAATCTGCAAAATCTCACTTTAAATGATTAGTAACAATTAATCGAGTTTTGTAATCATCAAAACATAATATTATGAGACTTGTTAATGCATTAAAAACATTAATCTCATAACACGAGATTTGTATGCGTTTAAGGCGTAACAATCTCCCCCTTTTTGATGATCACAACACTTGGTTAAATAGGAGAAATAAATGTACAATATTAAATAAATAATTTAAATTTGCACAATATAATTGCATGAATAAAACTCCCCCTAAATTAAACAATTAGTGAAGAAGAGTTTGTTTATTAAATAACCGATTTTAGTGAAGAAGAGTTTGTTTATTAAATAACCGATTTTATTCTTCATGCATTTAACCATACTAACTCTCCCCTTTAGTTAAAGTATTTAACCAAACTAATTCTCCCCCTTTTTGTGATAATCAAAAATACTGGAAAAGTATGCAAAAACATGAGAATTGAAATATGATTTCTAAAATGCAACACATAAATTTCACATAAATAACAATATATGAGCGTATAATATTGAATAAATACAATTAATTTGTATTATCCAAAATTAAGTTGCTCGAATTTTATATTAAGCTCCCCCTTAATATGTCATTATCTTTAGAATATGTCAACAAGTGATTACAACTCAATCATGCCAAGTTCACCACGCAAACGAATAAAAGTATTTTCATCTAGTGGTTTTGTAAAAATATCGGCAATTTGATTTGTCGTGTCAACATATTGTCAATTTCATTTCGTTCGATGTGGTCACGAATAAAATGATGACGAATGTCAATATGTTTGGTGCGCGAATGTTGAATCGGATTCTTTGTTAGACATATGGCACTAGTGTTGTCACAGAAAATAGGGATTTTTGAAAAAGAGACGCCATAGTCGAGCAATTGATGCTTCATCCAAAGAATTTGCGCACAACAACTACCGGCAGCCATATATTCGGCTTCGGTCGTTGATAACGCAACACAGTTTTGCTTTTTGGAAAACCAAGAAACTAAACAGTTTCCTAAAAAGAACAAGTTCCACTAGTGCTTTTTCGGTCCACCTTATATCCACCAAAGTCGGCATCACAATATGCTTTTAAATCAAAGAAAGAATTTTTCGAATACCACAAGCCGAGATTTGGAGTATTTGAAAGATATTTGAAAATGCGTTTTAAGGCGAACAAATGTGATTCCTTTGGACATGATTGAAATCGTGCACACAGGCAAACACTAAACATAATGTCCGGTCTACTAGCAGTAGCATATAATAAGGAGCCAATCATACTACGAAAGGAAGATTGATCTACAGATTTACCATTTTCATCCTTGTCGAGTCTGATTGATGTGCTCATTGGTGTGGATGATGATTTTGTGTTCTCCATCCCAAACTTCTTTAGAATCTCCTTGATGTATTTGCTTTGGTTCACAAAGAACCCATCTTTGCACTGTTTGATTTGTAATCCGAGGAAATAATTAAGTTCCCCCATCATGCTCATCTCAAAGTGATCCTGCATCAACTTAGAGAATTCTTGACAAAGAGTTTCATTAGTAGAACCAAAAATTATGTCATCAACATAAATTTGCACAATTAATAAATCATTTTTGTCATGTTTGGTAAACAAAGTAATATCAATCTTTCCTCTTGAAAAATCATTTGAAATAAGGAAAGTTGATAGTTTTTCATACCAAGCTCGAGGAGCTTGTTTCAAACCATACAAAGCTTTGTTTAGTCTATACACATGATCAGGTAATAATGCATCAACAAAGCCATCAGGTTGTTCAATGTACACCTCCTCTTTCAATTCACCATTAAGAAAAGCACTTTTGACATCCATTTGAAATAACTTAAAATTTCTAGAGCAAGCAAAAGCAAGTAGCATGCGAATAGATTCTAGTCTAGCAACAGGCGCATAAGTTTCATCATAATCTATGCCTTCTTCTTGACTATATCCTTTCGCTACAAGCCTAGCTTTATTTCTAGTGATAGTACCATGTTCGTCAAGTTTATTCCTAAACACCCATTTAGTTCCTATGATAGATCTATCGTGCGGCCTAGGAACAAGATTTCAAATATTATTGCGTTTAAACTCATTCAACTCATCTTGCATAGCAATAATCCAAGAATCATCTAATAAAGCATCATCAATACACTAAGGTTCAACATGCGAAACAAAAGCAAGATGATTGCAAATATTATTAAGAGAAGAACGAGTGGCTACTCCCTTCAGAGGACTTTCGATGATAAGATCCATTGGGTGATCTTTGTGAAGCGTCCAATCCTTCGGAAGTGATGTTTCCTCAACAGAAACATTTAGATCATTTAGACTTGAGGAGGCCAACTCTTCTTCGAGTAATTCTACATCATCAATGTTAGTGCGAACAATAGTAGACATAGATTCATCAAAAATCACATGCATAGATTCTTCAACAAGTAAAGTACGTTTATTAAAAACTCTAAAAGCCTTACTTGAGGTAGAATATCCGAGAAAGATACCTTTGTCGGATTTGGCATCAAATTTGTCAAGGTTGTCCTTACCATTGTTATGTATGTAGCATTTGGAACCGAAAGCTCGAAAGTAAGAAATGTTAGGCTTTCTCCCTCTCCATAATTCATATGGAGTTTTCTTGAGAATTGACCTTATTGATACGCGATTGATAATGTAACAGGCAGTGTTCATTGCTTCAGCCCAAAAATATTTTGGTAGAGAATGCTCACATATCATGGTCCTCGCAATCTCCACAAATGTCCTATTTTTCCTCTCAACGACCCCGTTTTGTTGAGGAGTCCTAGGACAAGAAAAATTATGACCGATGCCTTTCTCTTCACAAAAGTTTGAAAAACTCTCATTTTGAAATTCAGTTTCGTGGTCACTACGGATCTGCTTTATTGAAAGATTTTTCTCATTCTCAACTCGTTTGACAAAAGTTTTAAAATAATCAAAGACATCATTTTTGTGGGCTAAAAACAATGTCCACGTGTAACGTGAAAAATCATCCACAATGACAAATGCATAAAGCTTTCCTCCTAGGCTAGAGTTCCTCGATGGACCACATAGATCTAGGTGAAGAAGTTCAAGGGGCATAGAAGTAGATATAAAATTTTTGCTTTTAAAAGATTCTCTTGTATGTTTGCCAAGTTGACATGCATCACAAATAGAATCTAATTTTAAATTGAGTTTTGGCATACCAACAACTAAATCAAGTTTAAAAAGTTTTTCTATGGTACTAGGACCAACATGACCTAGTCTTCTATGCCAAAGAATGTTGTCATCAACATTCAAGGATACAAGGCTTTTAATATTTGATAAAGATAAATTGTTTAAAGAAACCTTGTAAACATTTTCACTTCTGTATCCTTTGAAATTTATGGATTTGTCAGTCGTGAGTGATATAGTGCAGTGTTGGGGAGTGAATTTGACTTCATAACCTCTATCGCACAATTGACTTATACTTAGTAGATTATGCTTAAGCCCTTTCACTAGGAGTACATCATCAATCAAGCATGATTCAGATATACCTATTGAGCCGATTCCTTCAATGATTCCTTTGTTGTTGTCTCCAAAGGTTACAGTTCCCTTCTCCTTTGGTTTGACTGATTGAAGTAGATCTTTGTTCCCCGTCATATGTCTAGAACACCCACTGTCTAGATACCATATGCTAGGGAGAAAAATTTTCCTATTTCCCTATAAGAAGAGATTTTGGTACCCTTTAGTTCTTTTGGGTCCACAATCTTAGAAAAGAAAAATACAAAACAGATTTCCAAGAGTTCAGTCTCTCATAGCGACATCATCGCCACTTTTTAAGAGTGCTCCCAGTAGTAGGTAGGGCTATGCCTCTTTAAAAACCTATTTTCTTGGACAGAGCAGCGTTCATCAGGAAGACAAGTCGCATCAAGGCAATTTAAACCGGTCTATGATGAACTCCCTTAGATCATGATCTCATAATGCCAACTGATGAGTTGTTAAGTACTCTTAGGCCTCCATTTCATATAGCTCTTTTTATCATATTGATATTTTAAGGATCTACACTTATGTCTAGCATGTCCTATTTTACAACAGTAAGAACATGCAGGGGGTGATCTCATTTTTGCTTTAGCAATTAGACTAGTGAAATCTATAGATTTCTTACCATATCCTATTCCACCCTTATCAAAACTACATTTTTGCATGCTTAGTAAATTATTCAAGTTATTACTACTTACATTGAATTTATCAAAAAAATTCTCTAAGTGAGCTATGTCATCCTTTAATCTTAGGTTTTCATGCTCCTTAGTTTCTAATTCATGTTTGAGTTTTCTATTTTCTTTTCTAAGAGATTTAGCCATATCAAACATGTTTTTATATGCATGTAGTAGTTTGTCATAGGAAGGTACCTCATCATCGTCGTCGGAGACGATGTCATCACTTTTAGCCATGAGGCAGATGTTGGCTTCCTCCTCGTCATCGTCGCTATCGCTCCAAGTGGCTAGAAGTGCTTTCTTCTTTCTCTTGTCAACTTTCTTCTTAAGAGGACACTCATTTGCATAGTGGCCTTGTTGTTGACAGTTGTAGCAAATAACTTCCTTATCCGGCTTCTTTTGTAATTTGTTTTCTCGCATGAATCGTTTGAACTTTCTTGCGAAGAGCGCCATATCATCATCATCATCATTTTCTTTGGATTGGCTAGATAGAGCAATCCCTTTTGCCTTGGTATCTTCTTTCTTTAATTCCTTCCTTGTTGATAATTCCAGCTCATGGGTTTTTAGAGTCCCATGTAGTTGATCAAGATCGTAGGATGCGATGTCGCCTTTGTTTGACTCGATGATGGCCGTCCTCTTGGCATCCCACTCCTTGGGTAAGGCGTGTAGAGCTCTCCTCCACACTTGTTTGGTTGGATATTGTTCCCCGAGTTGGGCTAGCTCATTGATAATTTGAGTAAGCCTTCGGAACATAGTATCTACATCTTCGTTTGATTCCATCTCGAATGTTTCATATTTGAGTTGGAGTAGATCAATCTTCGTCTCTTTGACTTGATTAGTCCCTTCATGACATATCTCCAACTTGTCCCATATCTCTTTAGCTGATGAGCACATTGAGATCCGGTTGTACTCATTCATATCTAAGGAACAATGAAGAATATTCATGGCTTTAGCATTTTGAGAAATTAATCGCATGTCCTCCTTGGAAAAGTCGTCCATTCCCTTGGGAATTTTGACACCCTCAACCTCTTTAGTAGGTATGTAGGGACCTTTCACAGTAACTTTCCAAAGATCATAATCTACGGATTGGATATATAGGGACATTCGGTTTTTCCAATATCCGTAGTTTATGTCATTGAAAAGAGGAGGACGATTTGTTGATTGCCCTTGAGCATAGTCACTTGCTAGATTTGCCATAGAGCCTTTTTGAAAATATTTTGTAAAAAGGTGGCTCTGATACCACTTGTTAGAACCTAATGGGGGGGGGGGGGGATTTGGGTTCTATTGGCAACTTTAACAATTTAAAGCGATTATGCAAGTATGCAAGCGGAAGACTTAAGCAATCAAATAATAAGTGCGGTAAATAAATGCGTAATGTAAATAAAGCAGTAAAAGGGATAAGAGATGTTTATGGAAGTTCGACGATAAATCGTCTACGTCTCCCCTTCTTGGTTAAGTCGATTAACCAAGGATCCACTAGCACTTCGAACGTCTTGGCCTTGATGGCTCCAAGGATAGCATTACAACTTGACACGATCACCGCGCTGATACAACTCAACACTCTTGGCCTTAAGGGCTCCAAGGATAGCCTCAACACAACACTTGGTTTCACACTCAAGTGCTTACAACGATAGCACAACACACTTGGCTTCACACTCAAGTGTTTACAACAATAGCACAACCAACTCACAAACTATTTTTACAAACACTCTCAAATATATCACACAAACACTTTGATAGTGAGAAATTGCTTGCAAAGGAGAGAAGAGATGAGTTGGGATGTCTCCAAATGAACTTGGATGACCTCTATTTATAGTTGGCAAAGATTTGAATCTGATTTGAGTGCTTGGAGCGTGTGTTAAGAAGTCAAGGAGAGACAAAAAAGTGTTCGGCGCCGCTGCCATCTTTTTCCCAGCACTGAGCGGATTTTGTGGAAAAATCATATCTTCCAATCTAACCGTTGGATTGATCTAAAATTTGAAATAAAGCTTTAAAACATCCAGATCTTCATTCTGAACTGTGGAGATTTGATTTGAACGAGTCAAACATTTCCAGTAATTTTCTGAAGTCACTTCATCATGTTTTCGAACCTGTTCTGTGCAACAAATTTGAAAAATTCATATATCTTAATCCATCCGTTGGATTGATCTGAAATTGGTACAGAAGCTTTATAACATTATGATACGGAATCTGATCGGTGGAGATTTGATTTGGATTTCTCAAACATTCCCAGTTATTTTCTGAAGTTGAATCTTCATGGTTTCATTTCTTGCACAAGTGTTGTAAAACTTCTTTATCTAGATTATGATCGGTGGAGATCCGATTTGGAGTCATAGAAAATTTTCAGTAATTTTTGGAATTTGCTGCTCCATACTTTGGCTTCTTCTTGTCTTTTTCTTTATATCTCTTAACAATGTTCCATCCATTCAATGAGCAATACAAGACTTTATAAATACATGTATAGCTTCAAAATAACTTCCAATAATTTATTTTTCAATAAATCTAATCTGCAAAATCTCACTTTAAATGATTAGTAACAATTAACCGAGTTTTGTAATCATCAAAACATAATATTATGAGACTTGTTAATGCATTAAAAACATTAATCTCATAACACGAGATTTGTATGCGTTTAAGGCGTAACAACTGGCTTTGTCATAATATCAACAATGTTATCATTCGTATGGATTTTTTACATATTCACACTTCCTTACTCTACTACCTCTCGTACAAAGTGAAATTGAACTCCAATGTGTTTAGTCCTGGAATGAAAGGCTGGATTCCTTGCAATGTGCAAGGCACTCTGACTGTCACAAAACAGAGGAATCTTTTTTTGTTTGTGCCCAAGCTCCTCCAATAACCTTTGAATCCATATTGCTTCCTTGCAAGCTTGAGTAGCTGCCATGTATTTTGCTTCCGTTGTAGATAACGCCACAACTGTTTGCAGTTTTGAAACCCAGCTGACTGCACCTCCTGCAACTGTAAACACATAACCAGTAGTAGATTTTCTCTTATCTGGATCGCCTGCGTAATCAGAATCCACATAGCCCCTGAGTGTAAAATGTGATCCTCCAAAACATAATGCAGCATCCGAGGTACCCTTAATGTATCTAAGGATCCTCTTAACCGTGCTCCAATACTCTTGTCCAGGATTCGCCATATACCGACTGACTGCTCCCACTGCTTGTGCAATGTCTGGTCTTGTACAAATCATGGCGAACATTAAACTTCCTACTGCTGATGCATATGGTACTCGAGACATCTCCATATTCTCCGCTTCACTGCTAGGACACATCTCAAAAGATAACTTGAAGTTAATAGGAAGAGGGGTTGAAACTGGCTTACTATCTTGTATGTTGAAGCGCTGCAAGACTTTCCTCAAATAATTTTTCTGGGAAAGCCAAATCTTCCTATTGCTTCTGTCTCGGTGAACTTGCATCCCTAGAATCTTGTTTGCTGGTCCCAAGTCCTTCATATCAAATTCCATAGCCAACTGTGCCTTCAATTCTTGGACCCGATTTTTGTTGGGGCCTCCTACCAACATGTCGTTTACGTACAACAACAAAATGATATAATCATCATCACCAAACCTCTTGAAATATGCACAAGGGTCTGCACTGAGTCTGTTGTACCCAAGACTCATGATATAGGAATCAAATCTCTTGTACCAACACCTTGGCGCCTGTTTGAGACCGTACAGAGATTTGTTTAACCTGCAAACCAAGTTCTCTTTGCCTTTTTCTGCAAAACCTTCTGGCTGGAGCATATAAATTTCTTCTTCAAGATCACCATGAAGAAATGTAGTTTTCACATCTAGATGTTCTAGATGTAGGTCAAACACCGCACACATTGCCAATACTACTCTGACTCTTGAAAGTCGAACCACAGGAGAAAATATCTCATTGAAGTCAATTTCTTCTTTCTGAGCGTACCCTTTGACGACCAATCTCGTACGATACCGCTCCACTTGGTTGTTGCCATCACGCTTGATCTTATAGACCCATCTGTTACCGATAGATTTCCTTTCTCGTGGTAGTGTAACAAGATTCCAAGTTTTGTTCCTATCCAATGCTTCCAATTCTTCCTGCATCGCTGTCATCCACAGGGATACATCCGAACTTTGAGTAGCCTCATGGAAACTCGATGGCTCACCATCCTCTGTTAATAAACAATATGCAATGTTGCTTTCAGTGACATAATCTGAAAGCCAACCTGGTGGTCTTCTTTCTCGAGTTGACTGCCTCACTTTGGAAACCTCTTACTCAACTGGTTCTTGTTCCTCGTGCTCTGGTACTGCTTCACAAGAAAATTGATCTTCGTCTGTCTTATTTTCCACCTGAATGATAGTAGTTTCTGAATTCTGTGTGTCTTTGTCTCCCTTCACTTTATCTTCCTCGAAGATAACATCTCTGCTGATGATAAGCTTGTGGACAGTAGGATCCCACAAGCGAAACCCCTTTACTCCATCAGCATAGCCCAAGAAGATACACTTTCTGGATTTAGAATCCAACTTTGATCTTTCTTGCTCATTGTACATAACGTACACCAGACTTCCAAATGTATGTAGCCGAGAATAATCAGCTGGCTTTCCAGTCCACACCTCCATCGAAGTCTTCAAATCAATCGCCACTGAAGGAGAACGATTGATGATGTAAGAAGCGGTTTTGACTGCTTCTGCCCAAAATGACTTTGGTAGACCCGCAGTACTCAACATGACCCTTGTTCTGTCCAACAAAGTTTTGTTCATCCGCTCTGCCACTCCATTCTGCTGAGGTGTGTAAGCCGTCGTGAACTGTCATTTGATGCCCTCATGCTGACAGAATGCATCAAACTCATCACTGGTATATTTTCCTCCATTGTCCGTCCTCAAACACTTGATTTTCTTGTCATAATCAAGTTCAACCCGCGCTTTGAAAACTTTGAAGACTTCTAAAACATTTGACTTTTTCTTGATTGGATACACCCAACATCTCCTAGAGAAATCAGCAATAAACGAGACAAAATATCTCGCTCCTCCTAGGGATACCACCAGTGCTTGCCAAACATCAGAATGAATCAGCTCCAATATGCCTTTGCTTTTGGCAGTAGATGTGCCAAACTTTAATCTATGTTGTTTACTGGTAACACAATGATCACAAAAGGGTAGAATCACTTTTGTAAGCCCTGGAAACAACTTCCGTTCTGAGAGAATCTTCATTCCTCGTTCTGACATATGCCCGAGCTTTCTATGCCACAACACTGTTGATTCTTCTCCCGAACCAATTGATGCAACAACTAGTTCCGCCTCTTTGTGTGTTTCCCCCAACAATACATACATATTTGCAGCAACCTTTTCCGCCTTCATAACCACAAGCGCGCCTTTCATAATCTTCATGATCCCTTTCTCGATATGGGTTTTGCACCCAATATCATCCAATTGCCCCAAAGACAAAAGATTTTTTGTCAGGCCCTTCACATGTCGTACCTCCTGTATGGTGCGAATAGTGCCATCAAACATTTTGATTTTGATGGTACCGACCCCAGCGATTTCCAAGGCATGATCATTTCCCATGAATACAGATCCTCCTGAGACTGGTTCATACTGATCGAACCATTCTCTCCTTGACGTCATGTGCCACGTCGCTCCTGAATCCATAATCCATGCATCACAAAATTTGTGTCTGCCTTCCGCAACTGTTGCTGCTTCGTTGAATAGTATTTTACCACTTCCTGAAGTACTGGCCCCATTTCCTTGAGATCCTTTCTTGATGCTCTTCGTATACTCTCTCTTGAAGTATCCTTTACCGCCACATTTAAAGCAGTAAATATTCTTCTTCTTACTTCTTGACTTGGATCTACCATATCTGTGGCTCCCACTGGAATCACGCTCCGTCAATCTTCCTCTCGTCATCGGTAAAGCCTCTGCTTGCTTCGACATTGCCAACCTATCTTCCTTATTCCTTCGACGAATCTCTTCTCCAAGAACCGCAGTTAATACGTCGTTAAAATTTAAATTATCCGAAAGAACATTGTTGGTAAGATTGATGATGAGCTGATCGTATGAATCCGGTAGACTCTGAAGTAGAAGCTCCGCACGTTTTTTTTCCTCTATTTTATGCCCCATAGACGTGAGCCGGGAAAATAGAGTATTCAGTGTGTTGATATGTTCGGTCATCGATGAGGATTCCGCCATCCGAAGAGTATAAAGCTTTCTCTTTAGGAACATTTTGTTGTGTAGTGACTTGACCTCGTACAATTTTGTCAGAGTATCCAAATAACTTTTGCGCTTTTTATTTCAGAGATACTTGACAAAACTTCATCCGCTATAGCCAAGTGCAAATTGGCAACATCATTGTGATTCATCTCGTTCCACTTTTGATCGTCTGTGACATCCGTCGGTCTATCTCCAATAGCTGCCAAGCAATGCTCCTTTGTCAGAATTGCTTGCACCTTCAATTTCCACAGCAAAAAATTGCTCCCATTGAACTTTTCTATCTCGTATTTTGCCGTCATCTTGACTACAAGAATCCTGCCTTATAAAATCTTCAAAAAATCTTTTCCGATGTGGAAGATCAGTCAAAGCTGCAACCACAGAGCATACTCAGAATTTTAAGAAATTTTATGTCAAGGCTTTGATACCACTTGTTGGTCCCAAGTGCGGCATTACGAGATAGAAACTATGAAAATTGAAGAATAAAATAGACACCAAGATTTACGTGGAAAACCCCCAAAAATATTAGGGTAAAAACCACGGGCAAGATCAAAAAATTTCACTATAATATTTGGAGAATTACAACATCTCTCTGTGTTTCCAAAGAGACACTCACTCTCTTATACAGGAGAAAACCTATCTCACAAATATATATAAAAATAAATAAGGAGAGAAGATCACTCAAGATCAGAAGGAGGAACTTGAGGATGGGATGCTAAAACTGATGAGCGATGACACCTATTTATAGTAGAGGATTCTCGTCTGAACACACATGAGAAAGAAAATTCATTATGAATTTCCTTCAATCTTGTCGTCCACTTTGGCCAACCATAATTGAATATATAAACATGCATTTAATGCATGCTTCCCATGTGTCATTTGCCGACATAATTTTGATTTTTGAATGATCCACTGAACTTGGCTCGAGCGTATGTTCATCATTTATTTTAAAAAGGATTGGCTTCGAAGGGGATCCCATCCCACATGAGTCAGATGTCCATTAGCTCATGCGAAGGTTAAATCGAAGGATGTGTACGAGCGGTAAGTACCTGAGATGATCGAGGTTGGTGGAGGATATCGATATCCATTTTTACAACTCTAGTTAAATTGAGTCCATTATGAACAAATCGAATAAGTTGAATATGATAAAAAAATAATAATAATAAGAAAACTAAGTCTCGAGTTTGATTGCTTATTGATATGTTCAAGTTCGATTTGACAGTGGAAACTTTAAGATTTTTTTGTTCGAGTTTAGTTTTCACGATCTATTAATTTAATATATATATATATAATATATATGGACAAAATATCAAGACTTTTGGGAAAAAAATCAAATATGTTTGAGTTCACTCGAATTCAATAATTTCGAATAAAAATCAAATGTTTTTCGACCTAGCTAAAAAAACTCGGGTTCGATTGGACTTATGTCATTTTGTTCTTGGACGGGCCTCGACCCTTCCTTGGCCAACTAAAATTTAATCCGGCCCGTATAAAACTTATATTCGGCCATTTTGAGGTGTTCGGATGGATCAATGTGCACCAGACCAACACTCTAGTTCTGTGAATGATGGCGGCCACGGCTAGTCTAGTTCAAAAGATAGGGGAAGCAGTAAAGCAGGTGGCTGCAAAAAGAGGCTCAGATTGGTGGTACACTCCTCACATGGCCGCCGCTTCTCTCGCCATTGCTGAACGCCTACCGCTTGTGGACCTGATTCTTGAAGTCAGAGATTGCAGGGTAGAGTTCCGAGCGTTGTCATTTATACTTGGTTCATACGCCACGCCCTTCAGATGTTTGTTGAATTGTTTGTGTGTGACAGAGTCCGCTGTTATTCTTCAACGCATGAATTCATTGATCACTACACTCTACTGTTTGGTGATGTGTCGGGATCCACTAAATAAAGTTTCTTGCTTTAATCGGATTGTCCATGCCGGTCTTGCTTTTTTCCGTGTATTGGAGATGAAATTTAGTTTTATTTGAAATGGGATTTAAACTTTCTATTTGAGCATGGCCATCCTATTCTTTCCAGATAGAATCCGTGCATAAGCATAATATAGCAGCTTATCTGTAAAAGATTATATGCTTGTAGGATAAACATATGATGATGTGGAGTAGATAAATAACTAGCCCTTCTATCTTTGCTTCATTTTTAGATTCCACGGTCGTCGGAATACGGGCAATTGACGAAATTAACTCCGTCTTTGGGGCACATCATAGTGCTGAATAAAAAGGATCTGGCAAGCCGCTCTCAAACAAAGGTGATTGGTTATCTATGTTCCCTTTGGCTATGCACTTCGTATATAACTTGTGTATCACTTTTCACGGTGAATGTCATGTTAATAGTATCAGATTCCTATGTGAGACTCGAGGTGAAGAAATAAAAGTTTTTTTAAAAAAAATTGGTGTTTTGGAGCTCTCCCTTTTTGAAGTTTTGATGCAGGAAGTGTGGCTCCTGCATAATAGTTACATCCATATTCGTCAGTATAGGATGTAAATAGATCACATATCTTGAGCAGTTTGAGAGATGATTTAATTTGTCGGCCTCTGCCCTCTAGTTTATGGACATGCCACTTTCCTTTTGTTTCCCCGTTTGTTTTGCATGTCAAAACTGTTTTTTTTTTAATTGTGTTAAAGCTGTTTTAGTTTCCCTCATAAATTATGATCACCGAGTAATATTTTTCTGCGCATAGAAATACGTAGGACATTCTTGATTATGCTTTTGAAAGCTGTGACAATATTGCCTAAATCAAATATCAGCTGTGGGTAATATTTATTCAGCTAACGGCCTCGACTTTCCGGTCAAAACATTTGCCATGTCTATGTTTCCAATACGTGATCAATAATTCTCAAGTAAATTGCATTTTTCCTGTGCAGGAATGGCTTAGGTTTTTGACGGAGCAGCACTGTTCTTCGTTTGCAGTCAATTCTCATAACATGGAAAATGTCCAGGAGGTAAGTTTGCAGTCATTTTCAAATATGATTCACCATCTGAAGTGCAGCTAATGTGCAACCATCCAATCGCTGCTATTGACATATACTCTTTATCATGTTGATCTTTTTCATAATATCAGGTGATCCGTGATTACAGTCATGTTTCGTTGCTTATTACTGAACCCTTCCCACCATAATTCGTTATACAAGTTTCATGCTTTGGGTTCCAATTATATGTTCTTAATTTCCTTAAAATATCTAATGAAAGATGTAAAATGACTATTTTATCCCAAATAATGTATTTTTTTAATAAAAAATAATCCTAAAATATAACACGGACCGATGAGTGATTGCTGGCAACTGCATAAATACATTTAATAAATTATCAATATGAGGCTTTGCGTACGAAGCCTCCCGACTATCTTCATCCCGCCTTTTACTTAGATGACAATATTTTTTTGATGTATGATCTTACTATCATACTAACAACTTGCAGTTCTTGAACTTTCTACAAGCCAAAGTCAAAGATATGAAGAAAAAGGATCATCATCCTGCCAATACCATGACCTTAATGCTTGTTGGTATTCCTAATGTGGGAAAATCTGCACTAGCCAATGCTTTGCATCAGGTTGGAAGGATTGCAGCAGCAGGTGCTGATTTTTTTGTTCATGTTTCACCACCGAATCATTAAAACATTTATTTCATGGCCATGTATTTCGAATAGTTTTGCCACCTTTACTTGCTTTTCCTTGCCAATGTGAAATTTATGCTTGTAAATTCACAAGACTTTAATTGATTTGAAGAGAAAGGGAAGTTAAAGCATTCTATTGTGAGTCCACAGCCAGGCGAGACAAAGAGTATAAGCAGCTTAAAGGTATGGAATTCTTTTCACTTGAATTGACACAGCAAACCTTGTAGTTGATATTTTTGTTAAGATTGTAAGATATACAAAGTATCGGCTGTTTTGATATCTTGTCTGCATTAGTATGTATTTGGTATAGTGAGGATGAATTTGACCGTTAATTTTCTAGCCAACTTCATCTTGCAAATAGTTTCTCAGGTCTTTATAGTTTCTTCCTATCTTTTGATCTTTAATTTGTTATGCAAACTTGTATTTCCTTCAGTTCATCTGCCTATTCAGTTCTTGTGCTTTGAATGGCAGATTGCTAGCCATCCAAATGTCTATGTCCTGGACTCTCCAGGTATTTTACCTTCCAAGATAAATGATGATTGGACATGCTCCAAGCTTGCCTTAACAGGTACCATTATTTAATTGATGGAGAATATATAGTGTTCCAACTGTAGAGTTTCAAAGGAAATTTCAAATCTTGTTTGTAAAACGCAGGAGCGATCAAAGATAGTGCAGTTGGAGAAATAGAACTTGCCCAGTATTTCCTATCGATTCTTAACTCCAGCGACGAATACACAAAATGGGGAAAGTTATCTAGCATAGAACTCGGAGTATTATCAAGTAAAGGAGGAACAGCTCTGGACAAAAGACGGAAAAAGCAATATCCAACAGATCACACTCAGGTAATCTGTTGTGTTGAAATTAGAAAGAATGCATTGCAACATTTTTTACTCTCCTAGCATCTTACCATGTTCCAACACACTTTCTCGATGATAAGTTTAAGATGACAAAAAGAAGCGGCACATCTTTCTCTTACTTCTCCACATGTGGTATCCTGATACATTTCCAAACTTGACCGTTTTGATGATTTTCACCCAGGACTTCATTGTCAACGACGTAAGACGGACCCTTTTTGAGGCCATTTCATCTTTTAAGGGCGACTTAGAAAACAGAAAAGATATGGCACGACTTATAGAAGAAGAGTTCAATCTTCTTCTGCAGGTTTTCCATCTTCCTTTAGAATCAGAAGAAGAAACTAATTGTAAGAGAGTAGCCACCAAATTACTAAATCTGTTTCGTACAGGACGACTTGGCCATTATACATTAGACCCTATTCCAAGTAAAGCTCAATCCATCTCCTTTTGATATACCCATGTACATATAGCTCCACTCGGATGTTTTGATTGGGTTTTGAAAGTTTAGACCTTTCCTTCCGACCCACACCGCCAAGAAAGATGACCGCTAAAGCTGCAAGTGTAGAAGCAACCGTGTTCCCGTTCTGCTTCCAAGGCTCCTTTGAATGGTGTGTGGGGAAGTGTCCTCGGGTGTCAGTTCTTCAAGCCAACGTTTGCCCGGACCTAAAAAATACATCGCAACCTGGTTTTGATGAAGCTTAAAGGGCCAGTGTTCGCCATATCGATGCCAGATTTACTGGTTCCATGCATCGGTTGACACCCCCGAACCCTGGCTCGACTGTTCTCGAATAGCCATTATACTCTGATATAAATTTGCCGCTAAATCAGGTATCTGTATGACTGTATCCCATGGGGCATGTTCAAATTCTTTGATAGGAACAATCCTAAATAAAACAAAAATGATGTTAACTCGACAACCATACATATATTTATAATAATGTAAAAAAAAATTTTAAGTACGTTGCGTGTTTCCAAAATATAATATATTACGCATCACATTATAGATATACGATAAATAATTCGACAACAGGGATATGGGCGCCGTGATTTAGTCGTAGAAAAATCAAATATGAAAACTGAGGCAAATCAAACTGGACTAAAGAATTGTGTCGATTCAAAATTTGTCAACAAGTTTGTTTTAACCAACGGCGGTGAGTATCCATATAAGATTTGAATTTCAATTGCAAGTTGAAATTTTCATATGTAATTTAATATTTAAGAACTTGAAATCTAACCTGCAATTATTTCTGGAAAAATTTTAGGAAGTTCCCAAATGAATTTAAAAAATATTCTGAAATGTCACTGAAACATATTTAAAATTTTGATCCAGTATTTAAAAGAAATTGTTTATTTCTATTTTTTGACAGCGAAAACATGCTCTAACATGCCAAATATATGGCAATCATTTTTTATTTTTTTTTTGTAGTCCATGCATATGCTTAAAAATCAGATTTTTAATTTTTCCGTACCTTTATTATTGAAGGTGTTTTTTAGGATTTAGTTGTAATATAATATGTGGAATCATTAGGTTTTAAAATAAGAAATTGGCCAATTGAGTGCATAATGCATGCAGCTCATATTGCCTCCAGAAGTAAACTCTCTCTTGGTGCAGAAATTTATCAGCAGTGAGACCAGAAGTAAAAAAATATCAAGATAAAAAAAAATGCGTACGTTGAAATTATTCTCTATAAAATTAGCACTCTCAATCAACTTTTTTATAACCTCCCCGTTTAATTACATATACAAGCTTAACGTGCTTTAGCTCGGAGTTTAACCAATATGTATACAAGCTCAATGTGTGTGTCTATATATATATATTGGTTACTTGTTACTTATTACTACAAGTTATGATAAAAGCGCCTACTATATTAATGCGCAACTTGCCAATTTAGTGCTGGCAAGTTTGGTACGACTTTTACCATTTCTTGCATAGTGTACTTCACTAATTAAGTCAAATTAAACAAGATTAAGTTTTGAATTAAGTAAAGCATTCTATCAAAATAAAATTTTAGCCATATAATTCAAATCAGGGAAACATTTTTTCCCCCAAAATCTCACCAAAATTTTAATCTCCTCGGTAAAAAAAGAAGAAAATAAATAAACAATCTAATTTTGATATCGCTTGATAATCTTTCGACTTATCTAAATCATGCTCAATTAATTCAACATAACCAACCACCAAATATATTATAGCTAGATTAAATTGCAGACAAGAATACAGATATGACTACTTAAATTGTAACTAATAAGAGTTACAATTAGTCTATTATTTTGAGGATCACGATTTTTTGTTTTCTAAAAAAATGTTAATAATATGAAGAGACGGTACAAAAACGATGAAAATTATTAATGTACAATAACATGGAGAGGATGCCATGATGAATCGTGGAATGGTCAAACCTTTAAATTAAACAGTATTAAAACTGCGGCCGGCCGACGCCGCCGAGGGTTCCGGTGGCGGCCTCCATCGGAAGCTGGCCATTGTGCATATTATTGAATGGCAAATTCAAGAAAGGGAGCCCAAGTGATGGATCGTGGAACTGGTGGCCGCCGCCGCCACCACCTCCTCCGCCGTTCACGGCACCACCTCCGCCGCCATCCGACTGCCGAAGCCCCTCCTCCTCCTCCTCGTCCAACGGCAGTCTTTCGTACGCCACATTGGTAAACGAGGCTGCAACAATAGTGACTGGGCCCGAGGCAATCAACGCACCGACAACATTCCCTCCCACCACTTGCCCTTGCCCGCCGGCCAAGTAAATGGTTAAACTGGTGGCCCCCGGCGGCGCGGGCGGTGGAAGGAACGAGCCCGACAGAGACAATATCTCGAACCGGCCATTCAAAGTCACCACCGACCCCCCGGAAGCCGGCTGCCGCAAGCTCACGTTATTAACGGTGCCAGCGCCGCTTAACACACAAATCCCCTTCTGCCGCTTCCTGGCGTAACTCGCCACCGCCGCAAAGACGTCGGTGCCGCTGCCAACCTCCAAGATATGTGATCTAAGCGTGTTCGCGCTTTCTCGAGTGACGATCACCGGAGGCCTGGGCTTGTTCTTGGAGCCCGGTGGACGGCCTCTTGGCCTACGCGCCGCCGCATCGCCGGAACCCGGGTAAGAGTTATCTATATTATCCCCAGAAAAGTAGTTGCGGTGGGGTTCATCGTCGGAATCCGGCTGCGGCTGGAGATGGAGCTGAGAAACAAAGTGAGAAGAAGCTGAACTCAAGTCTAAACCAGCCATTACTTCTTTAATTAACACTTAAAAAGGTCGAGCAGGAAACTACAAAATGATTAATTAAAGAAAAATAAAATATTAATTCAAATAAAGTATGATAGATTGAACAAACAAATAATATCACAAAATACAGAAATTAAAGCACAAGAAATGGAAGCATGGAGGGAGAGGGAATAGAAAATAGCAGGAAACAATTTGCGAGTAAGGAAAGGAAAGGCGGAGGAAAGTGTGTGTAGAGAAACAGATACGTCAATATATATTTATAATGAAATCTTTATTCTCACATTATTATATAACAAATATGATATCAGTAAGATTTTTTTTTTATTTTTTTTTATTGGAAATAGTCACTATCTATGATATGATCTATACTTATGGTAGAGTAAAAATAATGTTTTTAAATTAAAAAAATATTTTATAAATAAGGTCTAG
Organism: Henckelia pumila; assembly: GCF_033568475.1. NCBI lineage: Eukaryota > Viridiplantae > Streptophyta > Magnoliopsida > Lamiales > Gesneriaceae > Henckelia > Henckelia pumila. The sequence goes on along the minus strand of NC_133122.1, from coordinate 46,125,608 downwards.
TTTTATAAAATTATTTTATTAAACGATCTCACGAAAGTATATATTTATTATGTGAAAATTTAATATCGGAGTAGACAAAAATAATAAGTACTTGTTATAACTCTTTTAATCGTTTTCTAGTGATTTGATGTGTGATGTATGAAATTAATTGTGAATGTGCATTGTATTCATCTCAGGAAGGAGCTTGGTAATGATCCATATTAACACTGATGTGACGTGATTATGACTGTTTGTTTTTTTTTTAAAGCTAAACATAAAATTTATCTACATATTAATTTACCGTAAATTATTTTTTTTTTGGAAAACAAAAAAATATATCATTAAAGATCAGAAATTACAATTTCTTGTAAGTAAGAAAGTTTAACTAGTACTTGTCCACAGGGGCCTAAATAATTAACTGAAATCTAATTTAAATTACGGTAAATATAATGTTAATTATTCAGGCCCCTGTGGACAAGTACTAGTTAAACTTTCTTATAAAATGTTCTTTACAATTTTTTTTTAAAAATGTTTTAAAATATTTTTAAAGAATTAGCATGTGTTTGAACAATTATTCTATAAAAACAATTTTATAATAAAAAAATTTAGTATGTTTAGTTTTTCATAATTGCTTTCAATTCTAAATAATTTAAAAAAAACGCATATCAATTTTTCTTTAAAACTATATTTGAAGAATACATTTTTAGAAATATTTTTTAAAAAAACATATTGTACATAAAAGTACTTTAAGTTTTTTCTTTTATGACATGCTAAATTTTTTTTTTAGTTACTTTGTTCAAACAGACCGCATTATTATTATCCTTCCCCGTGAATAACTAAAATACAATTATTTGTGAAAAATGTTATGGAAAAAAGAAGAAGAAGAAGGAACTAGGAAGTCCTGTACTCATTGTTAAGTAGAAGAAGGTGCCCCAAGTGGAGATAAGATGCGGCCCCCAATTTTGGCTGTTCTCAAACAAATATCCAACGAATAAGACTCCTATTTTGGCTCCATATATATGAGAAAACAAAACATTAATTAAAAAATAAAAATTGTAATACAATTTTAAAAACGTGAATACTTACCATATTTGGTCTTTTTTTATAAAAAATAAATACCACATTTGGACTAACATTAGTAATATATCTCATGTATATATATGCATGAAAACCCAATTCAAAATGGGCATAATAATTTCAGAAACCGAATCCATAATTAACTGAGATTCATTTAATTTGTGTTTCTAATGTCGATTCATGAGATAATGAGGGGGGCAGGCAGACGGCGGATGGGGTCTTCTTTGTCTAAATGTAATTTTAATAGCACTTGTGGCAGTGGCACGATACTCATTCTTCCTCTATTTTTTTTATTCTCACAATTTCCATCGTGTGTTTGCATTTTCTTTTTCTAAAGACATATATAACGTTTCGTTAAATATCATATAAGTCAAAATCACCGATAACTTGTAGTTTATCTGATATCAAAATTTTAATTAAGTTTAAGACAAAATCTCGAGTTTGAATTCAATTTTAAAATACAAATATATACATAATATATCCGATTCATACAATTTTCCTAAAAACAAATTTTCCATACGAAAATATATAATTTTGTTGGGAGTTTTTCTATAGGGTACACAAAATCGGATGCCAGTAGTGACGTGGCATGCATAAGAAAAGTCAAAGAGAGGCGCTTCGTGGCAGCCGTCCCTTTCGCTGTAATTGGTCAAACCCATCTCCTTTTGTCAGCGAAGAGAGGTCCCGCCCTCATAATTACCAATTACTCCTTATAATCTCAACTTAATTATATAATCAGTATTTATTTATTTTTTTGTCCTTACTTATATATTTTCTATGTCTCAATATATAATCTATTTTTTATTTTATCTCAAATATATAGTCATATATCATATTTAATAATATTTTTTATGTTCATTTACTAATATATTTTTATTAATTAAATTTTAAAAATTGTGCAATTATTTTTTATACAATAAAGGTACTCTTTGGTTCGAGAATGAGATAAATAATATATGTATAAGTAATATAATGTAACAAAAATGATAGTTAATATAATATTTGATTTGATTGATAGATTATAATTTATTTGATTTGATTGATTAAATTTTATATAAAAATAATAAATTATCATTTTGTCCTTTTAAAAATAAATAAAATATGAATAATATTATTTATAAGAGTAATATAGTAATTTAAATTCAATGATTTGATTGATGTAAAATAAATAATTAATAAATGAATAAATAGTATGACGAGAAGAATGCGAGATTAGATAAGATAAGTTATATATGTACTAATTATACTTGTACGAAACGGTACCTAAATATGAATAAAATAAGAAATTTGTATAAAATTTACTTTTTCAATAATTCTTTCGTGAAAAAAATAAGACTATGTATTTGAGACGAAGAGAGTATTATATATGATATTATAACATGTATGTTGACACCCAAAATAATTATTCATAATTTGGGGTAAAGTCAGCTGGAGCAAGTAAATAATTTAGTAGAGTAAAAACGTTTGACAGTAATTAGAAAATCAAATCAAATATTAACGCCTTTATTTATTTGCATGAAGCATTGTTCTTGAAAAATAATGGTAAGCAAATGAACAAGACCTAAAACCAATAGATAATATTTAAATTAATTAGATTTTTTTTTTAAAAAAAAACATTAATCCAGTAGATGCAAAATAGATAAATTCACCATTTTTGTTTTGAATGAAAAAATTCAAAAGCATTTGTTGAAATATTTCAGGCATATCCTTATCTTAAAATTTTAAAAGTCGTTCCTCGACTTTACTTGTCTGAATCATATTATATGAAATTTCTTGGACAAGCAGTAAAGAGGCTTGTCTTTTAATTTAATTTTCTACTTTTGACTTGATATATTTTATATATTGAAGTCAACTCAGCAAAACTATATATGTCTACGTGTATATATGTGTGTGTGCGCCACATTAATTCTACTTCAATATAAACTAAGATCACACGACCAAAAAAAATATATATATATATATAAACTAATATCAAATATCATATTCTATATATATAGATATAGTTGTTGAAAATTTTAAATATCGCTACTAAAATTGATTGAAATCATGTTATTTATATAAATAAAAAATTAATACCGTCGTCCTACAAATTTCAACGTCGTTTGGTAGAGATCGAAGAGCGGTACAGTTTCGTACGAGCAACCTGCGGAACCCACAGAGAACACAAGAAGTCTCGATAAAGAACGGAAAATTCTTTAATTTAGGCCTAATAAATTTTTTATTTTTGAAAAAATTGCTTTCGGCCCCCACCAATATTAGCATTTAACCCATCAACTCTGCTTAATTGACCGCATGCCACAATATTTATATATAAGTTTTAGAAAGTAATATATCAGTCATACAAAAATTATATATGTGCAATAAAATCCAAAAATTATTTCGCATTGTTATAAAAATTTAAAACCAATATATATACTCTTTTAAACATACTATTTTTCAGGGTTGTCTTTTGTAGAAAGTCACAACACTTGATCATAATTAGCTAGACATCTAATGGTTGTAAACATAATATATCGTTGTGTTATATTTCTAACTTTAAACGTTTAATGGATAACTCATTGTAACTTATTTGACATCAACATTTAAAAAAACTCATAATATCATAAAAATTTTAACTTGATAGAGCAGCGACGGATCCTTCAATCTTATGTACATAAAATAAAATTTCCGAAGGATAATAGTTATCAAATAGAAAATATTAAATTTTATGTGATATTTTTCGAAAAAATATATATATATTTTTTGTTATCATTATTAGGTTACTTAATTTGTCGACTCGTGCTTAGATATGTGTGTAAAAAGTAATATATGGTGGCCAAGACACCAGCTACGGTTCACACTCATTAATTACTCCAAAATTGATGATTTTGCGAAGAAAAATTACATTTTTGTTACAAGTTGGAGCACTGAAAAGCCTTCACCAAGTAATGCGACAAAGTCACCTATAATGAATGCTGACCTTATCAAGCATCAATTAATTATCATTTTTTTTTACTAGACTGTGTTTTTAAGAGTTCATTGCAAGTAATTTTCAATTTCAAAATATAATCTTTAAATATTTTTAGTTCAAGAACTCTTAAAATAAACTCTTATAAACACTACTTATGGTTTGGATGATTAAATTAATTTTTTTAAATATTAAACCCCGTAAAATGCTCTTATTAGCAACACGTTTTAAACAAATAGAAGAATAAAATATTGGAAACACTAAAATAGAATGGATTTGTACTTTAGACATAGTTAATTGTGGATATATTAGATATAATATAAATTCTAAATTACTAGAGCTAAATATATACTCCATCCATCTCATATATTTATGTTTACGTGTGTTTTCATTGAAATAAAGAAAGTTATTGTAGGAAAACTACATTTTCTGAATAAATTTCTCATTTTACTTTTATTTGATAATTGATTAGTACTAACTAAATGGAAAAATTAGTATTTTTTAAAAAAATGATAAATAAGGATAGATTGATAAATGAGTAGAAAAAAAAAATTCAACTTTAATTATATATTTGAGACGATAGGAAAAAAAAAAGAGTAAATTTAATCTAGATATATAAGAGTCGGAAACAATATTAGACATTTTTTTTTTCGAAAATGAAATTAGATTCAAAATGAAATTAAATATATTCGACATGTTTGGGTCCACTTTTATGCGTACATATCGATACTCGGACTCCCGATTGAGAACATTGCGAAGAAAAATTGTCGCATTCGTTCATTTTCCGTAGTAAGTATTGGGTCAGGTGGATCCTTTTTTTTCTGATGACTTTGATTAGCTTGTCTTATTGCGACATTATTGCACATTAATTTGCATTATTTATCGATAATCCCAACACTGTCGCTTTCCACCAATCGAAATGCGTCGACGGATTCATAAAATTCAATTAATGATCTTCAATCTCGTGCTTAAAATCCGGGGACCCACTTTTTACCTAAACATTTATTAATTTATTTTTTTTTTAAAAATAAATTTCAATAATCAAGTCTCTATTAAGAGATTCACCATTAAGTACACCATAAAGGAAAGACATATCAACCAGCTGGCATCGGACCTTGCTTCCCGCATTATCATCTAGTGTATGAACACTATTTTGTCGTTTCAAAGTTTTATAAATTTATAAAAAAATAAAAGTTCATGATCATATTTTTTCAAAAGCATTTATAAACAATGTACGTTTATATATATAGAATCACGCGAAAAATACAATCTGTATATTTGAGACGGACGGAGATTAATATATTAGATATTAGAAATGTGCATGGTGGCATGAAGAAAATATCGTCCAACTAAAATGTGAGGTTTTAGTATAATATTGGTCACGGATTAAAAGAATTTATGTTTGGGGCTAATATTAATTGGATCTTGTTCTATTTTGAACCCCGTCCACTCATTTAAATTTAATTATGTCTATGAATTGATTGAACATTGTAACCAAACGTGCCCAAACTTCACCCCATCCACTCATATATATATTTTTATAACTCACAATTGCTTTGGCTCAAGGAGATGGGAATTATATATATATATATATATATATATATATATATATATATATATATATATATATATATATATATATTTGCACAAGTACATAATCAATTTGAAGTGTCACATGAAATAAGAGGTTGAGAATTCCTTAACAAAAAGTAATTATATCCAAGTCTTGACTAATTAATAATAGATAAATGGAAAAGCATACAATATATAATTCATGCATATATAAATTATGACTCTCTTTTCCAGCATTTTATATCAATTGTTTTGGAAGATTGTGGTGATTACATTGCCTAGATTTTATCATGATTATTTATTAAGAATTCATTTAATTGATGGCGCAAAATGAACTTTCTGCTTAATAAATTAGTGAAGTAAATATGGATATATAATCCACGAACTTTGGATCAATATATAAGCATTAATCAATAATCAGATAGAACAAATTATGAATATTTATATAACACAGGACAAAGATATTTATTATTCAACGAAACCATATATTTAATATGGATGGATCCAAGATAAGATGTTGATTGTCATGGAAAAAATATGTGAAAATAATGCAAGAGCATTCAAGGCCTTTTCACTTTTTCATGGATGCTCAAATCAACACTTGGATATTAAATTAGTTATGTATTGTTATATCCCTTTTCAATTATTGACATTTCTTGTAGTTTATAAATGCGTGTATATATAATTGTTTGTGCTAAATTATGCAAGCCAGTTAACGTGGCTAAAGCCCACTAAAAGAGTTCGTCAACGTGAAAAGCCCATTAGTTATTTAAAAATAAGTAAAAAGTGCGGACGTTTTACGTGTATAAAAGATAAGCTTTTTTTCGTATAAAAAATAGAGTTAGTGGGAGTTTTTAATGGAGTCGTGGGTTGGACTGATAATTATGGGCGATGTAATCAAAATATAAACAAAAATTTACCGACAATCACTTAAAATTAAATATCATAAGTCTCGTTTAGGGCTGGAAAAATACCGAAATGTCATTATACCGCATATACCGTACCCAAAAAAAATTTTATATATCAAAAATTTCGATACCGTATCGAAATTTTCGGTATCGATATCGCTATCGGTATCGATATAGAATTTATAAAATTTCGGTATTTCGGTATACCGAAAAAAATATTAAAAAAGTCGGTACGATACCGTGTATACCAATATTTTTTTAAAAAAATAGATTAAAAAATTATTAAAAATATCGGTATACACGATATCATACCGATAACGTACCAAAATTGTGCGGGTGTGTTGTGTTTTTTTTTTATTTATATTTTCATATTTGTGTTTGGACTGTTTAATTTTTATTAGCCCAACTTCTATACTTATAAATTATATTATTATAACAGCTGCGGGTTCTCACTTCACAAAAAAAAATTAAATTTGAAATTTTTTTCATATCATAATTTGTTATTTCAATTTCAAAGTTACCATAATTTAATTTAACATACTATATTAAGCATGAACGAGACTTTGTTAATAATTGTCCATTTAGATTCTTAGAAGTTAGATTTGTATTTTTTTTTTTTTTTGAGAAAAAGTTAGATTTGTATTAATCTACCCAAATTTTGCAAACTTGCACGGGGCACACATGCAATATCAAAATTTATGCTAACAGTAATCATGTAGTTTCAAATAGTTCTATTCGTCAAATACCCGAGACACTGTTTGATTCAAAAGATGAGATTCTGGATAATGTATAATACATGAAGTATAAAAAGTTAATCCAAATGTGATGCTGGATAAAACAAATATGTAAAATCAATTCATGTTTTACTTTCACACTAACACTGCCTTAATTTTCCGAAAGGATATTTGCCATTAACATGTTAGCTGATATGCATGGCCCTTTTGCATATAAATAATTGGGCTAGATCAAAGCCCAATGTAATGTCCAGGTCCAAAGTGCCCCTGATCTATAATATGCGTCCATTATCTGATAAATTTATTATTTTTTTAAAAGAAAATTATAATTTTGGTCTTATATATTTTTTTACTTTTTAATTTTGGTTTTCTATGTTTTTAGATTTCTGTTTTAATCCTGTTTTTTCCGATTTTTGACAATTTTAGTTGTTTTTCTTCGAAATTCTTACGTGACACTGTACATGTCAGCTCCACATGAGCATTGCATTTGTATCATATCAGTGACACATAAAAAAAGACTAAAATTGCTGGAAAAAAAATAACAGACTAAAGCTGAAATCTTAAAACATAGAATATCAAAATCGCAAAGTGACGAACATACAAAACAAAAAAAAACAATTTTTCCTTATCTTTGACAAGTTTTTGGCGAAAATCAACAGCGTAATATTCTGTATTTTTTGTTATTTACGCGTAAAATATCCTACCCAAATTTGATAAGGTATTTTTTTTAAAATTAAAAACAAACTCCTAAAATTATCAATTTTTTTTTAAAAAAAACATTATTTCAGAACAACCAAACACATATCATATTTCAAAGATTTAACTTAAAACTTCAAAATATGAGATTTTCTACTACTTAAACTATAAGTTTTGCATAAAACATTTCTTAAAATCTCAAGAACACATAAAGAATTTAAAATCATCATTAAACTCTCGATCATACTCAAAGAATCATCAAGAACGACTTAATTTTCACGATTTCAATCAAACATAAACCATGATCTTGAACTTTTAAAAATCATGCATAAACATTACATAAATCAGAATTTTCATATCAAAATACATATATCTTGAATGGTGGTTTAAATTTTTTTTAAAAACTTGCCTTATGATATACTAATTTTACAATAATTTAATTACTATTCATCATATTTTAATAATTATTAGTATACAATTTATTTAACAGTGTCAACCTTTATTTAAGGTTAAAATTAATATTCAGAGTATTATTACTATTTCCCCATAAATTCATATTTATATTATCATTAAATTTAATGATTTTCTATATTTTAATTAATATTTTAGTTATTTTTAGTTAAATTTAATGAACGCACACATATATATACACTAGCTTATATCTGCATGTGTCGCATGCATATTAAGTCAAAAGTTTATATAAATATTCATGTTTAGAAAATTAAAATGAAATTTAGAAGTGCATGATGTTTAATAATTCTTTTAGATTTTTTTCGTAAAGTGAATGAAAAATATATAGAGGCGAAAAAATATATTTTCTGGGAGCACTGTTGTCACAATTAGAAATAATGTTTTTTTTTAAAAAAAATTGATAATTTTAGGAGTTTGTTTTTAATTTTAAAAAAAATACCTTATCAAATTTGGGTAGGATATTTTACGCGTAAATAACAAAAAATACAAAATATTACGCTGTTGATTTTCGCCAAAAACTTGTCAAAGATAAGGAAAAATTGTTTTTTTTTGTTTTGTATGTTCGTCACTTTGCGATTTTGATATTCTATGTTTTAAGATTTCAGCTTTAGTCTGTTATTTTTTTTTTCCAGCAATTTTAGTCTTTTTTTATGTGTCACTGATATGACACAAATACAATGCTCATGTGGAGCTGACATGTACAGTATCACGTAAGAATTTCGAAGAAAAAACACTAAAATTGTCAAAAATCGGAAAATTCAGGATTAAAACAGAAATCTAAAAACATAGAAAACCAAAATTAAAAAGTAAAAAAATATATAAGACCAAAATTATAATTTTCTTTTAAAAAAATAATAAATTTATCAGATAATGGACGCATATTATTGATCAGGGGCACTTTGGACCTGGACATTACATTGGGCTTTGATCGAGCCCAATTATTTATCTGCAAAAGGGCCATGCATATCAGCTAACATGTTAATGGCAAATATCCTTTCGGAAAATTAAGGCAGTGTTAGTGTGAAAGTAAAACATGAATTGATTATACATATTTGTTTTATCTAACATTTGGCTTAACTTTTTATCCTTCATGTATTATACATTATCCAGCATCTCATCTTTTGAATCAAACAGTGTCTCGGGTATTTGACGAATAGAACTACTTGAAACTACATGATTACTGTTAGCACTGGCGGTAGGGATGGCAATTTCCTCCGAGTCCGATGGGGAATCCGATATCCGACCCGAATGAAGGAGGGTATGGAGGCGTGTTTTGGATCCGATTAAATAAATGGGCAAATGGGTATGGGGATCTCGTATATGGGTATGGAGGAGGATGTAGTAATATCCTACCCATACCCGACCCATTACCCGATTATATATATATATATATATATATATATACGCATATTGATTTATATTAATTAAATGCTAATTTAATTTTTTTTGTTGAATTATGTTAGTTGGATGGAACAATGAAAATTATTCGTATAAATCTAATGTTATTTTGTAGGAGTTTTATTTTTTATACTCCCTCCGTCCCATATATGTTGTCTTGTTTTAGTTTTTACACGAATTAAAAAAAATTTATTGGGAAAGTAAATTTTATATAAACTTTCTATTTTATCCGTATTTAATGTATTAAAAAATGATTGCACAATTTTCAAAGTGTAGTTAATAGAGATATATTAGTAAAGAAGTATAAAAAAATATTACTAAATATGATATATGACTATATATTTGGGACAAGCAAAAAAAAAAATATGGACACTATAATTGGGACGGAGGGAGTATAATTTTTAGGTTGTAGATTTTCTATTATGTTTTATTTTTTCTATTGTTCTCTTAAAAATTTTGGTATAAAAATCTAGTAAATAAGTATAATTTTATCAAAATAATTCAAATTTGAAAAAAATATATTTGTATGGCGTAGATATGATAAATGGGTATATGGGTAGGGTATGGATATCCGATCCTCCGACGGGTATGGGGATGGGGATGAAATTCAATACCCGATGGGTATAGGTATGGGTATGGGTATGGGGATGAATTTAATAAATGAGTATGGGGATGGAAATGAGATATCCTACCCATACCCGACCCATTGCCATCCCTAACTGGCGGTTCCAGTATAGGGCAGCTGCCCCCCCTTGAATTTTTTTTAAAATATTAAAATACCCTTATATTTTAAAAGTTATAATTTATGAACATAAATTAAGAATCAAACACGGAAATACAAAAAAAGAAGTCAAAAAATTTAAGTTAATCTACATTGTTTAATGTGTGCAAAGTGATCCGAAAATTTATGGCCCGTAATTTAATAAATTGTAGTCCAATCACTAAGTTTTTAAACTTAAACACAAATGAGTTTTAAGTTTTTTAAACCTAAAAATAATTTGTTGAAGCAAGAATTGTTAACTTACAAGCTTGTGAGTTTGAATTTTATTTTACCAGTTGCAACAACTGCAGTGAAGAGAAATTTTTTTGCTGAAAAGATTATTACGAATATTAATTAATTATACTGATATATATATATATATATTAGTTTATCGAATGAAGTTATTATTAATTATTTTCAGAAAATGAAAAGTCGTAGGGGTAAATTGTAAGTGAAATTTGAAATCTAAAAATATTATTTAAATGAGAGCACTATATTTAAATTTTGTTATGTGCTGATTATATATATATATATATATATATATGATCTTTTATTCTGCCCGGCTGCCCCCACTTCATAAAATTCCTGGATCCGCCCCTGACTGTTAGCATAAATTTTGATATTGCATGTGTGCCCCGTGCAAGTTGCAAAATTTGGGTAGATTAATACAAATCTAACATTTTTCTCAAAAAAATAAATATACAAATCTAACTTCTAAGAATCCAAATGGACAATTATTAACAAAGTCTCGTTCATGCTTAATATAGTATAACCCAACGTGTAAGACTTCGTGTACATGTAACATTACCCTTTCATGAGACACCTATTTCTAATTTTAGAATCCAATAATTCAAATTTTGTCACACCCTAAATAGCTTACTAAAAAAATGCATGGAGCTTGGAAGGTAACTTATTATAAAATAAAATATACTACATGTACATCAGTACATACACGGTTGCATATATTATTATATGTTAGATGTTGTGAAAAATGCTCGCAAGCGTACGAGTGTCAAGTTTTAATATATTGATGAATCAAATATCGTTCCGACAGAGAGTAAAATGAAAAAATATTTAGTTCTTGTAATTAAAATAATCCTAATTTTATTTAGAAAAGTAATGATTAAAAGGTTTGCAGAATAAATAAAAATAATCAAAGGATTGTTTTATAGCATGCACGCACACAACTTTCAGAGATTAATTATCAATGATAGGAAAAATGGTCTAGAGGTATAGATTTCACCTGGTTTCAACAACAATCATTCCTAAATAATTTATTTTCATGAATTTCTTTCAATTAATAACCAAGAACACTTAAGTGTATTATTCCTTCTCTCGAGTTCCGAATAAAATATATTAACCACAGTTCAATTCCAATATCCCTATTAAGAATCTACTTGCAGTGATCTATGTAAAACAATTTTCTTTTCTAAGTTCCGTTAAAATTATATACTCTCTCAAGCTATATAAATAATTAACAGTGTAATTTCTATTGGTCCTATTCAAAATCCCCTCTGCCGAGTGCTAGATTTTAAATAAATATTATAATTCAATTATTGATCAGGTAATTAAAAAGACATTCAATTCTAGAAACACAATTATTCTAGAGGAACTCAATTCAATAAAATCACAAATTCATGAAAGTGTCTACACCAGGTTCCATCCACCTCTAGACTCTTAAAAGTTTAGTTCATAATAAAATTCTGATAAAAATAATTCATGTTCAGAAAATTAAACATCAAATCAGAAATAATAAAAGATAAATAAAGCAAAGCCGAATATTCGATGTTGTGTCTGATCTATCGATCTTCAAACTCTATCTTCACGTTAAGTACCCAGATTTTTCTTCACAGTTCTCACGATCAAGCCCTTCAAATCTTCTCTGATGTATTGTTTCTGAGTTGTGCAGCTCCTCCTTAATCTGTTCTTCTCAATCTCCTTTTTATATATGCTTGAAAAGCCCAAGGTCAAGCCCAAGGATTGAGTGTTTTCAGATTTCCAAACTCCGACTTTTTTCCTATTTTATGCGGTAGCGCATATGCTTGATAAATTGCGCAGAAGCGCCTTTCTTCATGTTTCTCATATTGCGCAGATGCGTTAAAATTAGATGCAGAAGCTCTTTTTTTCATTCTCAAATCTCTGCCTCTTTGCGCAGATGCGCACATTTTGATGCAGAAGCGCCTTCTTCTTTGTAATGTTTCTGAATTTTGCCGCATATGCCCTTATTTTCACGCTTAAGCGCTTAAAATCTTCTCATTCACGACCAGAACCAGTACAGATGCGCTTGTTTTCCCGTAGCTGCGCCTCTTCTCATCCAACAATGCACTTGTTTTCCCGCAGCTGCGCCTCTTCTCATCCAACAATGCACTTGTTTCACGCGTATGTGTATTTTTACAGCTCGCGACAAGTTTAAAAAATTCATATCTCACAATTGAACTGTCGGATTGAGCTGAAATTTTTACAGAAGCTTGAAAAATCCTAAAATTCATTTTGAACGGTAAAGATCGGATTTGAATATAGCAAACAGCCCCAGTAATTTTCTGAAGTTTGCTATCCAAAATTCGTCTTTTCGTTTCTTCTTGCTACTTTTCTTCCGATCCTTGCATCTCACAAAAACAACAACTAATACGCATAAAATCCGCTCGATACATCACAAAAGTCAAGTCAAATCATATATAAATTAAGTGCATAAAATGCACTTATCGAATTCCCCCAAACTTAGACTTTTGCTAGTCCCGAGCAAAATAATAATGAGCAATATAGTCGACCTCCGAATTTATACATTCCAAGATTCAATACACATGTCGGCTAATTTTATCAAAAGTTCTCGTGTGTGTGTGATTTTCCAATCTCATCTGCCCACCTAAATTTTGGTAAAATCATGCAATCCGTAAGCTTCATAAAATCATTAACTCCGCCCTCGAGTTTCAAAATACTCTCAACCAAGTTCAACTTCTAATTGTACAGATCAACATGACTTTTTCGGATATAATTTAGTTCAAAAAATTTAGCAGGAGACAAGTATCCAGATATGTTTCAATGGTAAGCAAAGACTCAAGATTCAAGAAAAGGGGATGGATACTTTTAAATTTGGGCAGTATTGAGTAGCTAAAAATATTACTTGCATTGCATTGCCAGATAATTCTATCTAGGCTTCCTTCTACTCCATATATTCTACATCTTTATGCCTTGTATTTGGACTAGAATTTCAATCCATTTTTTTTCTTTTTAAGGCCTCCCCTCACCTTACTTTCTCCGCCATTACTTTTCTTTGAACTTTTTAGCTACTCAATTTGTTTTGGATTTTTCATGAATATAGAATGGCTAAAAAAACTCAATAGATTCGAAAAAAAACGCTTAAATCACTTCTGTGTTCATAAAAATCTATCTCAGTTTCAAGCAAAAATCACAAGAGTTAAGAATCAATTCCTCTAATCCACATCACAAATCCACATAATTTTTCTCTAATTGCTAGGAGTATCGAAAATCATGGCATTCGTGCATAAATGTGAGAACTCAAGATTAAATATAGCTAACATGAAATTTTTCAGCGAAAAAAATTTATTTTCATCATAGGCCAACACAATTACAACATCATGCCTTCAACTCCAACTAACTCATAAAAAATTTCAGATTTTCATAATTTTTAGACATCCCCCCAAACTTAAATTGTGCACTATCCTCAATGTACAATATTCATTAAAAACAAGGGACACATACCTTAGGCACCAGGCGTCAGTACTCGGCACCATCTTAATTACTCAAAACTCTTCATCAGGGGTGACTCCTAAACTCTTTCAGCTCCATAAATTTTCACCTACACAATTCAAAATCATTATTAATGTCTAGTTTCCTCATGATAAAAATAAAAACAAAAACAACTAAAAGAAAATAAAAAACGCATAAAAACTAGCTTGGGTTGCCTCCCAAGAAGTGCTTAGTGTATAGTCCATAGCCCAACTGTATTCCAATTCTAGCCCGGTTCCGCTTTGTTGAGGGTCTTCCCTTTCGCTTTCACCCTCCAAATATATTCAACAATCTATTTAAACTTTGTTTTCTTCTTCGTTTTCTTCTTCTTCTTTGGCACCTTCGAATCATTCTTCTTTGTATCTACCTCATGAACAAGTTTGGGATGGCCATCCAGTTTCACAACTCGCTCAATCATGCATAATTCCTCGATGGGTGGATTACTTGATTTCTTGAATATGTTAAAAATAACTCTTTCGTCGTTCACACCCATCGACAACTCACAATTCTTCACCTCAATCTTGGCATCAACAGTGGCCAAGAAAGGTCTCCCCAATATCAGTGGCATATTTGCATCCTCTTCCATATCTAGCACAACAAAATCCGTCGAAAAAATAAATTTATCTATTTTTACCAAAACATATTCAATGATTCCAAGCGGATATGTGATAGGTCTATCAGCTAGTTGTAATGCGATCATTGTGGGCTTCACCTTGCCAAGTCCTAAGCTCCTGAAAATAGACAAAGGCATCAGATTAATGCTAGCTCCTAGATCGCAAAGTGCATTATTAAAATAAAAAGAACCAATAGTGCAAGGAATAGTAAAACTGTTGAATCCGATATTTTGGTGATAACAAACAACAACTCATTGTATAGGAATGTGCTGCCAACCATTGTATTTCAGGAATCTACTACAACTTCTACCGGAAGCTTGTCAACCGCCTTTGCTCTCGACCGGCTGAAGTCACAAGCCTATCGACTGGCTATCAAAACCAGCAGAGGATAAATCTATCTACCGGAAGCTTGTCAACCGCCTTTATCTCTCGACCGGTTGAAGTCACAAGCTTATCGACTGGTTATTCAAACCAGCAGAGGACAAATATCTCTACCGGTAGAATGCCAACTGCCTATCTAGATATCTCGAGACAAGTACCTGTGACAAGATGTTCTTTGCAGGATCCTTTATTAAAAGAACCGGCGTTTCAGAAGAGTTGTTGACTCCTGCAAATCAAGACAACAGGTTGTACCAAAATGGCAAAAACACAGAATGACTGCAGATAAAGCATTCGACCGTTTATTCCAGTTTTGGACCCTGGAAGTTGTCTGCAGTGTACGATCCTCATGCAGAATCATCAATGCATTTATGAGCATTAAATGTGCATTCAATGCAGCATCAGAACGTTCAAAATAAAGACGTTGATGATTGACCTATATAAAGGGAAGATTGCTCAAAAAGAAAAAAAAAGAACAAGAACAACAACAAGTGATACGAGACAACGAAGAGAGACAAGCAACTCAGAAAAATTTCAATCACTTGACTAATATCAGAAGTCCTCATCTGATATACTTGAGCACACTTACAAGATCATTCATCTGCTGCTCAAATAAACCCTCGCCTACAGTTCACATATCTGATCGTCAAGGATCATCCTAGGGTTTTCAAGCCTCTCGACCGCTCTGCAGTCTGAGAAGCTCAACTCAACTATACTCAGTGTTGAAGAGACTTGAAGCTGCTCTGAAAGCTTCCACCAGTTTGATAAGAACTGAGAATCTTATCTGTGTAAATCTAGGAGTTTCGGATTAGGCATTGGATAAGTCCTAAGTCTGAAGTGGGTGTATTACAAGACGTTGTAATAACCAAAGTCTTCTAGTGAATTCCTTCCTAAGTGGAAGAAGGGGAGACGTAGAAGGATTAAGCCTTCGAACTTCCATAAAATCGTGCTTTAGCATTTACTGCCATTTATCTTACATCCTGCTCATACATTGCATTATAAACTTTGCATCACTAAAACCTCTGAACTATTTCCGCACTATTTAAGTTGTTCAAAACGTTTTAGAAGTTGAGAAAACTGATTAAGTGAACTAAACCTCACTTGATCATTTTAAAGAAGAAGAAGAAAAGTTTCAGAGTGTATTCACCCCCCCTCTACCCTCTGAACCGATCCCAACAAGTGGTATCAGAGCGGGTTCTTTTCTCAACTGCTGATCTGAAGTTTTCAAATCATGACTTCTTTCAACAGAATTCCTATGTTTTCTAAAGAAGAGTATGATGATTGGAAAATTCGCATGCAGGCACATCTTGCAGCACAGGATGATGACATGCTATATGTCATAACAGACGGTCCTATCAAAATTATGAAGGTCAACCCAGCTCTAGCCGATGGTGCAGGACAAATGATTGAGAAACCAAGAGCTGAGTGGACCACTGAGGACAAAAAGAAGGCCAATCTTGACAATGTGGCCCGGGACATCCTATACAAAACACTGGACAAGAATATGTTCAGCAAAATCAAGTCATGTTCCACAGCAAAGGAGATTTGGGAGAAGCTCACTCAGCTGTGTGAAGGGAATGACCAGACAAAGGAAAACAAGCTCACTCTGGCCATTCAAAAATATGACAACGCCAAAATGAAGCCAGGGGAAACCATGGCTGAATTTGATGAACGGTTCAGTAGTATCATCTGTGATCTTATTGCTTTAGGTAAAACTTATACTAACCGTGAAATTGCTGTGAAGGTTATGAGAGCTCTGCCCAAAGAATGGGAGATCAAGACAGTGGCCATGAGAGAGTCAAAAGACTTGAGCAAGGTTGAACTGCATGATCTCTTTGCAGATCTCAAAGCCTATGAGTTCGAGCTCAACATGAGAACAGAAGATGAACCATATACTTCTCAACCAACCAAGGCCTTAACCTCAACCGTGATATGTCCACCGGTCGAGGAAGCTCCAAAGAGATCAGCTGAGCAAATCAGCAATGAAGCCATGACACTCTTTGTCAAGAAATTTGGTAAATTTATGCGTAAAAACAATTCTAAATTTAAAAATTATCATAAATCGGACCATACAAACGATGGTCCTACTTGTTTTAACTGTGGAAAGCCAGGCCACTTCATTGCAGACTGCACCAAGCCTAAGAACAATGATCAGAAGCAATTCTCCGAAAGAAGAAGGGGTAAGGAGGATAAAAGGACGTTTAGAAAAGGAAGAGACCAAAGGGTTCTAGTAGCAGACGAAAGCAAAAGCAAGTGGGCTGAGTCTGACTCTGACAACTCCAATACCGGAAGCTCTTCAGATGACAGCGATGATGAAAAAGTGGAATGCCTTATGGCCGACATCGAAGAAGAAGCTGAGGAGGTATTTGACTTTGGCTCACCTGAATTTACTCACAGTGATTTAGTTACTGCTTTACACGAAATGGCTAATGAATACAAAGCATTATCCAAGGAGTTCGAGGAATTAAAGGCAGAAAGAGCTGACCTAAAAGATAAGTCAAGCAAATCAAGCTGCATGCAGCAAAAAGAGCTTGATGGTCTTAAGGTCAAGCTAAGTCTGCTAGCTACTGAGAACGACACCTTGAAAAGAGTATTCCAAGCTACCTTGATTGAGAATAAAAAACTACTTGAAACCATTAAGGCTTGGAATAAATCTTCGGTAACCATTGACAAGATTCAAGAAATCCAAAGACCGGTACATGATAAAACCGGTCTAGGGTTTGGAACAAATGAACAGTCTATGGAATCCTGTATTCAGTCAAGCCTGGACAAAGGCAATCTTAACAAAATAAGATTTGTCAGGTCCAGCACGATATATGAACACGATAAGTGCAGCTTTGACAAAAATCAGAAAGTATCGAACGAACGAAGCTCTAAGCATAGAGGGCTGGGATATGTGGATCCCCAGACCTCTAATCAAAGAGGAACTTGGATCAAACCAAAACCTAATGAAAGAAGAAAGGGAAACCAATCTAATTTCAAAAGGCCATGGAATGAGTCTAACTACTCTAAGAAAAGATGGTCAAAGGAGAAGCCTTACCAGTACTTTAATTGCAGGCCAGTTCAAAAGAGGTACAGGCTAACTGATGAAAATAAAAAAGGCAAGCAGCACACAGCAACCTCACAAGCACACACATTTACTGCCTATCGACCGCACAGATTTCTGGACACACACACGGGCAAACCTGTAAGGGTGTTCCAGGTGTGGGTCCCGAAAGGGCTAATCCGACCTGGACCCTACTAGATATGGGTACCAAAAGTTCTTCACTCTTTGCAGGTACTAAAAGTCCAAACGGGCGAGAAAACCACTTCTATCAAGGACACTACCTGGTATTTAGATAGCGGTTGCTCACGACACATGACAGGGAATCCAGAACTTCTAACAGAAGTGGTGTTGTGCAAAGGACCAAAGATCAGCTTTGGAGACAACTCCAAAGGTAAAACCGTGGGTAAGGGTAAGATCATCCATGGTAACATCATTATTAAAGATGTGTTACTTGTTGACAAACTATGCTATAATTTGATAAGTATTAGTCAACTATGTGACAATGATCATTCGGTCGAGTTTCACAAACACACTTGCCTCATAAAAAATGACAAAGGTGAGACTCTTATGAACGGTGTACGAGACCTAAACACCTACAAAGTAAACTGGTCTTGCTCACATATTTCTTCACCTACTTGTCTTACTGCTCATCATGATAAACATTGGTTGTGGCATAAGCGGTTAAATCATCTAAATTTTAAGTCCATTTTTAACTTGAGGAAGCATGATTTGGTCTCTGGTCTGCCCGAAGGAGATTTTATAAAAGACAAAGTTTGTCCTGCTTGTCAACTAGGAAAGCAGGTGAGAGCAAATTTTAAAAATAAAGGGTGTATGTCTTCTTCCAAATGTTTAGACTTACTTCACATGGACCTATTTGGTCCTATACCAGTAAGAAGCATAGGGGGAATGAGATATGCTCTTGTTGTTATAGATGACTTTTCTCGATTTACTTGGGTCATCTTTCTCTCTTCAAAAGATCAAACTGCACCTCACCTGATTAAGCTTTTTAAACGCTTGCAAAATGAACAATCTACTGTGATAGATAGAATCAGGAGTGATAGAGGGACTGAATTTTTAAACACCACTCTTATGACTTATCTAGATGATCCGGGAAGGTGCCTCATCAGCTCCTGAGGTCACTCTAGCTGATCCCAAAGACAAAGGGAAAGGTGTGATGATCTACACACCCAAGGCTCAACCAGCAGCTACGATAGAACTCAATATGATCATCTCTCACGTGCTCCGTACTGTCAAGCGTCATCTACAACGTTTTGACAGATGGCATCACTCCCGCACTCACTTGACACTCGCTCAAATATTTCCTAAATGGAAATCTCTAAACGTCATTGAGCAGAAGATGCTTCTATTTGCTGATACTGAAGACATCGTGGAGGCTCTGGGAAGAAGACATCTCATAGACTTGAAGCTTCGAGGAAGCCTGCTATCACTGCTAATTAATGAGCGTGTCAAGAATTTCAAATCCAAGAGTCCTACCGCTGCCGATGACTTTGTGATTTTGACTGGACTACAGGATAGTCTACGTCAAATCACTCAACTACTTCAGCACTTCCAAGCTCTCAACAATGTCAAAACACCAGCTTCAGCAGCCTGTTTGCAAGCTTATGTCCTCAACGTGATAGCATTACACTGCTCCTTGGGATTCTCCTCAGTATTACTTGGGAATTGGTCTCTGTTTTTTTTATTCAGTGCGTTTGCCAACTGCCCAATGCTAGTCTCCATGGATTGCAATACAGCACCCATGTTGGCCACATGCGTCTCTAAGCTGTCAAGGCGAGTCTCAGTCCTCGCCATCCTCTTGCTCGATTCCTGCACAAAAGCATTAACAACATCCTCCAAAAGAGGCTTACCCTCACCCTTATTTGTATTGTATCCCGGAGGAGGATTCAACACATTATTATTGTTAGCATAAAAAAAATTTTCATGATTACGCAGACTAGGGTGATAAGTATTGGGAACAGGATTACCTCTGTAGCCCCCATAACCTCTCTGATTTATGTACTGCACTTGTTCAGGATAGTAAGATTCTTCCATATATAGCACCCGTAACTCCTGCTGATTCTGCAACACTCACTTTATTTAATGCAGCTACCTATGTAGTCAATGCAGATAATTGGGCAGTGATAGATGTGAGATGATTCACTGCATACACTCCAACTGGCTTCTTGACTCTCATACGCTCAGATGGTCATTGAAAACTATTGATCGTCATCTGCTCCAACATATCATAGGCCTGTACAGGGTCCTTAGCAAAAATGGTGCCTCCAGCAACAGAGTCCATCGACAATCGAGTAGACGCATTTAGCCCATTATAGAACAGCTCAATTTGATCCCACTATGCAAATTTATGGTTAGGACAACGTCTTCATAACTTTTTATACCTTTCCCATTCCTTGTAAAGCTGTTTATAGTCCATCTGCCTGAATGTGATGATTTCAATCTTCAATTGGGTGGATTTGGCAGGTGGAAAATATTTTGCAAGAAATTTTTCTGCCATCTCCTCCCATGTAGTGATACTCCCCAACGGCAGTGATTGTAGCCAACTTCTGGCTTGGTCCCTAAGAGAAAAAAAGAAATAACCGTAAGCGTATAATATCCTTGGACACACCATTAATTTTTACCGTATCAGATATTTTCAAAAAAGTGTGCAGGTGTAGATGAGGATCGGCAGTGGCGCTCCCATTAAATTGGTTCTGCTGAACCATGTTGATCAATGCAGGCTTTAGCTCAAAATTGTTAGCATTGATAGTTTCACGAGCTATTTCAGAGTAGTGAGCCTGGATTACTGGCCTGAAGTGCTCTCTAATTGGCACCAAGGGAGCTTGATTCTCTTCAGCCATTCTGTCAATTTCTTCTCTTCTAGCTCTTCTCAAAGAACGTGCAGTTTTCTCGATCTCCGGATCAAAAAGTAGAGAATTCGCGCTTTGAGATCTTCGCATGAACTGCAATTAAAAATAAGAACAAATCAATTAGTAACTTAAAATAAAATAAAATAAAGCTCTAAATTAAAACTTAGACTAATTGGTAACAAGACTAAACAAAATCAAAAATTACTCCCCTGCAAAGGCACCAAAAACTTGTTGTGAAAAATGCTCGCAAGCGTACGAGTGTCAAGTTTTAATATAGTGATGAATCAAGTAATTGTTTCAACAGAGAGTAAAATGAAAAAATATTTAGTTCTTGTAATTAAAATAGTCCTAATTTTATTTAGAAAATTAATGATTAAAAGGTTTGCAGAATAAATAAAAATAATCAAAGGATTCTTTTATAGCACGCACACAACTTTCAGAGATTAATCAATGATAGAAAAAATGGTCTAGATATATAGATTTCACCCGGTTTCAACAACAATCATTCCTAAATAATTTATTTTCATGAATTTATTTCAATTAATAACCAAAAACACTTAAGTGTATTATTCCCTCTCTCGAGTACCGAATAAAATATATCAACCACAGTTCAATTCTAATATCCCTATTAAGAATCTACTTGCAGTTATCTATGTAAAACAATGTTCTTTTCTAAGTTTCGTTAAAATTATATACTCTCTCAAGCTATATAAATAATTAACAGTGTAATTTCTATTGGTCCTATTCAAAATCCCCTCTGCCGAGTGCCAGATTTTAAATAAATATTATAATTCAATTATTGATCAGGTAATTAAAAAGACATTCAATTCTAGAAACACAATTATTCTAGAGGAACTCAATTCAATAAAATCACAAATTCATGAAAGTGTCTACACCAGGTTCCATCCACCTCTAGACTCTTAAAAGTTTAGTTCATAATAAAATTCTGATAAAAATAATTCATGTTCAGAAAATTAAACATCAAATCAGAAATAAATAAAAGATAAATAAAGCAAAGCCGAATATTCGATGTTGTGTCTG
Organism: Henckelia pumila; assembly: GCF_033568475.1. Lineage (NCBI taxonomy): Eukaryota > Viridiplantae > Streptophyta > Magnoliopsida > Lamiales > Gesneriaceae > Henckelia > Henckelia pumila. The sequence goes on along the minus strand of NC_133122.1, from coordinate 46,103,373 downwards.
ATCTATCGATCTTCAAACTCTATCTTCACGTTAAGTACCCAGATTTTTCTTCACAGTTCTCACGATCAAGCCCTTCAAATCTTCTCTGATGTATTGTTTCTGAGTTGTGCAGCTCCTCCTTAATCTGTTCTTCTCAATCTCCTTTTTATATGTGCTTGAAAAGCCCAAGGTCAAGCCCAAGGATTGAGTGTTTTCAGATTTCCAAACTCCGACTTTTTTCCTAATTTATGCGGTAGCGCATATGCTTGATAAATTGCGCAGAAGCGCCTTTCTTCATGTTTCTCATATTGCGCAGATGCGTCAAAATTAGGTGCAGAAGCATTTTTTTTTCATTCTCAAATCTCTGCCTCTTTGCGCAGATGCGCACATTTTGATGCAGAAGCGCCTTCTTCTTTGTAATGTTTCTGAATTTTGCCGCATATGCCCTTATTTTCACGCTTAAGCGCTTAAAATCTTCTCATTCATGCCCAGAACCAGTGCAGATGCGCTTGTTTTCCAGCAGCTGCACCTCTTCTCATCCAACAATGCACTTGTTTCACGCGTATGTGTATTTCTACAGCGCGCGACAAGTTTAAAAAATTCATATCTCACAATTGAACCGTCGGATTGAGCTGAAATTTAGAAAGAAAGCTTTAAAACATCCTTTATTATGAACGGTGAAGATCGGATTTGTATGTCTCAAACAGCCCCAGTAATTTTCTGAAGTTTGCTGTCCAAAATTCGTCTTTTTGCTTCTTCTCGCTACTTTTCTTCCGATCCTTGTATCTCACAAAAACAACAACTAATACACATAAAATCCACTCGATACATCACAAAAGTCAAGTCAAGTCAAATCATATATAAATTAAGTGCATAAAATTCACTTATCATTAGATTTAAAATTATAAAATATCTCAAATGTACTAATGAAAAGATATCTTAATTGAAATAATTTTGTAATTTCAAAAGTAACGTGTAAGTTTTTAACTGTGTGTAACCTTATATGTACATATATCATTTTCCTTATAAAAATTAAATAGTCTCTCTTGTAATCATGTTGTTTTTTTACCAGTCTCAAATATATTATTCAATTTATATTTTTAGTATTATATATATATATATATATATATATATATATATATATTGGATCTAGGTGTTTGAGAATTACACTCTATCATGAAAACGTGTGAAATCTATCCTCACTTGGACCAAAGTATTACTATCTGAATCTGTACAGTAAAAAAGATAGTGAGTTTTATTCCAAATTTACCCTTCCTTTAAGCCACTAAAATCAAATTCCCCTCTTTCTACAGAATGATCAAAGCAGAAGGATTTAATAATTAATATTAAATATTAATTTAATAATATTTAAATTTAATTTATGATATTATTAATTTTACAATAATTTAATTAATATTCATCATATTTTAATAATTATTAGTATACAATTTATTTAACAGTGTCAACCTTTATTTAAGTTTAAAATTAATATTCAGAGTACTATTACTAATTCCCCATAAATGCATATTTATATTATCATTAAATTTAATTATTTTCTATATTTTAATTAATATTTTAGTTATTTTTAGATTGAAAAAAAGTAAAAATGTAATAATAAATATAATAATAAATAAATAGTATTCATAATATAAATAATTAAATAATTAATTTAATTACTATTCACCATATTTTAATTATCAATAATTATTAATATATTAATTATTTAACAGTATTATTGTAATTGTTACTAATTTTTATTTAAAATTAAAATTGATAGTCAAATTATTTATTAATATTTTAATTATAAAATAAATTCATATTTATATTATTATTAAATTTATTATTTTATATATTTTTATTAATATTTTTAGTTATTTTTGTTGTTTGAATTTAAAATTAATGAAAATTTAATAACTAATAATATAATATTTAATTTTTAGATGTTAATAAAAGATTAATTACTGGTTTTATTTACTGTCAAATTTTCAACAAAAAAGAATCAATACACTAATTTTATGTGATAATCAAAATTTAAAATTCTTGCGACTAAAAATATTTAATTTAATAAATCTATTGCATTTTTTTTCTCGTCGAACTTCAAGATTCTAATGTCACTTTTCTCGTCATGATTCACAAGCAAATTTAACAATAAAAAAACAAAAAAATAAATAAATAATAACAAATATGGATCGATGATATAAGATATAATATAAACACAATATAAAATGTATTTTAGATGTTAATAAAAGATTAATCACTGATTTTATTTACTGTCAAATTTTCAACAAAAAAGAATCAATACACTAATTTTATGCGATAGTCAAAATTTCAAATTCTAACGACTAAAAATAATGACATAAACAATTGAATTGAATTTTTTTTAAAAAAAAACTAAAACTAAAACTAAAAAAGATTTATAACATAAACATAGTAAGAATCATTAAACTAAGAAAACATAAATACTTGATTTTTAGTTTTTTTAAATATAACAAAACAAGTACAATTTATATTTTAAATACTAAAATATGTAAGGAATTAAAATCCAGAAGATCAAATTTCAAAAATAAAATAGTTAAAAATTAAGTAAAAACATCAATGCATTATAAAAAAACGATTACGATAATTTACCCACTTTGAACAACCTTACTCTTGAAAGAAAAAATTTAACGAAAAAAGAGTTTTGTATATTATAATATTTTTTTTTACGTAAACAAAACAAATTACCAAAATCAAAAATATTAACTTTTCAAATTTTTTACAAAATATTTAAAGATCCATGAACTATAATCATCAAAGATTTTGAATAGAAAAAAATAAAACATACATATATAATATAATTTTTTTTTTAAAAAAATTGAGGCCCTACCTTAGAGGAGGCCCTAGGCAGCTGCCTAGGTGGCCTCCCCCTGGAGCCGGCACTGTTCGCGATGCGTTAATGCCGTCGCCAAAAGAAAAAATGGACATTTGCCAACGAGGCAATCACATCGCCAAATAATCAGCGACGTGTTTTGCGTACATTTAGAGACCCGTAATGTAACATTTATTGTAGTGAGAATACTATAGATAAATTTCTGTGAACTCTTAATGGAGCTACATGGGAAAATATAAGCCATTATTATTATTATTATTATTATTATTATTATTATTATTATTATTATTATTATTATTATTATTATTATTATTATTATTATTATTAGTAGTTGTAATTTCCGTATCTATCTGAATTTTATTTCGATTTATTTCCCAAATTACTCTTTATTATATATATATCTCAAATTCAAACGGCACTTGACGAGGGACGATCTCTCCCTGTCTCACTTTTTTTATTATTATTATTATTATTATTATTATTATTATTATTATTATTATTATTATTATTATTATTATTATTATTATTATTATTATTATTATTATTATTATTATATTATTATTATTATTATTATTACTACTACTATTACTTTAAAAGTCTTTTTTCAAAATTTCTGATAAATCGTTTTGTATATTTTTTAGTAGCATATTAAAATTAATATATTTTAAAACCAAGATTTTACACTTTTGTATTTCTGAAATCTTCCATCTTAATAGGAAGATTATTATAAGAAGGAAAAATTGATTTTTTGGTCCTATATGTTTGTCACTTTGCGATTTCAGTCATTTATATTTTCAGATTTCAGTTTTAGTCCGCTATCTTTATTTTTTTTGGCAATTTTAGTCCTTTTTCCGATGTGGCGCAGACGTGACACCAATTCAGTGCTGATGTGGAGGTGACGTGTACAATGCCACGTAAGCATTTTCGAATAAAAAGGACCGAAATTGCCAAAAATCAAAATATACAGGACTAAAACTGAAATATGATAGCATAGAGGACCAAAATCGCAAAGTGACAAATATACATGACCAAATTTACTGTTTTTCCTTATAAGAAAGAATTTTAATTTAATATAAATCAAAAAATGTAAAACTATATGAGTTTAAATTATATTTCCTAATTAAAATAAGAATAAGGGTAGAGAACCAAAATTTCAATGCTTGATCACCCATACCGCATTGTTTCATAGTTTAATAAAGTTTTCCATTTCAATCTTGTAATGTGTGCCATAATTGATTTTTCAAAAGCCACACGACCTTATAAGCTATTTTTAATAATTTTGACCAAATACCCACTTAATAATATAATAATCTCTCCGTCTCGATTATATTTGCCACGTTTTTTTATTTGTCTCAAATATACAGACATACATCATATTTAGTAATATTTTTTTTACACTCATTTAAATTTTGAAACCATTTTTTGAGTGCATTAAATAGGGATAAAATAAAAAAATATATATATAATTTGTTTTTTCAATGATTTTTTTCTTAATTTGTGTAGAAAAAAAAAGTAATACTATATAATCGAGACGAATAAAATACTATAGATAAATTTATGTGAACTCTTAATGGAGCAATGTGGGAAAATATAAGCCATATTATTATTATTATTATTATTATTATTATTATTATTATTATTATTATTATTATTATTATTATTATTATTATTATTATTATTATTATTATTATTATTATTAATGATAATATCATTATCATTATCATTATCATTATTTTTATTATTAGTAGTTGTAATTTCCGTATCTATCTGAATTTTTTTTTCGATTTTTTCCCAAATTACTCTTTATTGTATATCTCAAATTCAAACTATCTGAATAATCATATTTAATATATAAGTATAATATAATAATAAAACAATGCATATTTTTCATTCAAAAATTATTAAACACACTAAAAAAAAAGTAATATATATACACAATTAATCGTAGCGTGCTAAAGGACAATATAGTAAATATAATTAGAAATTGGGTATCTCATTTTCTCAATTTTAATTGAAAAAAACGTTTTACTTTCCAAACAAAAAGGGGAAAGTTTAATTACGATACGGCACTTGACGAGGGACGACCTCTCCCTGTCTCACTTTTATTATTATTATTATTATTATTATTATTATTATTATTATTATTATTTTGAGAATATTATTATTATTATTTTTGAAGGTTATCTTATTATTATTATTTTTGAAGGTTATTATTATTATTATTATTTTTGAAGGTTATTACTACTACTACTACTACTTTAAAAGTCTTTTTTCAAAATTTCTGATAAATCGTTGTGTATATTTTTTAGTAGCATATTAAAATTAAAATATTTTAAAACCAAGATTTTACACTTTTGTATTTCTGAAATCTTCCATCTTAATAGGAAGATTATTATAAGAAGGAAAAATTGCTTTTTTGGTCTTATATGTTTGTTACTTTGCGATTTCAGTTCTTTATATTTTCAAATTTCAGTTTTAGTCCGCTATCTTTATTTTTTTTTGGCAATTTTAGTCCTTTTTTTGATGTGACGCTGACGTGACACTAATTCAGTGCTGATGTGGAGGTGACGTGTATAGTGCCACGTAAGCATTTTCGAATAAAAAGGACCGAAATTGCCAAAAATCAAAACATACAGGACTAAAACTGAAATATGATAACATAGAGGACCAAAATCGCAAAGTGACAAACATACATGACCAAATTTGCAGTTTTTCCTTATTTTAAGAAAGAATTTTAATTTAATATATACCAAAAAATGTAAAACTATATGAGTTTAAATTATATTTCCTAATTAAAATAAGAATAAGGGTAGAGTACCAAAAAATTTCAATGCTTGATCACCCATTCCGCATTGTTTCATAGTTTAATAAAGTTTTCGGCCATGTCTGCAGAATTGGCCATAAAAGATGGCAACACATGTTGAAAGAATTGATCAATGGTAGATGGCCTTTGAAAAATCAATTATGGCACACATTACAAGATTGAAATGGAATATGTTGAAGCCAAATGTGCACCAAAAATTGAAGGAAAATTAAATTGAGAATTTTCATTCTCATCTTTACGAGCAGAGGGGAACTCTATCCCCTCTATCATAAGAAATCATCCTATCTTCAGTTCTTTTCCTGATCAGTTTAAAATATTCAATACATTTGAGTGTATTTCTATAATATTTATGCGATAGGTTTTCTCCTGTATTAATTTTATATTTGGTAGGTGAATATAATTAATGAAAATTTTTGCATATATATAGGCATAAGAAATTAAAAAAAATTATATATATATATATATATATCATTTATGAAAACTATATGTAAGCATATATCTATAGTTTTAACAAAATTTCATCCATAATTTTCATTTATAGTAAGTATGTTTTGGCGGGAAACTACTATATTTAGTAAAAACTCTGCTTTTATATATATATATATAGATATAGATATAGATTATTATTATTATTATTATTATTATTATTATTATTATTGATAATATCATTATCATTATCATTATTTTTATTATTAGTAGTTGTAATTTCCGTATCTATCTGAATTTTTTTTTCGATTTTTTTCCCAAATTACTCTTTATTATATATCTCAAATTCAAACTATCTGAATAATCATATTTAATATATAAGTATAATATAATAATAAAACAATGCATATTTTTCATACAAAAATTATTAAACACACTAAAAAAAAAAAGTAATATAAATATATACAATTAATCGTAGCGTGCTAAAGGACAATATAGTAAATATAATTAGAAATGGGGTAGTCTCATTTTCTCAATTTTAATTGAAAAAAACGTTTTACTTTCCAAACAAAAAGGGGAAAGTTTAATTACGATACGGCACTTGACGAGGGACGACCTCTCCCTGTCTCACTTTTATTATTATTATTATTATATTATTATTATTATTATTATTATTATTTTGAGAATATTATTATTATTATTTTTGAAGGTTATCTTATTATTATTATTTTTGAAGGTTATTATTATTATTATTATTATTATTATTATTATTATTATTATTATTATTATTACTACTACTACTACTTTAAAAGTCTTTTTTCAAAATTTCTGATAAATCGTTGTGTATATTTTTTAGTAGCATATTAAAATTAATATATTTTAAAACCAAGATTTTACACTTTCGTATTTCTGAAATCTTCCATCTTAATAGGAAGATTATTATAAGAAGGAAAAATTGCTTTTTTTGTCCTATATGTTTGTTATTTTGCGATTTCAGTTCTTTATAATTTTAGATTTCAGTTTTAGTCCGCTATCTTTATTTTTTTTTGGCAATTTTAGTCCTTTTTCTGATGTGACGCTGACGTGACACCAATTCAGTGCTGATGTGAAGGTGACGTGTATAGTGCCACGTAAGCATTTTCGAATAAAAAGGACCGAAATTGTCAAAAATCAAAACATACAGGACTAAAACTGAAATATGATAACATAGAGGACCAAAATCGCAAAGTGACAAACATACATGACCAAATTTGCAGTTTTTTCTTATTATAAGAAAGAATTTTAATTTAATATATACCAAAAAATGTAAAACTATATGAGTTTAAATTATATTTCCTAATTAAAATAAGAATAAGGGTTGAGTACCAAAAAATTTCAATGCTTGATCACCCATACCGCATTGTTTCATAGTTTAATAAAGTTTTGGGCCATGTCTGCAGAATTGGCCATAAAAGATGGCAACACATGTTGAAAGAATTGATCAATGGTAGATGACCTTTGAAAAATCAATTATGACACACATTACAAGATTGAAATGGAACACGTTGAAGCCAAATGTACACTAAAGATTGAAGGAAAATTAAATTGAGAATTTTCATTCTCATCTTTACGAGCAGAGGGGAACTCTATCCCCTCTATCATAAGAAATCATCCTATCTTCAGTTCTTTTCCTGATCAGTTTAAAATATTCAATACATTTGAGTGTATTTCTATAATATTTGTGCGATAGGTTTTCTCATGTATTAAGAGAGTGGATGTTTTTTTGGAAACACAGAGAGAGGTTATAATTCTCCAAATTTTATAACGGAATCTTTTCATCTTTCCCGTGGTTTTTACCCTAATAATTTTCGGGGGTTTTTCACGTAAATCTTGGTGTCTATTTCATTCTTAAATTTTCATATTTTCTATCTCGAGATGCCGCATGTGGGACCAATACGCCAAAAACAAAACACTTTTTTTTAACATTAAAATATTTCAATTAAATATAAAAATTAGATTTTACAAAAGATAAATATGAAATCACAGTATTCTAAGTACCCTATTTATCAAATCTGATCATGTGTTAAAGTCTCAATCAATTGGGTGCTTCGAGTACCCTATACAGAGGGGTAATACCCTCTCTGCAATTCCATGGCCATGATTGGCCAATTTACATGTGGGCCCCACATCTGCAGAGGGGTAGTCGAAAAACCCCAATTATTGATCTCCACATAATTTTTTACTGTTACAGCTAGAGGTTGTGGCTTCACTCTTTATCTGTATATATACACCTCCAATCTGCATGCATGTTTATATATTTGTTTCCAATATATATAACAATTATAACAATAAGTCTCTCATGAGTGAGACGATGGAATTCAAGAAACTTGTTGGAATGAATGCAGGAGATGATAGAACTAGCTATGCCAACAACTCTGGCCTTCAGGCAATTCTTTTTATTTAACTCTATAATATATATATATATGTGTGTGTGTGCATGTATTCGTAGATTATATCTATATTAATTTATGTCGTATTTTGATTATGAATTATAATATTGTATGTGCAGAGAGTGGTGGTATCAAAAACACGATTTATTTTGGATGAAACATTAAAAGATATGATTGAAAACGAAGAATATTTTCTTGCCGAGCGGTGTTTCAAGATGGTGGATTTGGGTTGTGCTTCCGGCCCCAACACTCTTCTGGTGGTATCCCATATCATGCAAACTTTCCAGGATTTGAGAGCTAGATTTCAAGAAATTTGGATTTTTCTCAATGATCTTCCAGGTTTCATTTAATTTTTATTATTGAAGAAATCATGATCAGTATTTTAATTCCAACAATAATTATTGATCCAGTAGCTAGCTAGCTAAATAATATTGTTTATTTATCCCGACGCGACAGGTAACGACTTCAACAGTTTGTTCAAATGGGTGCAAAGTAGGTACGATGAAAAGGTTATTGAAAGATCAGGATGTTGCATATATGGTCTGCCGGGGTCTTTCTACCACAGATTATTTCCGAACAAGACTCTTCACTTTGCTTATTCTTCATATAGCGTTCACTGGCTCTCTCAGGCATGCATGCATGTTTAATTTTGTACTTTGATTTTTCATCATCTAAATTAAATTTTTTGTGGCACAAAATATTTCTTGATGAAAACATATATATACGTACGTACTATTAAAAAATTAAAAAAAGAAATAAAATCAACTGCTAGCTGCTGCACACCAACACTGCAGGTCCCCGAAGGACTAGGTAAACAAAACAAAGAAAATATATTCATGGCGACGACGAGTCCTCGGGAGGTATTCGAAGCATATGGGAAGCAATACCAAAGAGATTTCTCCAAATTTCTAAGCTTGAGAGGTGAAGAGATGGTCTCCGGTGGGCGCATGGTGTTATCGTTTGTAGGCAGAACCGTTGAAGATCCCTCTTCCATAGATGATAATGCTTATTTCACAATTCTTGCACAAACACTTCATGAAATGGTGGTCGAGGTATATTTCAAATTTTATGCCTTCATTATTAATATGAAAATAGCAATTCGTTAATTTGATTTACTATATACGTACTAGGGCATAATCAAGAAAGATGATTTGTATTCGTTTAACGTGCCAATGTACACACCATGCCAACGAGAAGTTGAGGCGATAATCATGAATGAAGGGTCCTTCGAATTGTGGAAGAAGGACGTTTTCCGGGTGAGGTGGGATGCGCACAGGAACTCGACCCACGATCCCAGCTTTTTCGACGAAAAACAAAGTGCAAACCTCGTGGCAAACTGCGTTCGGGCCGTAACGGAGCCGATGCTGGCGAGTCATTTCGGTAGTTGTATAAATTGTGATGTTGTGTTTGAGAGATATGCGAAGAAATTAGCGGCTGAGCATTTGTTGAAGCAGCAGAAATCGTCATACTATACTATGGTCATCTCATTGAGAAGGAATAATTAAGTGATCATATATATCCTCTGATCAAAGGATCGAGTTGTGTACGTAAAATGTGTGTACTGTGTGTGGATATTGCAATTGTGTTTAATTTGGGGGAATAAAATATGTCTTGTACCGATATATATGTAATTGGCGTTTGTAATAAAATTGCAAGTGTTTTTGTGTGTGTACGTACATGTTGGCTGATTTAAGGAACTACTCCTGATGAGAAATTAGTTTGTGCACTTGATAGCTTTTTCGCTATTAGTTATCGTTTTATATTAGTAGATGTACAATGAAGGTTATTAATTCTATTATATATTATATTTTAAATTATAAAATTATTTTAAATATACGAATGAAAAGCACTTTGTTAACATAATTTTATAATTTCAAAAATAATGTGTAATCATGTGTATGATCTTGATTGAAATAGTTTTTTAATTTCAAAATTAACATGTAGCCTCATCCGTACGTGTGTTACATCTTCATTTTAAATATAACATTTTTCTTTGAAAATTGTTGATTCACGTTCACAAGAGCTTCTTTAATAAATTGTTAGTTGTAAATTTTATATATATATATATATATATACATATATATGCGTGTGTGTGTGTAGTATAGGTTTTTGAGCTCGTGGGTAGCCTACTCTTGAGAATTACACTCTATCATCTTAAAACTATTGGATTATATTGATCACACATATTTTCATGAGGGGTAATGCTACATATACACGGAGTCTTACACATTGGATGCACATAACACTTAAAATTACTATAAGATTGTCGGTACTGATTTGTGTAGGTTATTCAACGTAACGCCATCGCATATGTAAAACGTGCAATAAATTCCTTCAATAATGCTGGCAAGTGTCTTGGAGTAAAAATGGTTTACTATATACTTACTAGGGCATAATCAAGAAATTTTCTTTGTAGTGTAATAAATAACAAGATAAATTTTATTTTATTTTTTAAAGTTATCTAAACAATGAAAATATATTTATATCCGCAGATTTCAAATCATTTAATCTAATTCAACCTTAATTTATTTGTATTTTAATTATTTATTCAAACACTCATATTTAATAATTTTTCCAATAATTACATAAAAATAACACTCTGTGCATCGCACAGGTGAAATACTAGTCTATCTATATATAAAAACAAAAAAGTATGCTAAAATAAGAAAACAAAATTTTTCCTGCCCAAAGAAGGTTACTAAGTATAGAAATATTGCATAAATTTTGCATTGAAAAAATATTAACATAAATTATTATGAGATAATAAATAACCGATATTTTTGCTTTTGAAATAGAAAAATTGTTGCTGGATAATATGTGTGATCAATATAATCCAATAGTTTTAAAATGATAGAGTGTAATTCTCAAGAGTAGGTTACCACGAGCTCAAAAACCTATACTACACACACACACACATATATATATACATATATATATATATATATATATATATATATATATATATAGAGTTTTGCTATCCTGCCCACCCACCGTGCCCACCTAATGTGCCCACCATGAGGTGGCACTCAACTATTGGACGCACAATTCATCACATCCAATAGTTGAGCGCCACCTCATGGTGGGCACATTAAGTGGGCACGGTGAGTGGGCAGGATAGCAAAACTATATATATATATATATATATATATATAGAGTTTTTTTATGGTGCCCAACTCCATGCCCACCATGTATAATATGTGATAAGTCAACTCATCAATTGTGTTGGTCAACTTACATATTGTACATGGTGGGCATGGAGTTGGGCATATGAGTTGAGCACCATAAAAAAACTCTATATATATATATATATATATATATATTTATTTATTTATTTTCTAATGCCCACCAATATATCCCAACCCATACCCACCGCATGACATGGCATGCCACATATATTTTATTTGTTTTTAATATATTAAATAAATACTTATACACAATCTTCCCATATTTCCTCACAACCGTGGTCTGCTTTATTTTATTTCCTTGCCCCATACTCACCGCCCCGATCTCTCTTTCTTCCCCAAATCGCACAGTCCGATCAAGGGCTCCGTCGCCGTACAAGAACTCTTTCCTCGCCCAAAATCGCCCACCCCGATACTTCTACAGAATTCTTTGTTCGTCGGTTTCTACGTATTTAATTGGTCCCGCAAAAATCACCACAAGATCTCCATCTTCTAGTACAAGTACAGACATGATCTCTTCCAAAGCTTGAAGACCAAAATCACCACTGCTTCATCCATTCTGAGCGGGTGCTAACTGGTATGCTTCATCGATGAAAATAATACCACTCATGGCTTCTTCTATTTGTACAAGTATCGACAAAATGCTTTGTAATTACTCTGGAAATTAAACATATAGACAAAGACTTGAACTTTAAACATAAGTATTTTTAAAAGCTATATATAATTTTTTTCCCTCGATGGCTATAGCTATAAATGTTTTTCTATCAAATTTATGAATGATCAGTTGCTAAGTTAGACATATTTATAAATTCTTGTTCGACTTTTGTACTCAAAATTCTTTCTTGCGAATGAAGGAGTTGTTTGTTGGGGTTGCTCGAATTGATTTGTACTCAAAAATCAAAGAAAAATTTTCATTCAAGGGGTTGCTCGAATTGATTAGAGCAACTGATTTGTATTCAAGTCTCGAGTTTTCTGGTTCTTTTATTGAGGGCCAAGCAATGAATTCCAGTGGTTGAGCTTTACGATCTTGATTACCTTTTCATCCGCCCTTATCGCTTTATTCTTTTTTTTTTTTTTTTTCTGTTTAGTCTAATTCATGATTCTTATTTTTTTTTATGTTTTCAGTATACATATCTCCGAGATCTTTTATATTTTGAATTTTTTTTACAGGTTTTATCTGTAGAAAACATGGAAAAACATGGAAGAAAACAGTGGTGATGATCAGATATACATCCCCGAAGTTGTAGATGAGAGAAAACCCAAACTTGGGATGGAATTCGGCTCAGTAGATGAGGCTTTTTCGTTCTATAACCACTATGCCCGAGAAGCTGGATTTAGCACGAGAATCAACAATAGCAAGAAAGATAAGAATAAAAATGAGGTTGTTTGAAAACAATTTGTATGCTCTAAAGAAGGACATAAAGATGAAAAGAAGAAACAACCAAGTGGTGAGAAACCGAGAAAAGAAAGAGCTCGAGGTCAAGTGAGAACTGGTTGTAGGTCAAAAATTTCAATTGTGAAGGCACAAAGTGGAGCAAATTGGGCTATCAGTGCTTTTCAGGAAAGTCATAATCATCCACTATCAACTCATTCAAAGGGACATTTGCTACGGTCACATCGCAGTGTTTCGACAGCAAAGAAAGCATTGACTCAACAATTTTCAGAAGCGAATGTGCTAACTTGTCAGCAAATTAGGTTATTGGAGATAGAGTATGGAGGGTCTGAGCATGTTGGTTGCACAGAAACAGATCTTAGAAACTTTGAGAGAGATCTGAAAAATGAACAAAAAGGTATCGATGCAGAAACGCTAATCGAGTTTTTTGAATCCGAAAAAGAGAAGAATTCTGAATTTTTCTTTACGTACGAGACTGATTCAGAAAACAGATTGACGAGGTGTTTTTGGGTGGATGTTGTATCAAGGAGGGCATACAGTGCATTTGGTGATGTAATTGTGTTTGATACGACGTATAACACCAACAAATATGGGATGATTTTTGCACCACTTGTAGGAGTTAATCATCACCATCAGACAATTGTTTTTGGTTGTGGCTTTCTAAATGATGAGAAAACCGAGTCTTTTGTTTGGCTGTTTAACAAGTTCGTAGATGTGTTTGTGGAATGTGACCATTTTGTGTGAAAAGCATCGTTAGCCTCGTTTATATTTCGTTTCAAATGTTCTTTGAATATGTATTACAGTACATGCTGTAACACCCCACTACAACAAAAACGCTAAAAGACAAGGGTGAAAAATCGTTGTTAAAGGGGGGTTTAAAATCGATGTTAATGGCTATGTTGTTAAAAACACGGTCATAGATAACGGTGAAAAACCGTTGTCTAAGATGTTTAACCACAATGGTGTATAAGCGTTGTATTATTGAAAATAAAACATTATCTTATATAAAAAACGACATCGGTTTTACAACAGTTTTCCACCCTTGTCTTTGATCGTAATAGACAACAGTTTTACAACGTTTTTTAACCGTTGTCTTTTAGTGTGTTTACAACGTTTTAAAACCGTTGTCTTTGATCAACATAGACAACGTTTTTTTTAGAAAAAAAACCGTTGTGTTTAGTCTAATTAGCCACCAGTTTTTTTTAATCAAAATTAAAACCATTGTATTTTAGTCTAAATAAACAATCAATTTACAAAAACTAATTGCTCTCATATTTAAAACATCATAAAATGTGCATTAGTTGATCAAAACAAGTTACAATTCTTACAAATTGATCATAATCTATCTAGTTTCGAGTAAATTAAGTTCAAAACATCAATTTAGATAAAATTAATGTGCTACAAGCCTTGTATTTCCATTGTCAAATACTTTCTGGAACAAGACATCACAAAAGCATCCACAAGCAATTCTCCCACTAACATCTTTAGCCCCTCTCCATCCAAACCTTTTTTCTCTTTGGACAAACCTACAATATAAAATAGACAAATGCAAAAGTAAGAAACTTAATTATAATATCAACAAAACTATAGAACTAAAGACGGAGTCCAATAATATAAGGATTATGTAAAAATATCTAAACACCCAGAAAGGAAAGAAGAGCAAGAAGATTAAGTTTTATCAAAAGGAAAAACATTATAAATATTTTAGAAGAGGGAGAAGTTTTCGTAAAAGGTTGCAAGTGCTTGCATATATAAGCTCTTCTCTAAGAAAATTTATGGAGAAAGCGTGAAAAATACACGTACTATATGCATCTAAAGCTGCTGCCATGGTTTTTTTGTATCAAGAGAAATTGATGATTCACAATCAAGGGACAATTAATCAATGCTAAAAGGTAGTAATATTAACCTGATTCTTATACCAAAACCAAAGAACAGTAAATTACTAGATCGGAAAAAGTTCCAAATTCTAAACAAACAAAAGATCGAATCGGTTTTTGAATAAGCAACCTTTAAATACAACTTTTTTCAAGATCCACTCAAATCGGCGTTTTTGGATATATTAATGCCCTGAACTCGATTAAATACCACCAATCATCACTAAAAAATGACCAATAAATAGATTAAAAAGAAATCTAAATCTACATCCAACCATCTATTATATTTTTGGATATACCAATGATCAAACACCGATGGTTAAAAACGCAAAATTATGAAAGCCATATATATACCTAATAATAAATATGATCTTGTATGCATTCAGCCATCTCGGAGCGCACCTCATCAATTTCTTCCATAGTGCGCCCTTATTGTTTTGACATTTTTTTTCTTTATATTACCACATCTTGCACAAGGGCAAGGGATTGCATCTGGATCGTCGGCATTTTGCAATGCAAATTTCAAGAAAGACTCTACTCCAATATCATATTCAGTTGATAGTCTATGCTTAGACATCCATTCTTTGTCCATTTTAGATATAACGAAGCAGCCAGAAATAAAACAACACCTACCTTCAAAAAATTGTACATCATACAACAAGATATTGACACAATCTCAAGTACAGAATAATAACAAAAAAATCATAATCAATTTATTTATCCGAATTCTTGTAGTGAATAAGTAGTAGCATATATGTCCAATTTTCTTAATTAACATTGATGATAACATAGTAATACTCAAAATAAACTAGCCCAACAGGAAAATAAAAGGCCGGAACAGATTTTTGGACACAAAGCAGAGGAGATTACATTTCTATACTTTATAAATAATGATTCAATTTGCATATGTTTACATAGAATGTACAAAAAAAGAAGGATAAACAACATAAAATCATCTTGCACATTAAATAAGTGCATCACAAAAAATAATTTCAATTAATATACCTCGTGTAAAGTTCCTACAGCTCTCCGATAAAATTCAAAATGTTTCACTTTAAGCTAAATTAAGAACCTGCAATGCACATGACATGTTAACATATTGATGGAAAAATGATATTGGAAATGGAAATACATAAACACGAATGAACATGGATAATAACAAACTAATAAAAAGAGAATAAAAGAGGGACACGTCGAGGTACCGTGGGGTAGGAACCTAAATGTTTATTTCACTAATTAATATTTCTCAAATTAATTTTTTAAATATTATTTCTAAAATAAACTAAGTAAATTCCATCAAACTAACTGTTTTTTTAAAAAATATTTAATCTAAAGTCTATTTTACTTTATATCTTATATTTTAAATAAATTCTTTATTTATGGTAATTAATTTTTAGTATGAGAAATGAATTTTCGCAAAACAACAAAAAATCTAATAAAATTTCATAGAGCAATCTCGAAATATTCCAAACTGATCCCTCGACCCCTTCTTAAATATTTTAATTTAATTTTTTTATAATGTTATTTACTAACTAATCTCACTAATTAATACCAATTTTCAAAGCTGTAATCAATCGGTTTGAAAGGATCAATTATAAATCATATCGAGATATCAATTGGCAAGTTGCAAAAACTTTTAATGGTCCCAAATTTAATATCAAATTCCTTAACAAATAAAATTATTTTGTGGAATGAAAGATGACCCTAACACATGATATGCATGTTTTAAATTAATAACCAATCACTTACATGATCTAAAGACAAAATGAATTATTGTTCATCTAAATTAAATAGGTATGGCCCTGATCAAGGTCGAGGCCTTAAATAGCAACATGACCTGAGCTAGTAGTTGTTTTTTGACTAAAATGATTCCGAATCATTCAAATTCTCAATAATGTAAACTAGTTTCTATAATAAGACGGATTCGGAAACCACAAATTTTCTTTGTTGAACAGAGGAACAGGTATCACATCACATCAGCCTGTTCTCAGAAATTTCTTCAAGAATATACAACTGAAACCTCACAATTCTCTTGCATTGTGTATCATACATGTACTTGTGGAGCAAAACACGACATTAAACATGGTTTCCAGCAGTAAAACGAACGAACTGTCCATGTTCCAAGTTTCTTGGGTTATATTTGCATGTTACTTCTCCGGAATCGGCACAACCACAGACACGTTAAGGGCCAATCAATCCCTTGGAGACTCAGAAATGTTAGTTTCAAGCGGACAATATTTCAAACTGGGATTCTTCAGCCCGACGAACAGTAGTTACATATATGTTGGTATAATGTATAATACTATCCCAGAGATGACTATGATATGGGTAGCTAACAGAGAGAAGCCTTTGAATGATCGGAACGGTTCGTTACAAATTTCAAGAGATGGAAATCTTGTGATCTTGGAGGAAAAAGGAGATAGTCTTGGATGGGATACAGGGAATCTGGTAGTACAAGATAGTTCGAATGATGACATTGAGGCTACTGTGCATATACATTCTCGATGGATCGGATGATAGTGAAGAGATCGAGGGAGGCATAAGGGTTCTTTACAAGAGTTTACAGAAAGCTAGAAAGGGACGACTCGATCGTTTTCTTTCCTTGTATTTTTTCCCGCGTATCCATATGAAATCTAGCTAATTTGAAAATATTCAATTTAAAAACGATTGAGTAAATATTATATTATAAGTGGATCCAAATGCAATAGATGGTGTAAAATAAAGAATTTCTGGGACACATGAAATCCCAACAACAAGCCCTAGGGCCTGTACCTACAATATATAGCACCAAGACGCACGAGCTGTGCAAAGTGAGCAGACAATTATATCGTAGAAGAATAGAGAATTGGGGACACAGAAAAGATGAAGGGCCGGGCTTTGTGACTTAAAAATAATGAAGATAAAACCATACAAGAAACAGAAATATACACATAAAAGGAGAAAACCCACCACATCACGAAGCTCCCGAGCGCCCACAACGTATTCTTCCTTCTGCCGCCGTCGGATCGGAGATAATACGCTTTGATCGATGTTCACAAACGTACGAGCAGCAAAAGGGAAAAAGCTAAGAGACAATCGATCGATGTAGGAAAATAGAACAGAGAATCGATTCAAGTAAAAGGATAGAAACATAAAATCGATCTACGAAGGGGAGAGCTAAAGATGAAGCACGATCGATTTAGGGCTAGCCATGAAATAATATTTTATGCATGATTTAATGTTTAAGGTTGAGCAAGTAAATATTTTATGTTGGAAGTTGAAGTAGTGTGACAATTTAAGGGGGATTCGTCCCCATATGATTGAAGGGCAGTTTACTGCCAATTTAAGAGGTGATTCGTCACCGGTCACGTACGTTGGTTTTCACGCTGATCAGTATTTAATGTATGATTTAAGGTTACACTACGGATACAACCATGCGATGTTAGAAAATTAATTGCTCAACAATGTTATGTATTATGTTATTTAAGTTTATTTAAGTTAAGTTATGTTATGTAATTTTTTTAAGCATGCTCATTCATGTATATGTATGTATTAGTATTTAATTGTTTTAAATTATTTTAAACCCTTGTTATGTTAGCATGTTGGGCCTCTAGGCTCACTACACTGGTATGATGCAGGTGAGTACGTTGAGGAGGACGTTGTACCCATCGGAGGCGAGGACGTATGAGCGGACATGCAGTGACCCCATGACCGTGATAGATGTCTGAGTCACGTGCATGTTTATTTATGTCAGCATGCTTCATTTTATATTATTTTTTTCAGTGGTTGGGAATTTTGAATGTTTTTATGGAATATTGTTAGTGCATGCAAATTTTAATCATTTTATTTATGCAGTATTTTTTTAATTAAATATTTGACTCAGATATTTATTTTATTTTAAAGAATGCATTTTTATTTAAGTGTTTAATTGTTTATTTATTTATTTATTTTAAAACTATTTATTCTGTGCATATATGTATGGGCATATATGTATATATTTTATTTAGTAAGTATAAAAAAAAAAAAAAAAAAATTCCGCATATTTATTTATTAATTATAGAGTTAGGGTCGTTTCACCGTCGCCATACAAGACTCTTTCCTCGCCCAAAATCGCCCAGCCCCGATACTTCTACAGAATCCTTTGTTCGTCGCTTTCTACGAAAATAAGACTCGCGACCATCGCTGTCCACCGGGAATTTCTCTGTTCGACTCTCCTCTCACTCACCCTTGCCAAAGCTCCCGCCGTTGTTCTCATGCCTCTACTGTCGAGTCTTGCCAACCGTCGAGTACTCCATAAGGTCATTGCAAGAGCAGTACCCTTAATTCAGATCTGGAATTTCATTCTCACCAACCGTTGGATGAAATCACTCCAAAGTAAATATTCTGCGTTATTTATCTACCAAGCTACTCAAGGGCCCAAATTCATCGGTATCAAAAATTACCGAAAAGGTTGGGTTCATAAACCGTATGCATAGCCCAAAATTCAAATATAAGTGCCATTACACCTCGCTTTAATTCTAGTCTAAAATTTTATTACTTTTGAGTAAAGGATTTTGTTACATATTCTGATTAATTTATGTGGCTTAATTATTGTTAATCATCAAAATAATATTTTAGCCATAAATTCCTTATGAGAAGCATGTGGATAAATCTAAATTCAGCTTGTTGCCATGCATTAGCCTCGCTCTTACTCAGTGGTCGAGATGAGACTCTTGCTTATACTTGGCTTCCAATGGGTTGACTCCGACATCACATGTTAGAAAAGAACGTCTATTTTAATGTGCTCAGACCACAAGATTGATACATTCTAGCATTTATTTTTCTCGGAAAAAATTAATTTTGTTGTGTTTGTGTGAAAGCCGTCGCAATGATAGATTAATTTGTGTAGACTTAGTTTAGGGTTCCAATTGTTTGGGCTGTAAATTAGAAAGCTGAATGTTGACCCATGGACCCACGTGAATACATGATCTCCGAATTCCATTTGTTAGTATTGATTAATTTGAGTAAATTTTAAAAGTTACTTGTTGGATTAAACCATCCCTGTCATAGGTTTTTTTTTACTTAATGAAAGTTTGTATAATGCCTCAACACCACGAACTCCCCACAAGTCAACTGATCATACTCATTTTATGATTAGTACTATATAAATATACATTTTGTCACCCTAAATCATTTACTTTTGCCTGAAAAAAATCGGTTATAGTCATGTTTGAAACGGGATGCAAAGAAATTATCTATTTCATTGTTCAAAATTCTGGAATGACTTGGTGTATTGAAGCCCCTGATTTTAATGGTTGTTTAATAATTTTAAAGGTACCGTGAACTTAATATTCATTTGTTTTAATCAATTCTGATTGTCTCAAAAAATCTCGGCAGATTAGTACGATGTCTTCGGTTTCTTCTAAAGGAGGACTTGTGTTCTATAAATGCGGGAAAAGGGCGGCATTGAGGGTTTCTTGGACACATGATAACCCAGGGCGAAGGTTTCATGGCTGCGGGAATTGGAAGGTGATGTTTAGTTTTTTAGTTCATCGATTTTTCATGGTTTTTATTGCGTTGGTTTTTGTACATTTGTTATAATTTGTTCATTTGGATATTTTGCTTGCTATGACAGAGTGGTGGTCGTAATTATTTTGCGTGGGAAGATCCTCCAATGTGTCCGGGGTCAATGACCATAATTCCCGATTTGAAGTGGAAGCTGGCTGTGCTCGAAGTTTATAAGAAAGAAACCGAAAAGGAGAATCGAAATTTGAAGTTGTTGCTGGATCATGAAGAGTTTTTTAGATATTGTACTGGAGTTTTGCTTGGGTTATAAGACTGATTTGTAATGGTGTTTTGTTGACTTCTATGACTGATTTTCATTATATTTTCATGAATCTTCAACTTTATCAAAAGTGAGATCAAATGCTGGGCATTAATGTTTAAGGTAGAATCTCGATTGTTAAATGTCTATTTGGGTGATAATTTAATTTACGTATTAGTTCCGATTATAAATGTTTTTGATATCCTTTAGAACTAGCACGACACCTTAGATAATATAAATGTTTTTGATATTTTATATTGATGCAATTAGCCAACAAATTTACTAGTGCATAATGAAAAGAAAGATCGGGAATGGTTTATCAAAAATTTGAAACTCATTCAAAATTGACATGACTTTATTAGTTTCTTTTCAAGAAGAGCTGCGCTATCCCTCAAGACTTTGACAAAAATACAAAAAAATATATTTCTTCTCTTTGGTTCTTCTCCTTTATCAGTTTCTCTTCTTCTTCTCTTCTTTCTCGAACACATTCTTCAACTGCAACATGACCAATCAGCATGCAGTAATTAATACATCAACATAACCACTCACAATCAAAGCTGATGAATATATAGGACAGAAGAAGGAACGTAAAAACAATACATAAATTTCAACCAAACATTAATATCCTTTCTCAAAAGCATGATTAAAGCAAATTAACAAGATCTAACTCACAATTACCTTCGACTTCAAGACCTTCAAATTCACAAATTCTGGAATTAAGAATCGTGAAACAAGAATGAAAAAGAAAAACAGACCTTATAAATCCATATTGTCTTCATCTGTGCTCTCATCAGTGTTGTATTGATTATCTATGGTTGAACTGTTAAACAATACGACAAAATTAATGAAAGAATTTTGAAAGAAAGGGAAGTGTGTATACAAAGCAGGAATGAGACATGAAACACCTACTACTACTAAAACTTAAATGCGGAATTTTTTTTTTTTTTTAAATAATAACTAAAAATATTACTATACATATATGCCCATACAAATATGTATAAACATGCAAGTAAAATATTTCTTTTTAAATAAAATATCTCAAATAATAATAAACAACTAATAATTTAAAAAAAGTTTCATGCATGAAATAAAGATAATAAGTATTACATGTTCAAAACCCTCATATGCGGAAATAACTAAAATAAAAATATAATTTGTTTAAAATTCAACAACATAATAAACTGTATCTGAAAATAACACTAAATTCTGCAACGGTCACGTGGCCACTGTTCCGTGAGCTCATACACCCTCATCACCGGTAGGAGCTATAAAGAAATCATCTGACTCACCTGCACCATATAAGCGTAGTGAGCCTAGAGGCTCAACATGTCTAATCCTTTATAACAAGGGTTAAAATAATGCATCAAATAATCATACTAATACATATACATGATACATGAACATGCATGGAAACATTTTCATAACATAAATGTTGAATCATAATCTTAAACATAATCATAATCTTTTCTTCGTCATACATAACATAGTTGAACATGGTATTTTTGAAACAGTCTATGGTCCTATCCGTAAGTGTGACTCTTATCTGTGCCGACTGATCAGTCTCATGAACCAAAATATGTGGCGGTGATAAATCACCTCCTATGGTAGTAAACTACCTCATAAATCATATGGTGGATAACCACCCTTATGTCACACTACATCAATTTCCATCAAGAAAATATTTTATTGCTCAACACATACATAATCATATAAAATTTTCATAAATGCATGCACTGAAAATTTGTTCGAAATATATATTTAATTGATTTTCATAATATACATACTTATACTTAAAAATATTTTCATGCACTAAAATAATTAAATATATATTTCGAACTTAGGGATTTTTCATTGGTTGGTCCAGACTGCTGTTCACTCCTTCTGAGCCTATTAAACTTACATAAAAGCCCAATATAAATAAATTTTTAATTAAATGTCATTAATCATAAATGGGCCTAAATAAAAACATTTAAGCCCTTTAACTTAAGCTAAGCCCAAAATCATATTTTAACCCAAATAACTTAATTAAACTTAACCGGGCCTAAATAAAAATATTTAAGCCCATTAACTTAATTAAACCCAATAAAACTCTAGACTGGCCCGAAAATCCACTAACTGGCCCAAAAATTCCCATGGGCTCTCAAGCCCATAAAAATCATTGGGCTAACTTAAATAAATTATTTAAGGCCCAAATAATTTTATTTCTAATTAATTGAGCCAAAAACCAATTAAAACATAAAACACTTAAACTATAAAATACTCGAGCCCGGCCCACCTAACCCAAATCGAACCGAAT
The DNA here is from genome assembly GCF_033568475.1 of Henckelia pumila. Taxonomy (NCBI): domain Eukaryota; kingdom Viridiplantae; phylum Streptophyta; class Magnoliopsida; order Lamiales; family Gesneriaceae; genus Henckelia; species Henckelia pumila. The sequence continues at coordinate 46,080,319 of NC_133122.1, read as the reverse complement.
TAATCCGACCCAAGACTTACCAGAACCGATCCAGGCCCCAAGACCCGACCCGGACCTTCCCAAAACCCAAGACTTACCAGAACCGATCCAGGCCCCATACATATATATATCGTACTTAAAAATAACTTTACTTAATTTAAAATAAAAATACACAAAAAATACAATAAAGGTACACGCATGCAATTAAATACTTAAAACTAATTACTAAATAATAATTTATAAGAATGTCATAATAAAATTCCTAAATAATATTTCTTTCACAAAAATTCATGAAAACTTAGAAAATAATTACTTAAATGTAAAATCCATGCATATACTAAAAATCTATAATAATAATACATATGCGGAAATATATGTTCTAGTCTCAACATAAAAATCATCTTAGAGCAATGGTCACGGGTTCTAGCCGCCTGGATACTCATATGCCCTCGCCACCAGTCGGGAACACATTAACTTCATTAACATTCTGCTCACCTGCACCATTTAAATCTAGTGAGCCTAGAGGCTCAGCACGTTCTATCCTTATATAACAAAATGAAACCACACACAAGCACACATCATATAAAATACGTGAATAATAATTATACGTGCATGCTCTTAAAATATTATGCATATAAACATGAATAAATAATTATAATGTTTCATCATCATGCTAAACATAAACATCATATTTAATAAATCTCATAAAATGTCTAAAAATAATTTCTTAGTTCTCAACAGGTCGTATCCATGTCGGTGACATCATACTGAGCGATTGATCAATCTATAAACCAACGTACGCGGCGGTGGGATTTCCACCTCTGTGCTGCCACTTCACCAGCCCTCTCAGCTGGATCCATAAGCTCATCATACTTATACATCATTAGGAAGGTCACCGGGCCCAGGTATCCCGGCCTCCAACCACATCACTTTCCATCTTCACTTCAACTTCCATAAAAATATTTTTCATAACATGCTCTTAAACTTATCATGAAAATTCTTAATGATGCATGAACATAAAAATTCTCATTATTTCTTTATTTTCATGAAAATTTGCCCGTAAATATATATTTAATTTATTTTCTTAAAAATCATACTTATATATCTAATAAAAATGCATGCATGAATTAAATATATATTTACGGACATTTATTTTCCAAGGACTTGTTCGAGCTGCTGACCACTAGACTTAAACTCAAAAATTCCTAGACTGACTCAAAAACCCAAAAGCCCAACCTGACCTGGCCTTTTAAGCTTCATGGGCCCCCAGGCCCATGAAAAACTAATGAGCTCACTAAAAACATAATTTAGGCCCATCAACTTATTAACTTAAAGTTAAATTAATAAAATTATTAACTAACCATTAACTTATAAATTTGACTGATAAAATTACTAAACCCGACACAACTTGGCCCAATAATTCTCATGAATCACACGGCCCATGAAAAATTAGTGGGCTCACTTCATTAATTATTTAAGCCCAAAATTAATATTAAATTAGTGTAATTAATTAATTAAGTCAAGCCCAAACCCATTAATTATTAACTAAATCTCTTATTTAATTTAAAATAAAAATACCCGAGTTCAACTAATATAACCCAGACCCGGACCAAACTAACTCGACCCATTGTATTTTAGACCCGACCCGGACCTGAAAAGCCGAGCCCGGCCTGCCAAAACACCAGACACAACCCTAGCTTACCTCTCCCTAAGCCCAACTCGAGGCAGCCCTGAGCGGCTTCCGAAAATCTGATCGTGCCGCCTGCTCAGGCCACCTTTGGATGTGAAACCACCTCCCATACTTAGCCAACACCCAGACGGTTCTAACTCAACAAATTTGACCTTAAACCGAGCCCTGTAGAAGGAGAACAAACCAAAACAACAGAGCCCCTCTGCTGCTCTTCGTGCAGAACGCGACCGCTGATTCCGGCCATTCGGCCGCCAATCTCCGGCCACCACCGGCCGGAGAACCACATGGAAAAACTTTCCAAAGGTCTTGGAATTATAACTCAACTAGAACCAACCTAAAACTCGTCCTGTGGACCAAGAACGAGCCCTCGCACGCAAACCGCTCAGTTTGCGTCTAAACCTGCGTCCAGCATGAAGCTAGCCCAAATCAACGACTAAAGCCACTGAACCGTCATCCAAACACGACCCTAGGGACCCTATATCAACCCTCAACCCGTTGGTCAGCAAGCTAGAACAATCCATGACAGAAAAACGTGATAAAATTGATTCATAAGCTTTAAAAACGTAGGTTCTATGCATGTTAATGAATGTTCTTCATTAAAACCACATATATCATGCAAGATCATAATTTTCATGCTAAAATCAGAATAATATGACTTAAATGGTGTTCAAGAAGGGATTCAAACGTGCCTTGATGAATATTTGCAAGAAATAACGTTTATGTCGCGTCGTACGGCTCTCCGGGACGAACAGATCTCCAACCAATATAAAATCTTAAAAGCTCGGCTACGGGGCTGTGAAAATCTTGCTGGAACGATGAAGATGATGGAGAAAGGTTGAGGGAGGCGGCTAGGGAGTTGAGGCGTGAGATAGGGTAGAAAATCTTAGGATAATATTTGGGTAGTCTAGGTTAAATATTTAAATAAATACTTTGGGTAGATAATTACTAAAATTTAAACTAAAAAAATACATGATAATTTGCTAAAAACTTAAAAATCCCGAAATAATAAAATAGGTGATTTTTTAAAACTTAATAAAAGGCATTAAAATGATTTATTTTGGGTAAAAACGGACATCTAAATATACATATATATAAATACCATAATTTTCTTCAAATTATAGCTTAAAATAATATTTTAAGGCTCCTAAAAATCTCCAAAAATATTTTGGGTGAAAACAAACATCTCGTCCGTCCACGGCCCCGCCTACGCGATCATAAAATAAACTTTCTCAAATAAATTCATAAACCACAGAAAACAAATTTAAATGCCGAAAAAATATTTAAAACATGAAAATAAATCACATAATTTAAATAATCACTCATAAAAACAATTTAACACATTTTCACATTATTTTAAGCTTATTAAATCTCTTAGTTATGCATGCGGATTTACGTAACAAATTTCCGGACGTTACAATTCTCTCCCCCTTAAATGGAATTTCGTCCTCGAAATTTGATTTAACTTAGTCGTCTAATAACACATGACTAAAATGTTTCAAAACTAATTTTTTAAACTTAAATCCCAAAAACATAACTTAATTTATATATCTAAAATTCAACTTAAATCTCAAAAAGAAAAAAAAATTCCTAACTTGTCAAACTTAAAATCTAAAATCATAACTTAATCTACAAATCTAAATGTCAAACTTACGTCTCATAAATTATCAAACTTAATTTTTTAAACAAATATCATTCTAGTCATCCTGGTGTGTAACGTGTCTCAGAAACATATTGTAATTTCCATAAATTCTCTACGTAACCGCATTGCATAACTACTTTTTTTTTTTTTTTTAACTTTAAGATTTCATAACTTAAAATTATCATTTTCATAAATCATTAAAACAAAAATCATGTGTCCCATGCATAAAACATAATTTAAAACATTTAAAACTTACAGACTGGCAGTGCGGCTTCTGAGCTCCGTGTAGCAGGCTAGTAACCCTCCAAGGAACCTGGCTCTGATACCAAATGAAACATCCTAAAACTACTACTGAATTTTTTTTTAAATCTCTTATTATAAAATAATGAATATAAATATATATATGCCCATACATATATATATCGTACTTAAAAATAACTTTACTTAATTTAAAATAAAAATACACAAAAAATACAATAAAGGTACACGCATGCAATTAAATACTTAAAACTAATTACTAAATAATAATTTATAATAATGTCATAATAAAATTCCTAAATAATATTTCTTTCACAAAAATTCATGAAAACTTAGAAAATAATTACTTAAATGTAAAATCCATGCATATACTAAAAATCTATAATAATAATATATATGCGGAAATATATGTTCTAGTCTCAACATAAAAATCATCTTAGAGCAATGGTCACGGGTTCTAGCCGCCTGGATACTCATATGCCCTCGCCACCAGTCGGGAACACATTAACTTCATTAACATTCTGCTCACCTGCACCATTTAAATCTAGTGAGCCTAGAGGCTCAGCACGTTCTATCCTTATATAACAAAATGAAACCACACACAAGCACACATCATATAAAATACGTGAATAATAATTATACGTGCATGCTCTTAAAATATTATGCATATAAACATGAATAAATAATTATAATGTTTCATCATCATGCTAAACATAAACATCATATTTAATAAATCTCATAAAATGTCTTATAATAATTTCTTAGTTCTCAACAGGTCGTATCCATGTCGGTGGCATCATACTGAGCGATTGATCAATCTATAAACCAACGTACGCGGCGGTGAGATTTCCACCTCTGTGCTGCCACTTCACCAGCCCTCTCAGCTGGATCCATAAGCTCATCATACTTATACATCATTAGGAAGGTCACCGGGCCCAGATATCCCGGCCTCCAACCACATCACTTTCCACCTTCACTTCAACTTCCATAAAAATATTTTTCATAACATGCTCTTAAACTTATCATGAAAATTCTTAATGATGCATGAACATAAAAATTCTCATTATTTCTTTATTTTCATGAAAATTTGCCCGTAAATATATATTTAATTTATTTTCTTAAAATCATACTTATATATCTAATAAAAATGCATGCATGAATTAAATATATATTTACGGACATTTATTTTCCAAGGACTTGTTCGAGCTGCTGACCACTAGACTTAAACTCAAAAATTCCTAGACTGGCTCAAAAACCCAAAAGCCCAACCTGATCTGACCTTTTAAGCTTCATGGGCCCCCAGGCCCATGAAAAACTAATGGGCTCACTAAAAACATAATTTAGGCCCATCAACTTATTAACTTAAAGTTAAATTAATAAAATTATTAACTAACCATTAACTTATAAATTTGACTGATAAAATTACTAAACCCGACACAACTTGACCCAATAATTCTCATGAATCACACGGCCCATGAAAAATTAGTGGGTTCACTTCATTAATTATTTAAGCCCAAAATTAATATTAAATTAGTGTAATTAATTAATTAAGTCAAGCCCAAACCCATTAATTATTAACTAAATCTCTTATTTAATTTAAAATAAAAATACCCGAGTTCAACTAATATAACCCAGACCCGGACCAAACTAACTCGACCCATTATATTTTAGACCCGACCCGGACATGAAAAGCCGAGCCCGGCCTGCCAAAACACCAGACACAACCCTAGCTTACCTCTCCCTAAGCCCAACTCGAGGCAGCCCTGAGCGGCTTCCGAAAATCTGATCGTGCCGCCTGCTCAGGCCACCTTTGGATGTGAAACCACCTCCCATACTTAGCCAACACCCAGACGGTTCTAACTCAACAAATTTGACCTTAAACCGAGCCCTGTAGAAGGAGAACAAACCAAAACAACAGAGCCCCTCTGCTGCTATTCGTGCAGAACGCGACCGCTGATTCCGGCCGTTCGGCCGCCAATCTCCGGCCACCACCGGCCGGAGAACCACATGGAAAAACTTTCCAAAGGTCTTGGAATTATAACTCAACTAGAACCAACCTAAAACTCGTCCTGTGGACCAAGAACGAGCCCTCGCACGCAAACCGCTCAGTTTGCGTCTAAACCTGCGTCCAGCATGAAGCTAGCCCAAATCAACGACTAAAGCCACTGAACCGTCATCTAAACACGACCCTAGGGACCCTATATCAACCCTCAACCCGTTGGTCAGCAAGCTAGAACAATCCATGACAGAAAAACGTGATAAAATTGATTCATAAGCTTTAAAAACGTAGGTTCTATGCATGTTAATGAATGTTCTTCATTAAAACCACATATATCATGCAAGATCATAATTTTCATGCTAAAATCAGAATAATATGACTTAAATGGTGTTCAAGAAGGGATTCAAACGTGCCTTGATGAATATTTGCAAGAAATAACGTTTATGTCGCGTCGTACGGCTCTCCGGGACGAACAGATCTCCAACCAATATAAAATCTTAAAAGCTCGGCTACGGGGCTGTGAAAATCTTGCTGGAACGATGAAGATGATGGAGAAAGGTTGAGGGAGGCGGCTAGGGAGTTGAGGCGTGAGATAGGGTAGAAAATCTTAGGATAATATTTGGGTAGTCTAGGTTAAATATTTAAATAAATACTTTGGGTAGATAATTACTAAAATTTAAACTAAAAAAATACATGATAATTTGCTAAAAACTTAAAAATCCCGAAATAATAAAATAGGTAATTTTTTAAAACTTAATAAAAGGCATAAAAATGATTTATTTTGGGTAAAAACGGACATCTAAATATACATATATATAAATACCATAATTTTCTTCAAATTATACCTTAAAATAATATTTTAAGGCTCCTAAAAATCTCCGAAAATATTTTGGGTGAAAACAAACATCTCGTCCGTCCACGGCCCCGCCTATGCGATCATAAAATAAACTTTCTCAAATAAATTCATAAACCACAGAAAACAAATTTAAATGCCGAAAAAATATTTAAAACATGAAAATAAATCACATAATTTAAATAATCACTCATAAAAACAATTTAACACATTTTCACATTATTTTAAGCTTATTAAATCTCTTAGTTATGCATGCGGATTTACGTAGCAAATTTCCGGACGTTACAAACGGAGTCCTAACGAAGGAGAACGAACCAAAACAAAATCTGCCTAATTTCTGCTCGCGCGCTTCGCGCGATGCCGGACTTCCGGCCGTTTGGCCGCCCAATTACGACCATCAATGGCTAGAGCACTACCTGAGATAACTTCCTCTATGTCTTGGGGTTCTAACCCAATTGGAATCACCCTCAAACCCATCTTATACAGTGCACACAAACCATTCTCCCAAAACCGCTCAAACTGCAGTCTTCTATGCAACCAGAAGATATTGTTTCGATTCAGACCAACCTTAGCTCAAACCACTCGAACCACTCAACCCTAGGGACCCTAAGACATGCCCCCAGAGTTGAGCAGCCGCCTGGACCATTCTCATGCACAAAAACGTGAGGGAATGTCATGAACAAGAACAAAACATGAAACCTTCAACATCACAATCGATACCTTGCATGCACACACTGAAATTTTCATAAAAAACATAAAATAACAGTCATGAAAATGAGTAGATAGCTTATATGGTGTTAAATAAAGGAATTAAACATGCCTTGTTAATTATAACGAAGATTTATGCGTATACGGGGCTCCGGGACGACGAACGAGCCAAGAACTTGAATAATCCTTGAAGAACTCGGCTATGGAGGCTGCTATCTGCTGAAAAACGTGAGGGAGGAGGTGGAGGAGATGGGGTTGGCGGCTGATGGGGACAACGTAGGGTACGGAGTGATTTTTAGAATTATTTTGGGTAGATTTATGTCAATAATTGATATAAATTAATTAGGTAGATAATATAATCATAAAATATAAAATTTTAAACTCTTGAAATACATAAAAATCTGATATAAAAGTATAAATCCCGAAATATTAAAATAGGCTATTTTTAAAATTCAATAAAAGTCAATACATGGACTAATTTTGGCTAAAAATCAACCCTTAAATAAATATATAATTAAATACTAAAATTTTCTTGACAAAATACCTTAAAATATTATTTTAAGGCTCATAAAACTCATAAAATATTTTTTGCTAAAAATATTGGTATCTCATCCGTTCACGGTCCCGTCTACGCGATCAAATAAATAAAATTCTCAAAAATTTAAAAATTCTAATATTGCGGGTTAAATGCTAAAATAAACTAAATCATACATATAAATCACATAATAACACATAAATACATTTAACCCTTATTTTAATAATTAATTTCTCCTAATTATGCATGCGGATTTACGTTTTAAAATTTTCGGGTGTTACAATTTTTCCCCCTTAAATTGAATTTCGTCCTCGAAATTCGACTGATCAAACTCTAATAACGGAGTCTCTCAAAATCCAATTTACTAAATCCACGATTACCTATCAAGTTCCCAAGTTTCAGTATTCCAAAAGTCATGCTTCTGCTGCGCACTCTGATAAACAAAATATTTTATCCTTCCCATGTGTCCTCTTCATCTCCATCAAACCTACATTTATAAACTTTCGCTGCTGAAACACCTCATAACGAGAATCATTACAATCTGATTACATTCCACTGTAAACAAAATCTGACATTTTATTCAAATCTTAGTACTATAATGAAAGTACAACCACCTACTTACCTCAACTTATACGTAAAACTCAAGTATTAACTCTACTATTCATCTTCCTAAACACAATAGTCGCACTATGCCAAAACTTGACTGATTTTATATGCTTATACACTCTACTTATCAATCCTTCAACATTCGTGAGCAAAACTTTTGTTCCCAAATTTACTTATTAAAGCATAGGATTACAATATCAACTCCAATAAATTCAACTTGTAAAACTTATCCACATACTAGCCTTCTATAACAAGTTAAACATCTTTGAGTCGAACATCTGCCATTCATCGCAATTTTCTTCGACTTATTCATTTACCACTACACTTCCATCTATTGAACATTTTAAGGTCTTAAATCTCGAGTGCTATAAATCCATGAAACTAAAAAAGTGAACTTAGTATCGAACGTCATGTATAACATAACTTCTCCTAATGTCAGGAATATGCTTAAAATATAAGAATTTTAATTCTGTGGTTAATTTAGGCTTAAAGCACTTAGATTTTCTATTGGAGGAGTGAAATTCCCCGAACAGTATTTACAGGTCATCGTCTCTAAATAGCGGAATCATATAACATTCAGTAGTTAATTCCATATCATTTCCTAGTTGCCTCTACTTATAGTCCATGGAATCTAAACTCCTAAAAATCAAAATACTAAGTCAATTACTTAATAAACTGAATAATCCGCACACAAGTAATACATGTTGGTCCCATGTATAGTCAAAACACAACTAGTACCTTTTTGCTCATGCATCTCAAAAATCTTGGTGGAGACACTCCTATAACATGACCCAATAATTCAAATTTATACATGATAAGCATGAATTTTATAGCTTATTTGGCACTTTATTTTGTCGTATTCGTGCTTATTTGGCATTTATATTCCGAGTTTTGTGCATAAATCGTCTTATTTTCTATGATTGTAGGTTTGACTAAGATTTGAGAAGAAATGAATATTGAAGAAAAAGTCAAACAATTCAATGCCACGTTGGAACTTGGCCGGGGAACACGGAAAAATCTTAAGTAGCAAAGAGAATTGAAGGAAGGAAATAATGCACAGAACCCGTGCATCGTCTGGAAGGAGGTCCGTGCATGTTCGAAGCAAAAGACCTTGGAAGAAAAATAATACACGGACCCCGTGCACTGTCTGGGAAAGGGTCCGTGTACCTTCGGCGTTTGAGATTTTCATAACAGAGAAATGCACGGACCTCGTGAACCTTCTGGAAGAGGGTCCGTGTGGCTTCGTATTTTGTTTGGGCTGAAGTTTTAATACACAGACCTAGGCACGGACCATGTCCGGGGTCCGTGTACACCGCAAATATGGAAAAAAATAATTCGCGCAGAATTTGGGAATTTGGGAACTCTGATTATTTTGGGCTACATTGGATATTATTTTGGACGAAAAAAAAAGAGGAGGTATAAAAGGGAATAAAGCCCTAATTGGAGAGGAACTTTTGAACTTCTGATTTTAGACTGATAAATTTTGGAGAGATTTTTGGGATTTGATGGCTGGAGCTTGGAAGAGAAGAAACGCGCAACGCAAGCAAGATTCGGCACTATTGCTGAGAATTTTCTTTTTCTCTTTTTCTGTTTTATTTTATTATGAATTCAAACATGAAACTTTTGTTTGATTTTATTATTATGGAGTAGTCGTCTTTTGACCGGGGCCACAATAGGGCCAGACTATTGATTTTTGTTCATGGAACGGATTGATTGAATTTTGATTTATGGAATATTTATTGATTAATGTTTGTGCATAATTCTTGCTTTTAGTATGGCCAATTAATTGCATGTATGTCGTTCGATCTGGACTTGAAAAAGAAAAGATTGAAATTTAGCTTCAAAAATATTGATCAACACATGGTTAAACCGACTAGAAATAGTATTCGGTTTCAGTGTGCGATTTTAGGCGAAAGCTGAAATTCCATAACTCGTGAATGCGTTTTTGTTTAATTAAATTCATTTAGAAATAATTAGACTATTAAATGAAAATAGGGTTATTAATTCTAGAAATAGGTTAATAATTATTCTAGTGAATTTCGTCGTGAACATGAATGAGTTTTGTTTGATTAAATCCAATACGTGGCAATTATCGATGTCTGGTACCGTTGTGTATTCCTGGTCATTTTCCTAAAATTTGAATCAGTCTTAAATCTTTTCTGCTCTTTTAATTTAATTTAAGTTTCTGTTTTAGAATAATTTATTTTAATTTAATTAGTTTAATAGTTCAGAAAAATCCTTCATTTTATTTAGCCTAGATTAATTTGAATAGTCTATATCTTAGTATTTAAACATTAGTCTCTGTGGGATCGACTTGGACTCTGTCCAACTATATTATAACTTGACCTGGTACACTTGCCAGTAATTATTTTTAATACCGAAATAATCGGTCAAGTTTTTGGCGCCGTTGCCGGGGACTATTTGTTTACTATTAGGATTGATTATTTATTTGAGACTAGTTTTTTTTTTTTTTACTTTGTTTAATTTTTATTTAAGTGGTTGATTTGTGCACTTTAATTTTTTCAGGAGTATATCTCATGTTATATGAGCCGTGCTCGAGATTCTGAAGACCTCATACCACTTGATCTAGAGATTGAAAGCACTCTTCGTCGTATACGTAGAGATCGAAGACTGCATAACTTAGCCCTTAATTTTGAATCTGAAGAGGAGTTAGAAGATATGGCTGAAGAAGAGAACAACCGCACTCTGATGGAACTTCATCGACCATTAGTTGGAGGATATGGATCCAGCATTGTTCGCCCTGCAGTTCAGGCGAATACTTTTGAACTTAAACCAGCCATCATCCAGATGATTCAGATGCAAGTCAGATTTGGAGGCACGCCTTCTGAGGATCCGAATGCTCATCTGGAGCAATTATTGTCAATTTGTGACACCTTTAAATTTAATGGAGTGACTGCTGATGCTGTTCGGCTGAGGTTATTTCCGTTTTCACTACAAGGAGAAGCGATTGAGTGGCTTCGAGATTTGCGAGAGGGATCGATTACTACCTGGGATGGTCTGGTTGAAGTGTTCATGCACAAGTATTTCCCACCAACCAAAGTTACATAGTTGCGGAATGAAATCATGTCTTTCATGCAAAAGGATGGGGAATCTTTGAATGCCACATGGACAAGATTTAAAAAGATGCTGAGAGTATGTACGGTGCATGGGTTATCAGTGGGCCAACAAGTAGAAACTTTCTACTATGGAGTTGATTCATCTGTTCGTTCTATGCTTGATGCAGCTGCCAATGGCAGCCTCTATAGAAAGACTCCTACAGCAGCACTTGAAATCATATCAAATATGTCTGAAAGCAATGTTGGTTGGTAAGACAGCAGGAGAGAAAGGAAAGTTGGATTCCTTGAGATGGATGCTCTAACAGCGATTACAGCAAAACTCAATGGACTGAACCATCAAGTGTCCCAACTGCAAGCTAATAAATTGGCACCAGTAAAACAAGTGAATCAAGTCCAAGGAAGCACTGAGGCAGTTGGAGGACCATCAAGTGGCATTCCATTCATGCCAGATGAATTTTTTGATGGGATGCCAGTTTTTGATGGAGATTCGATGAATTATGTGGGGAACCAAGGGCGACAACAGTTTAATCCGTACAGTTTCTCATACAATCCGGGTTGGAGAAGTCACCCAAATTTTGGGTGGAAACAGGCTGAAAATTCTGTCGAGCCTCAATGTTTTAATCTACCTCAGCAGCCTGCACAACAAAGGCCTCCGCAGCAAACAGTTAGACCTCCACAAGGTGCTGGACCTTCTATGCCGCCGGGTTTCAACACATCTGAGAACAAGTCAAATTTTGAAGATATTCTTGCAAAATACATAGCTGGAAACGAGATGAGATGGCAGAACCATGATGCCATGATGCAAAGGGTGGAAACTCAGTTGGGACAATTGGCAAACCAGTTATCTTCCCGGGCTCCAGGCTCACTACCTAGTGACACAGTGAAGAATCCTAAGGAAGTGAATGCCATCTTTGTGCAACAAGCTATGACAGTCAAGACAGAGGAGAAAGAAGTCAAGGTAGAGCACACACCAAAACAATTCATTCTCTCTCCACGCAAAGGTAAGAAAGGTAAGGAAGATGACTTAAATTCTAATGTTGATATTTCTAGTCTTCCTTTTCCCCAAAGAGCTAGACAATTAAATTTTGATCATCAATTTAAAAAATTTCTTGAAATTTTCAAGAAACTCCATGTTAACATCCCTTTTGCAGATGCCCTAGCTCAAATACCGAGTTATGCTAAGTTCTTGAAAGAAATTCTAGCAAATAAGAGGAAGCTGACCAATTTGGGTATCGTGAATTGGAATGAGGAATGTTCGGCAGTACTTCTAAACAAGCTCCCACCAAAACTTCAAGATCCAGGGAGTTTTTCTATACCTTGTGCTATCGGTAGTATGTCATTTGATAAGGCTTTATGTGATCTAGGTGCTAGTATCAATTTAATGCCATATTCACTTGCAAAAAAATTGGGTATAGGAGTAATGGAACCTACCACTATGTCCCTCAAGCTTGCTGATAGATCAATTAAACATCCTAAGGGAATAGTGGAGAATGTTTTGCTTAAAGTTGATGAATTTATCTTTCCTATGGACTTTGTGGTACTTGATATGGATGATGATCGTGAAACTCCTTTGATATTAGGACGTCCATTCTTGGCAACCAGTAGAGCATTAATTGATGTTCAGAAGGGGGAATTAATACTTCAGTTGAATGAGAAGCAAGTGGTGTTTAATATGTTTAAAAGTGATTCATCTTATCCTAAAGTCAATGATTTTTGTCTGAATGTTGATGCTCGTGGTACATGTGTAGGTAGCAATGTTGAGGTACGAAATGAAGTGAAATTGTCCTCTTTGAAGACGAAAGAATTAACTGCAATCTCGCAAAATCCAAAATTTTCTGTCGAAGAGCCTCCTGGACTTGAATATAAATCTTTGCCCTCTTATTTGAAAACGTTGGAAGATTCAAGTATACCTGTAATTGTGTCATCTTATTTGGCAGGTAGGGAAGAATCAAAGCTTGCTAGGCTCTTACGCGATTATATTCGCACAATGGGGTGAAGCATCGATGATATAAAAGGACTTGGACCCATAGTGATGGTGGATGACAGCATAGGCAGAAATCATGGTGACGAAGGATATAGATCCACGACATCAAATGATCCACCTTAAAATTTAAAGGGAAGCACAGTCGGGCTATAGATTATAAATTTAGCGCTTGCTGGGAGGCAACCCAGTTTCTTTTCCTTTTGTTTTTTTTATTTTATTTTTTATTTCGTTTTGTTTTGTTTTTATTGTTTAATTTATTTTTAGTTCTTCTTTAGTTAATCTCGGTGAATTTTTGTGGGTGGGGTGAAGATTTTTACTGAATCTGAGTAAATCGATGATTGAGGAGTAGAGCACATATATTGTTGGGAATCGTATCATTCAGGGGAGTCTCTGTACATTTTTGCATCCCGTGTGCTTGAGTGTTTTATCTGAAATTCTTAGATGCAAACTAATTTGTGTGGTTTAAGATTGTGAGTTTTAAGGGTTATTTTTCGTTTATTATTTTGAGCTGAAAAAAGGTGACACGGACCCTACACGGACCCTGTGTGAGGGTACGGATATTTAAAATGTGAGAAATTATGAAAGTGCGTAGCTAAACGGACCCAATTACGGACCACTATCCGGGGTCCGTGTATTTTGATTACCATAATCGTCAAGGCACGGAGGTGACACGGACCAGCTTCCAGGGTCCATGCATTTTTCACTCAAAAATTTTACGCAATGCGTGGGCACACGGATGTAGACACGGACCTGGACACGGGGTCCGTGCCTTTCGATTTTGGGTTTAAATTTGACAGACTCGCGATCTGTCTCTCACACCCTCCTCAAATCCCTAAATCCCCAAATTCGTTCCTCCTCTTTTCTCCCTTTCCAGACACCATTCATCCTCCTCCGGCTATCACCTCCGTATTCTTCACCCGTATACACCTCCGTGCCGCCGTCCTACACCCAGCAACCAACTCGCCCAGTGGAGTAGGAGTAGTTTAGAGATATTGTCTGCTGTGGTTCTTTTGGATGATATGGATAGTTTGTTATGGGTTTGAACTATGTGTGTTTTGGAGTTTATTTGCTATAGTTGCTTTGCTTTCGACTTATTTTGTGGATACTCTAGCCTATTCTAGTTATGTCGTGGGTTTTAACTGTTGTTGCGATTTCTCGCTTTTATTAATTGGAGTTTCATGGATATTGTGGTTTTTCCCTCAGTGGTGCTTTTTCTTTGTTGAATTTATTTTGGGAAGCCTTTTTGTGTGCTTGTGTGCGTCATTGTTCTATTTTACGCGTTTTGGTTGGTTTTGTAGTTTCCTTTGCTCAGGCTGCCGCTTGCCCCTAATTTTGCATGGTCGTCGACATTTTTCAGGGAAGTGTTTTTGCTATTGGTATTTTTCTCTTTATTTTTTCGAGCATTTAACACTGAGGACAGTGTCGCATTCTAAGTGTGGGGGTAGGTCGTTCATTACACTCGGTTTCACATCACTTAGAAAAAAAATTTCAAAATAAAAAGAGATGAGCATTTGTGGTACATGACATACCAATTAGTTTTCTAGATTTTTGATCGCCTGAAAAATTATTTTGTGCCTAGAACTGAATGAGATTAGCTGTAGTTGCAAGGAGAGACTTTGATATGAACTAGTTTTGCATTGACTTTATGAGACACCCTTAATGCACTTTTGTCAGACTTATGCAAGTTAATTGTGAATTGGTAAGAGGTGATCTCATGAAAAAAAAAATTGGGGAGTTTTTGAAGCAGTTTTTATCCCTATAACTTGTCTGATTAGTCCTCGAAGCAAAAATTTGAATGAATATGACTTAGGGATGATTTAGGCGATCTTTGAACCGTTTGTGCCTTTCCAGCCTACCTGATGCATCACTTTTGTCCCTAGTAACCCCATTGAGCCTGATAAAAATCGAATGGTGTGTGCCAATGGCACACAATTAGACCCCATTCGTCATTCTTTCTATCCAACATTGACCACCTAATTTTTAGCCTTTACACTATTTTTTCTACCTATGTTTTGAGAGAAATATACCCTTTTGGCGCTTTTAAAAATACAAAAACTCCAAGTATTCACAGAAAAATATTTGAATGAGTTGGTGAATTATTTTTGAATGAAAGAAAGGGTTGAAAAAAAAAAAGAAAAAAAAAAGAGTACCCGAAAAGAATTCAAGGGGTATTGAACAGAAAAGGAGGAAAAAGAAGAAGAGAATGGGTTGTATTAATGAATCAAAAGAAAGTGATGAAATTCAATAATAGATGGGGAATGGAGCTTTTTAATTGCGCTAAATGACAATTTGTTTGTTGTCTCTCATTTTTGTTTTCCTATCCTTTATTGTATCCGTGAACCGTGACCTAACATTATAAGCTTAAGAGACCTATTGACCGAGTCATAATTGTTCCACATTTAGTAGAGAGGGATATGAAAGATAAGCATATGGGGCGAGAAAAATAAAAAAAAAATATTTGTTGGTGAATAAACATGAGAGATCTTTAAACCGAAAAACTTTTGAGGAGTATAAGTTCTGACACTCACACTACACACGTCTCATTCTGTTGATCTTTTCTGGGTAGTGTTTGAGTTTTGAATTGCGACGAAAGCGAGGCTTGTGATTTTCGAAGTATGAGCTTTTGATTGGGTGTGACGAGATTTGGTAGATTGAAAGGTTTTGATTGTGCTACTTTGTGCGATATTTCTCATCTCTAATTTCTTCTGATTTGTTCGAGGACGAACAAAAGCTAAGTGTGGGGGATTTGAAAAGCACGAATTTTATAGCTTATTTGACACTTTATTTTGTCGTATTCGTGCTTATTTGGCATTTATATTCGGAGTTTTGTGCATAAATCGTCTTATTTTCTATGATTGTAGGTTTGACTAAGATTTGAGAAGAAATGAATATTGAAGAAAAAGTCAAACAATTCAATGCCACGTTGGAACTTGGCCGGGGAACACGGAAAAATCTTAAGTAGCAAAGAGAATTGAAGGAAGGAAATAATGCACGGACCCCGTGCATCGTCTGGAAGGGGGTCCGTGCATGTTCGAAGCAAAAGACCTTGGAAGAAAAATAATACACGGACCCCATGCACTGTCTGGGAAAGGGTCCGTGTACCTTCGGCGTTTGAGATTTTCATAACAGAGAAATGCACGGACCCCGTGCACCTTCTGGAAGAGGGTCCGTGTGGCTTCGTATTTTGTTTGGGCTGAAGTTTTAATACACGGACCTAGGCACGGACCATGTCCGGGGTCCGTGTACACCGCAAATATGGAAAAAAATAATTCGCGCAGAATTTGGGAATTTGGGAACTCTGATTATTTTGGGCTACATTGGATATTATTTTGGACGGAAAAAAAGATGAGGTATAAAAGGGAATAAAGCCCTAATTGGAGAGGAACTTTTGAACTTCTGATTTTAGACTGATAAATTTTGGAGAGATTTTTGGGATTTGACGGCTGGAGCTTGGAAGAGAAGAAACGCGCAACGCAAGCAAGATTCGGCACTATTGCTGAGAATTTTCTTTTCCTCTTTTTCTGTTTTATTTTATTATGAATTCAAACATGAAACTTTTGTTTGATTTTATTATTATGAAGTAGTCGCCTTTTGACCGGGGCCACAATAGGTCCAGACTATTGATTTTTGTTCATGGAACGGATTGATTGAATTTTGATTTATGGAATATTTATTGATTAATGTTTGTGCATAATTTTTGCTTTTAATCTGGCCAATTAATTGCATGTATGTCGTTCGATCTGGACTTGAAAAAGAAAATATTGAAATTTAGCTTCAAAAATATTGATCAACACATGGTTAAATCGACTAGAAATAGTATTCGGTTTCAGTGTGCGATTTTAGGCGAAAGCTGAAATTCCATAACTCATGAATGCGTTTTTGTTTAATTAAATTCATTTAGAAATAATTGGACTGTTAAATGAAAATAAGGTTATTAATTCTAGAAATAGGTTAATAATTATTCTTGGGAATTTCGTCGTGAATAGGAATGAGTTTTGTTTGATTAAATCCAATACGTGGCAATTATCGATGTCTGGTACCATTGTGTGTTCCTGGTCATTTTCCTAAAATTTGAATCAGTCTTAAAGATTTTCTGCTCTTTTAATTTAATTTAAGTTTCTGTTTTAGAATAATTTATTTTAATTTAATTAGTTTAATAGTTCAGAAAAATCCTTCATTTTATTTAGCCTAGATTAATTTGAATAGTCTATATCTTAGTATTTAAACATTAGTCTCTGTGGGATCGACTTGGACTCTGTCCAACTATATTATAACTTGACCTGGTACACTTGCCAGTAATTATTTTTAATACCGAAATAATCTGTAGTGACCCGCAATTAATCAAGGTAATTAAGGAAATTAATTACTAAATTTTGCCTAAAATTATCCGAAGTGGATCGGAAGCTCCGAAGCACAGATTGGAAGCTCCGATCTGGATCGGACGTTCCGTTGGAGGATCGGACGTTCTGTTCTGGCTAGGGCTGGCGTCATCACCAACGTCAGCAAGATGACGTCACTGCTTACGCACGTGAGGTGACATCGGACGTTCCGATGTCACGATCGGATGCTCCATTCGCGATCGGACGTTCCGATGAGGGATCGGACGTTCCGATCGCCGTCTATAAATAAGGGGTCCGAGCCCTCATTCTGTGCACCGATTTTCCCTCCTTTCCTCTGGTTTTCGAACCTTCTTACTTAGATTTACGGAGTTCTAGGCATCCTATTGGGAATCCGGAAGTTGCCTAGCGATCCCGGCGTCGTAGCGGAGGTGTGCCTAAGTTTTGAGGCAATTCTACACCAGCGGGCTGACTACGGACGAAGGTATAATTTGGCTTCCTAAAAATATTTAGGTGTATGCAATAGCTTAGTTAAGGCTTTTAGAGCGTTTATAGTAATGCATGGACTTTTGCATGTGTAGACGCAGTAGAGCAAACTTGTAGGCTTTGGACCTAGACGGGTGTGCTAGGAGTTGACCTGCAGTGTTAGAGGTACGTAAGTACTGACCGAGATAGCCGGCATGATATTTATACATATGTGTGTGATGCATGATGTATGTGCTGTACTGGCTATGTTTTACTGTTTTTAGCACATGCATATGTTTTTACGGAGACTGCATCGGGTATGATGTGAGTCATGACAGTTTCCATCAGTCGAGGCGATTCTTCCTGAGGATTCGTGTCTTGGGAATATACGAGTACCACGCGGAGTCGCTCTCTTGCCCGGTACTGTGTATTCCAGGCACCATGAGTAAAGTGATTTAACCCTGATTTTTAAAGTCATGTGCATGCTCATATTTATATTTATATCATTGCTTCCGTATTGAGCGTAGTCGCTCATGCCCTTTATGTTTCGTGTTTTGGGACACCTTGTGGCGGGTCAGGTCTGAGGCTGGACGGTCCCGGTGGTTCCCAGCAGGGTTGAGGTTGCTGCCGTACAGAGGTAGTTGGTTAGGGATTCTGATACCCTAATTTCGATTTGGTTGTATAAAGAATTATACACTGTTTCTATCGTAGGTTGTATTCTGCCGATTGGATTTGTTGTACTTTGGAATTATCCACTATTTAATGCTTTAATTATTGTTGCTTGCGCTAATCACTCTGATTAGGTAGTGGATCCGGGTAGGGTTGCTACATTTATTGGTATCAGAGCGCATTGCAACTGGGAATTAGTAAAGTGGATTTTAAGAGTTGTCTGTTGTTATTGACAGATGGCAGATGATGATTACGAAAGTCAGGCTAGCGGTGATCGTTGGGGTGATCCACCAAGGAGACATCACCATAGACATCATCATGAGGATCATAGGCGTTTTAGTATGAACCATTTTCTTCAGATGGATCCTAAGCCATTGTTAGGTGGCGAGGCTCCTGCAGTTGCTGAGGACTGGTTGGAGCATATGGAGAGTTGTTTTTCGGGAGTATCAGTGTACTGAAGCCCAGAAGATGGAGACTTTAGCTTTTGTTCTAGAGGGAAATGCGAAGAGGTGGTGGAGAGCTACTTCTACTCCGTTTATTGCCGCCAGGGGTACCGCTACTTGGGCTGAGTTTAAGTCTTCCTTTGAGAAGCATTACTTTCCTCCAGCTTTGCGTCAGACGAAGGCGAGCGAGTTTCTGAGTTTGCGACAGGGTACTATGACCATTGATGAGTACCAGCAGAAATTCTTTGAGCTTCTTTCTTTCAGTCCCCATATTGCGAGTAGCTCAGAGACGATGCACGATCTATTTCTTCAGGGCCTTAACCCTGACATTCATCAGTTTGTTTGCCGTGGGCAGAGAGAGGAACTTCGAGAAGTCACCAGGCAGAGGACAGTCTGTAGAGGAACAGGACTTTTGGATCTTCTGCATCCAGACCATCTAGCTCTTTGGGTCCAAGGGCCCAGTCTTTTAAGAGACAGGGTGGTACTTCTTCTTCTTCTTCCGGATTTGGCGGTGTTCATCATTTTGGTGATTCACAACGTTGTCGTCAGTGCAAACGGAAGCATCACCCAGGACCGTGTCCTCATATCACTGGTGTTTGTTTTCAGTGCGGCCAGGAGGGTCAAATGAAGAGATATTGTCCCACTTTGGCCGGTACAGTGAGTGGTTCGGGGAGTGTTGGTGGTTCTCAAACCACTATCTATCAGCCACCGCGGTATCAGCAGCAGCCTTCGCCGCAGCAGCGTCAGCAGTCGCAGCCATCGCAACGACATCATTCTCAGTCTTCTTCGAGAGGACACTCATCGCGCCCGCGTGCTCAGGGGCAGGTGTTTGCGCTGAACCAGGAGCAGGCTCAGGCAGACAGTGAGAACATGATTGCAGGTACTTTTAGTTTGTGCGGTTTTACTGCTTATCTTTTGATCGATACCGATGCTTCGCATTCATTCATATCAGCTCGGTTTGTTAAGAGGCATAGATTACCTTTTGTTTCCTTAGACTTCTTGTTAGCGGATTCGACTCCGATGGGTCAGGAAGTCTTAGCTAAGCGTCTTGTTTTGGGTTGTATTTTGGGATTTGAGGGACATCTGTTGAGCGCTAACCTGATGGTTTTAGCGATGGATGACTTTGATGGTATCATCGGGATTGATCTTCTGACTTCATATCGAGCGGTAGTGGATTGCTACCAGAGATTTGTCCAGTTTTGCCCCGAGGCTGAGGATGCTTGGTATTTCTATGGTGAGGGAGCGCGACCCCCGATGCCAGTGGTTTCTGCTCTGAAAGCCCGACGTGCTTTAGATTCTGGCGGGGAAGGCTACCTGATCTATGCGATTGATGCATCCTTAAAGGGTCCGGACATGGAGGAGATACCAGTAATCAGTGAGTTTCCGGATATGTTTCCCGACGAGATTCCAGGGTTACCACCTGTGCGAGAGATCGAGTTTGGCATTGACTTATTGCCAGGGACAACGCCAATTTCCCGAGCACCGTACCGATTAGCTCTATCTGAGATGCGAGAGTTGCAGCAGCAGTTGCAGGATCTTCTTGATAAGGGCTACATTCGACCCAGTGTTTCACCTTGGGGAGCCCCGGTTCTATTCGTCAAGAAGAAGGATGGTTCGATGCGTTTGTGAATTGACTATCGTCAGTTGAACAAAGTGACAGTAAAGAACAAGTATCCTCTCCCACGGATTGACGATCTGTTTGATCAATTGCAGGGTACTTCTGTCTATTCCAAGATCGACTTGCGTTTTGGGTATCATCAGTTGCGAGTTAGAGACGAGGATGTTTCGAAGACAGCATTTCGTACTCGATATGGGCACTATGAGTTCTTAGTGATGCCATTTAGTCTGACGAATGCTCCAACTGTTTTCATGGATTTGATGAACAGGGTTTTCCAAGAGCTCTTGGATAAGTTCGTTGTAGTGTTCATCGATGACATCCTTGTGTATTCTCGTAGCATGGATGAACATGCCTTTCATCTTCGTACTATTTTACAAACCTTGCGAGAGCATCAGTTGTATGCTAAGCTCAGCAAGTGTGACTTCTGGATTGACCGAGTTGTGTTCCTTGGTCATGTCATTTCTAGAGATGGAGTATCAGTGGATCCTAGCAAGACAGAGGCTATTCTTAATTGGTCGCGCCCAATGATAGCATCTGAGATTCGTAGTTTCTTGGGTTTGGCCGGATACTACCATCGATTCGTGGAGAATTTCTCTCAGATAGCCAGGCCTTTGACACAGTTGACGCAAAAGGATGTTTCTTTTGAGTGGTTTTTCGCGTGCGAAGACAGTTTTCGTGAGTTGAGACGTCGATTGACGACTGCTCCAGTGCTATCCTTGCCGACTGGATCTGGTGGTTTCGTAGTCCACACCGATGCTTCTCTTCAGGGTTTGGGGTGTGTGTTGACTCAAAATGGGCATGTGATTGCCTATGCCTCCAGGCAACTAAAGACTCAAAGGGGAATTATCCCGTACATGATCTAGAGCTTGCAGCCATTGTCTTTGCTCTGAAGATATGGCGTCATTATTTGTACGATGAACGATTCCAGATTTTTACTGATCATAAGAGTTTGAAGTACCTGTTCACTCAGGCAGAATTGAACATGCGGCAGCGCCGTTGGATGGACTTGCTGAAGGACTATGATTGCGAAATCAATTACCATCCAGGATCTTCTAATCCGGTTGCTGATGCGCTTAGTCGCAAGATTTATTTGAGTTCCCTTCATACCCGTGCAGTGTCACGAATGGTCGAAGAGTGTTGTTCCTTGGGTTTCACTTTCCGTCATAAGAAGGAACAACAGGGAGTACGTGTTGCGTCTGTGCTTGTCAAGCCAGCCTTGTATAGACGTATTCGTGAGGCACAGGGTGTTGATCCCAAGATGCAGAGATTAGCCCGATTCACTGAGGGTGAGAATTCAGCTGGTTTCCATTTTCAGGCGGATGGTTTGTTGTGTCTTTCTGGCCGTGTGGTTGTTCCTGATGATTCCACACTTAGAGATGAGATCTTATCGCAAGCTCATCATAGTAGGTTCTCAGTACATCCTGGCAGCATGAAGATGTACAAAGATCTACGTACTCGATTTTGGTGGAAAGGAATGAAGCGCAGCATTTATCAGTTCGTGTCCCGATGCCTTGTGTGTCAGCAGGTCAAGGCAGAGTATCGTCGACCCGGAGGTCTACTTCACAATCTCGATATTCCTGAGTGGAAGTGGGAGCATGTGACGATGGTCTTTGTCACCCACTTGCCTATGTCTTCCAGGAATTGCGACGCGATTTGGGTTGTTGCTGACCGATTGTCGAAATCCGCGCATTTCTTACCATATAATCGGGATTTCACCTTCGACAGGATGGCACGTCTGTATGTGCAAGAAATTTTCCGTTTGCATGGTATTCCACTGAGTATTGTGAGCGACAGAGATCCTCGTTTCACCTCAAGATTTTGGGGGAGTTTTCAGCATGCTCTTGGTACCACTTTGAGTTTGAGCACAACGTATCATTCAGAGACTGATGGACAATCGGAGAGGACTATCCATACTCTCGAGGACATGCTTCGAGCTACCGTAATGGATTTTGGCCCAGCATGGCATGATCATTTTCCATTGGTGAAGTTCGCTTATAACAATAGCTACCATAGCAGCATTGGCATGGCACCATTTGAGGCTCTTTATGGACGTCGTTGTCGTACACCTTTGTTTTGGGACGAGGTTGGTGAGCGGCAGGTGGAGGGTCCTCAGATGATTCAGCAGATGACTGATGCAGTAGAATTGATCCGACGCAGGATTAAGGCATCCCAGGATTGACAGGCTAGCTACGCGAACACTCACCGCAGGCCACTTAATTTTGAAGAAGGAGAGTATGTATTCTTGCGTGTATCACCTTTCCGAAAGGTGATGAGGTTTGGTCTCAAGGGTAAGTTGTCACCAAGATTTATTGGTCCTTTCGAGATTTTCGAGAAAGTTGGAGACGTGGCTTATCATCTAGCCTTGCCACCAAATCTTTCGGAGATCCACGATGTGTTCCACGTGTCTTTGTTGAGGTAGTATGTGGCGGACGAGTTGCATATTTTGCATCCGACCAAGGTAAAGGTAGATCGGGATCTATCGTATGTGGAGAAACCCCTGCGGATTCTTGACAAGAAGGACAAGGTACTTCGTAACAAGCGAATACCATTGGTTATGGTACAGTGGAAACACAGAGGTACAGAGGAAGCTACTTGGGAGTTGGAGAGTCGGATGTTAGCCGAGCACCCCGAGTTGTTTTAAGATTTTGTACTCTGTTGTATCGAATGTATATTGTTTAGTTGTAATAAGAGCATTGATTTTTGCGTAATATGTTTTCCTTAAAAAGTAATTTCGAGGACGAAATTTCTTAAGTGGGGGAGAATGTAGTGACCCGCAATTAATCAAGGTAATTAAGGAAATTAATTACTAAATTTTGCCTAAAATTATCCGAAGTGGATCGGAAGCTCCGAAGCACAGATCGGAAGCTCCGATTTGGATCGGATGTTCTGTTGGAGGATCGGACGTTCCGTTCTGGCTAGGGCTGGCGTCATCACCAACGTCAGCAAGATGACATCACTGCTTACGCACGTGAGGTGTTCCGATGTCACGATCAGACGCTCCGTTCGCGATCGGACGTTCCGATGAGGGATCGGACATTCCGATCGCCGTCTATAAATAAGGGGTCCGAGCCCTCATTCTGTGCACCGATTTCCCCTCCTTTCCTCTGGTTTTCGAACCTTCTTACTTAGATCTACGGAGTTCTAGGCATCCTATTGGGAATCCGGAAGTTGCCTAGCGATCCCGGCGTTGTAGCGGAGGTGTGCCTAAGTTTTGAGGCGATTCTACACCAGCGGGCTGATGACGGACGAAGGTACAATTTGGCTTCCTAAAAATATTTAGGAGTATGCAATAGATTAGTTAAGGCTTTTAGAGCGTTTATAGTAATGCATGGACTTTTGCATGTGTAGACGCAGTAGAGCAAACTTGTAGGCTTTGGACCTAGACGGGTGTGCTAGGAGTTGACCTGCAGTGTTAGAGGTACGTAAGTACTGACCGAGATAGCCGGCATGATATTTATACATATGTGTGTGATGCATGATGTATGTGCTGTATTGGCTATGTTTTACTGTTTTTAGCACATGCATATGTTTTTACGGAGACTGCATCGGGTATGATGTGAGTCATGACAGTTTCCATCAATCGAGGCGATTCTTCCTGAGGATTCGTGTCTTGGGAATATACGAGTACCACGCGGAGTCGCTCTCTTGCCCGGTACTGTGTATTCCAGGCTCCATGAGTAAAGTGATTTAACCCTGATTTTTAAAGTCATGTGCATGCTCATATTTGTATTTATATCATTGCTTCCGTATTGAGCGTAGTCGCTCACGCCCTTTATGTTTCGTGTTTTGGGACACCTTGTGGCGGGTCAGGTCTGAGGCTGGATGGTCCCGATGGTTCCCAGCAGGGTTGAGGTTGCTACCGTGCAGAGGTAGTTGGTTAGAGATTCTGATACCCTAATTTCGATTTGGTTGTATAAAGAATTATACACTTTTTCTATCGTCGGTTGTATTCTGCCGATTGGATTTGTTGTACTTTGGAATTATCCACTATTTAACTCTTTAATTATTGTTGCTTGCGCTAATCACTCTGATTAGGTAGTGGATCCGGGTAGGGTCGCTACATAATCGGTCAATACACCTCAAGGATATTGAAAGAACTTTAATACAAATACTTGTACACAATTAATCACAACATAAAACGAAAGTATCGAGATAACAATTATAATATCAAATCATTACGCTGACTCGTGATTATTCCAAGTGTTTCAAATACCCATACGTGCGTAGAACCAACAACCCAACTTTAGAAACGGCTCAACTCTTAACAAAAGAAATCACTCCAAAAATATATATTCATATATATCGTCAACTCTTAGGCCATATCTAAAGCTTAAATTATACTCGACGTCGAAACCAAAATTTATAACAATTGTGTTATGCCACATCTAACCGATTACACAAACCTATAAAAATTTACACCTTCATCATTCGGTCATCACAACATCTATAAGTCAGGCTGACAAGTTCCAAAACCTATTTATTTAAATGTAGTGACTTGAACGTCAAACCCAATACAGCTTACTTGGTAACACCAACCATGCGACCCTTAAGTATTATAAAAGATTATCCAATTCTTTATCAAAATAACTCCACAATTATTCTTATTCTCAAAGATTCAAGAACCTAATACAAAATATATTTATCATAAATTTATACCTCATATAATTAAGAGTACAAACTTAAAACCACAAACCATCAAACTATAACCTTATAGTACAAGTGTCAACTCCAAAAAAAAATCATGACTTCTTCGTCAAAGGAAAAACCTTAATAGTTAAATGAATGACAATATGGTATCTGTGAACCCAACTAGCATAATTTGACACATGCGAACTTAATTCCCAAAAATATATACTAGACTCTATAAAGTAACATTTTAAATTCACCAAAGAAGAAAATGATAAAACCCTCGATTAATCATTCTTGCGAGAAATCCTACTCTTGCCTCAAGCAATAATTTTATTGCTATCACAAAAACTTAATACATCTTATTGGAATTTACCTTTATTGTTCTATTTATCGCTAAATCTTTATAAAAATTTCCTAGATAGGCCCGCTACCTCTTACCATCACAAACCCAATAATTTACCAATGAAATTATTCTAACTTAAAATCAATAATTTACTACAAAAATTCAAGTGACAACCCATATATCATAAATATCAAACTTAGTTTTAACAACATAAAACTGAATTCCCAAATTCGAAATTCCTTGCGGTCCACCTGTCGTATAACATGTCTTGGGGCATAGCGTCACCATACATTCTTCACGTAAATCGCAATGCATAACTAAGTATTTTAAAACTTCGCTAACATGAAATCTTAAATCATTACATATGCTTCTTATAGATCATAAGAAAAACAATTTAAAACTTACAGACCGATAGTGAGATTTTTGAGCTTCACGTGGAAGATGGACACCCTCCAAGGGTGCTTTGATACCAATTGAAACACCTACTACTACTAAAACTTAAATGCGGAATTTTTTTTCTTTTTTTTAAATAATAACTAAAAATATTACTATACATATATGCCCATACACATATGTATAAACATGCAAGTAAAATATTTCTTTTTAAATAAAATATCTCAAATAATAATAAACAACTAATAATTTAAAAAAGGTTTCATGCATGAAATAAAGATAATAAGTATTACATGTTCAAAACCCTCATATGCGGAAATAACTAAAATAAAAATATAATTTGTTTAAAATTCAACAACATAATAAACTGTATCTGAAAATAACACTAAATTCTGCAACGGTCACGGGGCCACTGTTCCGTGAGCTCATACACCCTCACCACCGGTAGGAGCTATAAAGAAATCATCTGACTCACCTGCACCATATAAGCGTAGTGAGCCTAGGGGCTCAACATGTCTAATCCTTTATAACAAAGGTTAAAATAATACATCAAATAATCATACTAATACATATACATGATACATGAACATGAATGGAAACATTTTCATAACATAAATGCTGAATCATAATCTTAAACATAATCATAATCTTTTCTTCGTCATACATAACATAGTTGAGCATGGTATTTTTGAAACAGTCTATGGTCCTATCCGTAAGTGTGACGCTTATCTGTGCCGACTGATCAGTCTCCTGAACTAACATACGTGACGGTGATAAATCACCTCCTATGGTAGTAAACTACCTCATAAATCATATGGTGGATAACCACCCTTACGTCACACTACATCAATTTCCATCAAGAAAATATTTTATTGCTCAACACATACATAATCATAATCATATAAAATTTTCATGAATGCATGCACTGAAAATTTGTCCGGAATATATATTTAATTGATTTTCATAATATACATACTTATACTTAAAAATATTTTCATGCACTAAAATAATTAAATATATATTTCGGACTTAGGGATTTTTCATGGGTTGATCCAGACTGCTGTTCACTCCTTCTGAGCCTATTAAACTTACATAAAAGCCCAATATAAATAAATTCTTAATTAAATATCATTAATCATAAATGAGCACCTAGAAGACTTCAAGACGTTTCAAGAAAGCCAAAAACCAGCCCAAACGGAGTCCTAACGAAGGAGAACGAACCAAAACAAAATCTGCCTAATTTTTGCTCGCGCGCTGCGCGCGACGCCGGAATTACGGCCGTTCGGCCGCCCAATTCCGACCATCACTGGCTAGAGAACTACCTGAGATAACTTCCTCTATGTCTTGGGGTTCTAACCCAATTGGAATCACCCTCAAACCCGTCCTATACAGTGCACACGAACCATTTTCCCAAAACCGCTCAAACTGTAGCCTTCTATGCAACCAGAAGATATTGTTTCGATTCAGACCAACCTTAGCTAAAACCACTCAAACCACTCGACCCTAGGGACCCTAAGACATGCCCCCAGATGTTGAGCAGCCACCTGGACCATTCCCATGCACAAAAACGTGAGGGAATGTCATGAACAAGAACAAAACATGAAACCTTCAACATCACAATCGATACCTTGCATGCACACACTGAAATTTTCATAAAAAACATAAAATAACAGTCATGAAAATGATTAGATAGCTTATATGGTGTTAAAGGAAGGAATTAAACATGCCTTGTTAATTATAACGAAGATTTATGCGTATACGGGGCTCTGGGACGACGAACGAGCCAAGAACTTGAATAATCCTTGAATAACTCGGCTATGGAGGCTGCTATCTGCTGAAAAACGTGAGGGAGGAGGTGGAGGAGATGGGGTTGGCGGCTGATGGGGACAACGTAGGGTACGGTGATTTTTAGAATTATTTTGGGTAGATTTAGGTCAATAATTGATATAAATTAATTAGGTAGATAATATAATCATAAAATATAAAATTTTAAACTCTTGAAATACATAAAAATCTGATATAAAAGTATAAATCCCGAAATATTAAAATAGGCTATTTTTAAAATTCAATAAAAGTCAATACATGGACTAATTTTGGCTAAAAATAAACCCTTAAATAAATATATAATTAAATACTAAAATTTTCTTGACAAAATACCTTAAAATATTATTTTAAGACTCATAAAACTCATAAAATATTTTTGGCTAAAAAGATTGGTATATCGTAAGTCCACGGTCCAGTCTACGCGATCAAATAAATAAAATTCTCAAAAATTTAAAAATTCTAATATTGCGGGTTAAATGCTAAAATAAATTAAATCATACATATAAATCACATAATAACACATAAATACATTTAACCCTTATTTTAATAATTAATTTCTCCTAATTATGCATGCGGATTTACGTTTTAAAATTTTCGGGCACTACAACAAAATTGGTAATACACATCACTCTAAAGACAACGGTTTTACAGAAAACCGTTGTGTTTTGGCCTATAACAACGGTTTTTAGAAAAACCGTTGTTAATGAGCGTTTTTTTAAATTGAAGACAACGGTTTAATAAAAACCGATGTTGTTTTGGCTATACGACAACGGTTTTAAAAACCGTTGTCTATGAGCGTTTTTTTTAAAATAGACAATGGTTATTTTCAAGCGTTGTGTTTGTGTGTTGTCTTTTAGGTTTTTTATTTTTATTTTTAAAAAATATTATTTTTTTTAGAATAAAAAAAAATAAAATAAAAATAGTTAAAACTTCATAATAACGTGGACTCTTTTCCCCCACAAATATTTACAAGTTATAATTGGGGATCGGGAAAACTCTTTCATGGCTAGCCCTAAATCGATCGTGCTTCATCTTTAGCTCTCCCCTTCGTAGATCGATTTTATGTTTCTGCCCTTTTACTTGAATCGATTCTCTGTTCTATTTTCCTACATCGATCGATTGTCTCTTAGCTTTTTCCCTTTTGCTGCTCGTACGTTTGTGAACATCGATCGAAGCGTATTCTCTCCGATCCGACGGCGGCAGAAGGAAGAATACGTTGTGGGCGCTCGGGAGCTTCGTGATATGGTGGGTTTTCTCCTTTTATGTGTATATTTCTGTTTCTTGTATGGTTTTATCTTCATTATTTTTAAGTCACAAAGCCCGACCCTTCATCTTTTCTTTGTCCCCAATTCTCTATTCTTCTACGATATAATTGTCTGCTCACTTTGCACAGCTCGTGCGTCTTGGTGCTATATATTGTAGGTAGAGGCCCTAGGGCTTGTTGTTGGGATTTCATGTGTCCCAGAAATTCTTTATTTTACACCATCTATTGCATTTGGATCCACTTATAATATAATATTTACTCAATCGTTTTTAAATTGAATATTTTCAAATTAGCTAGATTTCATGTGGATACGCGGGAAAAAATACAAGGAAAGAAAACGATCGAGTCGTCCCTTTCTAGCTTTCTGTAAACTCTTGTAAAGAACCCTTATGACTCCCTCGATCTCTTCACTATCATCCGATCCATCGAGAATGTATATGCACAGTAGCCTCAATGTCATCATTCGAACTATCTTGTACTACGAGATTCCCTGTATCCCATCCAAGACTATCTCCTTTTTCCTCCAAGATCACAAGATTTCCATCTCTTGAAATCTGTAGCGAACCGTTCCGATCATTCAAAGGCTTTTCTCTGTTAGCTACCCATATCATAGTCATCTCTGGGATAGTATGTAATGCCCGAAATTATTTAATTTTAATTCGAGAATATTTAATTTGGGAAGATTGGAGTTTTGATTTAAATTCTAATATTCTTAAATTTATTAGGATTGAAATTGAATGAAATAAGAAGTTGAGGACCAAATTGCAATTTTTGAATAGTTAAGGGGCTAAAGTGCAATTATTATGGAAGTTATCAGATTTTGGAAGTGATTACTCAGCATGCACGTGTGATTCACATAATCCATCAGACATTTTAGAGGCAAGAACCGAGAGCAAGAAATAGAAAATCTTCAAGCTTTTTCCTCATCTTCCAATTCACATATCTTTTGATCCGGGTATCCGTTTTTGATTCCGAAAGATGTTCTGGAATCCTTGAAATGAGACCTTTGATTTGATGTAAGTTTTCTCTTAGTTCATCATGCTTTGGGAATTAGAAATTGACAGATATCAGATTTGTGTATGGAATGGTGTTGATGAGCTTCTATATCTTGTTTTATTGAAGTTGGGTGGAGGAATGATTGTTGTATCATGTACTTATGATTTCTCAGCTAAAATTCGATGTATATGCTTGCTGATATGTTGAGGATTATGCTGTTTTGAATCCTATACAGCTGATGTGAATGTTAGATTGATTATAGTTGCGTTCGGGATTGCCGAGTTATATCGATATGCCGTTGAACCTAGGATTTGAAGCAATTTGCTATTGTTTTTGGACTAAGATGTTGTTGGGTTATTAGCTGATGATTCCTTGGTTTGTATGCTATGAATTCAGCGCATAAACAGGGCACGTAAACTCGAGAACGTCAACTTTGAAACCAATAAAAGAAGGAACAAGGTTTGAAACTATTCTACATTCAAGTTGTATGGTTTTGAGCAGATTTTGAGTCAAGGCTTATATTGGTTTATTTTACAGCTTTGGACAGTTAGAGGACACCATACACATCACATTTGAAAGGTAAAAGTGGACTACTACTTGAATGGGACTATAACTCGAGATGGTTTGTATCGAGTTCCCTAAATCACATACTTATTTGCTTATGTGCTTTTATATGTTTCCTATGAAAGTTTGAATGAGGCTTGATGTTAATGAATGTGATTTGATTGATATATATTGCATTCATCTTGAAGGACTTATTCTTTGATTTCGAAATGAACGGAAACGTTCGATTAGACGATTTGAGGGATTGTATATGTATGGCCTGGGTGGTTGTTTTATCCTAGCGTCTGATTTACATATATGATGGTTTCAAAGTCTATGGAAGTGAGATAAGTAGCCCCACCTAGATCGGAAGAGTCGGTGGATTAGTTATGATATCTACTTCTCGAGATCCCAACCGATAAAATGAGAGATTTGTTAGAGAACCTGGTTTTAAAAACATGCATTGTCTTTATTGATATCATGAGCTTGATATATGTTTTATATGCGTGTTTAGTTTCTTTTACTGGGAAATTTATTTCTCACCGGAGTTATCCGACTATTGTTTGTTGTATGTGTCATTGCAATAGGAGGGAGTGGAACCAGACAAAAGCGAACGTGAAGAACAAAGGATAAGAAGATAGCATGATGATCCGAGTGTAGATGGTTGTGTGAGCTGTCATGATGTTGTTGAGTGTCTTAAACTTGAGCATGTTAGAGCTACTTGCACCAAGACTTGTTGATGATTAAGTTGTGGTCTTGTTGTTGTTCATAGGATTTGAATGGGGATATGTAAATCCTTGAGACATTATAATGTAGCTTGATCTTGAATGTGTAACATTGCTTCTTGCATGTTTATGAGCCTTTATTGTTATGATTTTAAAGTCTTGTGATGGTCAATTCCTATCAATTACATCATGTTAGAATGCATGTTAGCTTATGTTATTGATATATGCTTTGTATGAGATGATAGGAATTTGATTATTGAAGGAAAGAACTTGTTCATGACGGCAAATGTTTCTATTATTTTTCTACTGGAACTGTGCCCGCTCGATCGGGCAATTCCTACCGATCGAGCGAGGTTGTTATATCAGGAACAGAACACTTGAAAGAAGTGGCTCGCTCGATCGGTCATTTCTTGCAGATTGAGCGAGGCCACTATTATCTGCACCCGAGAGTTTGAGCATTGT
The DNA here is from genome assembly GCF_033568475.1 of Henckelia pumila. Taxonomy (NCBI): domain Eukaryota; kingdom Viridiplantae; phylum Streptophyta; class Magnoliopsida; order Lamiales; family Gesneriaceae; genus Henckelia; species Henckelia pumila. The sequence goes on along the minus strand of NC_133122.1, from coordinate 46,048,280 downwards.
GCTCGTTCGATCGGTAGATGTTTACCGATCGAGCGAGGTGCTCCCATTTTAAAATTTTTTTTTATTTTGTTTAGACATTGATTATTGTCTATTCTATTTGATGATTTGATTATCGAGAGATTAGAACTCGGGTCGTCACAACAGGTGGTATCAGAGCAAGAAAATTCTGGACTTAGATAGACTGTGAGTGAGGTAGATCGAGTCTTCTGCCTTACTTATTTATGGATTCATGCTATGATTTAATTACATGATTGAATTACATGTTGTAAATGCTAGCATGGTTTACTTTCAAGTATTTTATTACATGATGTTGTATTTATTTTATTTGAAAGTATAATTATGATGATTAAAGATGCATGCTTACTGGAATATCTGGAATGATTAGAGGCATGTGTTCTGTAAATTATGATATGCTACCTGATTATCGGAATTGATTGGAAGCATGTCTTGGTTGTGTACTTGGATTATTTATTTTACACCTGAATCAGAACCGAGTCTTGATCAGAGGTAAGATGATCAGAGGAGGACTGAGATTGATTTGAGGATTATGGTGTCCTAACCATTTTGATAATCAGATATGTCTCGAAGACCAGGACGACCTCATCTTAGACCACGGGCTCTTACTCCGATGCCAAAACAGACAGTTCCTATACATCTGCCAGAACAGACAGTGGTAACACCGATTGTGCCTCAAGCTACAGTCCCGAGTAATGAATAGGGAAGCACTTCAAGAGACATGACCGATATGACTGCGACTCCAATGGAAACACTACTGAAAAGATTTCAATCCTACAAGCCGCCAACCCTGAAAGGTACCGAGAATGCAGTTGAATGTGAAGGATGTCTTGATGATATGGAGATGTTATTTGATTCACTTGATTACGGTGATGAGCGGAGAGTCAGACTTATTGGTCATCAGTTGCATGAAGTTGCAAAAAGCTGGTGGTTCACAGAGCGTAGAGGAACTGTTCTGAACTGGAATGTCTTCAAAACTGAGTTTTACCAACGCTTCTTTCCAGTGTCTTATCGTAAAGACAAGGGTGCCGAATTTGCTAATCTGAGGCAGGGAAACTTAAATATTGAAGACTATGTTGCAAAATTCACGACATTGCTACGTTTTGCTCCACATGTTGCAGATAGTGACAAGGCTATGGCTGATCAGTTCATTAATGGACTGAATCCTGATGTTTTTACATTGGTAAACACAAGGCGACCGAATAATTTTGCTGATTCCTTGAACAGTGTCAAAGGAGCAGAAGCTGGCTTGATACAGCAGCGAGGAGCTTCGTATGTTGCTCAGCCTCCGAGACAGTCACAACCTTCAGCTCCAACTCCGCAACAGTCTTCTCGATTTGAAAGTGGTGGCAACAGCAGTGGTAAGAAAGGATATTTGCAAGCTCGAGGAAAACCGTTTAAGAAGTCTGAGAGCAGTTCTTCGAGTTCCAGTGGCACGAAACCGAAGTCGGGAGTGTTTTGTAACAATTGTAGTGGAGGACATCCAACCGATCAGTGTCGAGGGATATCTAGGAGGTGCCATATATGCCATCAGACTGGCCATTTTGCAAGGGTATGTCCTCAGAGAGGTTCTGGACAGGCACGAGGTGCAGAGTCATCACGATCAGTGGCTCAACCCGCAAGACAAGCCTCTTCTGTCCATTCCTTTCAAACGCCACCTCCACAACAACAATCAAGGCCAGGAGGAAGTCAGACAGGCAGTCAGCCTCAAAGACAGCAGGCTCATGTCTTTGCATTGACGGAGGAACAGGCACAGGGAGCACCAGACGATGTGATTGCAGATACCTGTTTTCTTTATGGTTATCCTGCATATGTATTGATAGATACATGTGCATCCCATACGTTTATCTCTGCACGATTTGCTTCATTGCATGCTTTGCCTGTCGAAACATTACCTGTTGTAGTATCTGTTTCTTCTCCTTTGGGGAAAGGTCTTATATCGATTCAGACAGTTAAGAATTGTTTGCTACAGTATGATGGTAATGAGATCAAGATAGATTGTTTTGTACTTAGTTTGTCTGATTTTGACTGCATTATCGGGATTGATATGCTAAACAAGTACAGAGCTACCGTCGATTGTTTTCAGAAGGTAGTGAGATTCAGACCCGAGATGGCTGGAGAATGGAAATTCTATGGTAAGGGTTCACGTGCTAAGATTCCTCTTATTTCTGTATTAGCTATGACCCGACTTTTGCAGAAAGGAGCGGAGGGATTTCTTGTATATGCAGTTGACATTTTGAAAGCTAGCCCGAACCTGGCTGATTTGCCAGTGGTTAGTGAATTTGCGGACGTTTTTCCTGATGAGATTCCAAGATTACCTCCGTATCGTGAGATTGATTTCAACATCAAACTGATGCCAGGAACTGCACCGATTTCGAAAGCACATTATCGAATGGCACCAGTTGAACTGAAAGAGTTGAAAGAACAGTTAGAAGATTTACTGGCCAAGGGATACATTCGACCAAGTGTTTCTCCTTGTGGAGCTCCAGTACTGTTTGTTAGAAAGAAAGACGGTTCAATGAGATTGTGCATCGACTACCGGCAACTGAACAAGGCAACGGTAAAGAACAAATATCCTTTGCCTCGTATTGATGATTTATTTGACCAGTTGCAAGGTTCTTCAGTGTATTTCAAGATCGATCTGAGATCTAGATACCATCAGCTGAGAGTTAGGGATTCTGATATTCCGAAAACTGCTTTCAGAACCAGGTATGGCCATTATGAGTTTATAATTATGCCGTTTGGTCTGACGAATGCTCCAGCTGTATTTATGGCTTTGATGAACCGTGTGTTTCAGAAATATCTCGATGACTTCGTGATTATTTTTATTGATGATATTCTGATATATTCGAAGAATTTGATTGATCATTCTGAGCATTTGAGAACTGTATTGAAGACTCTGAGATCTGAAAAGCTGTATGCTAAACTGTCGAAATGTGAGTTTTGGCTGAAACAGGTTGTCTTTCTTGGACATATCATATCTGGAAATGGTATTTCTGTTGATCCAAGCAAAGTAGAGGCAGTGATCAGTTGGTCAAGACCAACATCTGTTCCTGATATTCGTAGTTTCATGGATTTGGCTGGGTATTATCGCCGGTTCATTAAAGATTTTTCTAGTAATGCGAAGCCGATTACTCAGTTGACTCAGAAGAATACTCCATTTGTCTGGTCTGATGCTTGTGAATCAAGTTTTCTGGAGTTGAAGAAACGACTGACCAGTGCACCAGTCTTGACGATCCCTTCAGGGACTGGTGATTTCACTGTTTACTGTGATGCATCTCATCGAGGTTTGGGATGTGTTTTAATGCAGCGAGGGCATGTAATTGCTTATGCCTCAAGACAGTTGAAGCCTCACAAGACCAGATATCCTCTTCATGATCGTGAATTGGCCGCTATTGTATTTGCTTTGAAGATTTGGCGACATTATCTGTACGGGGAACAGTTTGAGATTTATTCTGATCACAAGAGTCTGAAATATCTGTTTTCACAGTCAAAATTGAATATGAGACAGCGACGATGGCTTGATTTACTGAAAGATTTTGATTGTGAAATTAAGTACTATCCGGGGAAATCGAATGCAGTAGCTGATGCATTGAGTCAAAAGGTATGTTCTTTATCCTTATCGACGATTGGTGTATCAAATTTGATTGAAAACTGTTGTCTATCTGGATTAGTATTTGATACAAATTATCAGCCTCTGCGACTTTATCAAATTCAAGTTGAACCATCATTGTTGTTGCGAATTAGAGATGCTCAGAAAAATGATCAAAATGTGCAGAACTCGATTGAGAAAGTTCGATCAGGGCATGTATCTGAATATCGGGTTCGAGATGATCTTCTTTATGTTCACAATCGCCTTGTAGTGCCTGATATTTCTGATGTGCGACAACAACTACTGAAAGAGGCGCATTGTAGTCGTTATAGTATTCATCCTGGAGGTAGGAAGATGTATAACGATTTGAAGACTCGATACTGGTGGAAACCAATGAAGTCCGATATCACTGATTTTGTGTCTCGATGTCTTAATTGCCAACAAGTGAAGGCTGAAAGGAAGAAACCGCCTGGTTTGTTACAGAGTTTATCAGTGCCTAAATGGAAATGGGATCATATATCCATGGACTTCGTGACGAGATTACCTCGATCTTCTAGAGGTTACGATGCTATCTGGGTGATTATTGATAGATTGACGAAATCAGCATGTTTTATACCTTATCGTATGACGTATAGACATGATCAGATGACAGAAATTTATGTCAGAAAAGTTGTCAGATTGCATGGAGTGCCGAAGTCTATTGTATCAGATCGTGTACCTCGATTTACATCTCACTTCTGGCATAGTTTACAGAGTGCTTTGGGTACTCAGCTACACTTGAGCATAGCTTATCATCCACAGACAGACGGACAGTCTGAACGTACCATTCAGACTTTGGAGGACATGTTGAGGGCTGTAGTGCTTGATTTTGGCACGAGTTGGCAAGATTCATTACCACTTTGTGAATTCTCGTACAACAATAGTTATCAATCGAGTATTGAAATGGCTCCGTTTGAAGCTTTGTATGGAAGAAAATGTCGATCTCCTCTTTTCTGGGATGATATTTCAGAGGTACCTGATACTGGACCTGATATGATTCGAGATATGACTGAACAAGTGAAGCTTATTTAGAAAAGAATGAAGACAGCTCAGGACAGACAAGCGAAGTATGCCAATATTCGACGTCAACCTTTGTCTTTTGAACAGGGGGATTGTGTATTTCTGAAGATTTCTCCGTTCAGAGGCACTGTACGATTTGGCAAACGAGGGAAGTTGTCTCCACGCTACATTGGTCCGTATGAAATTCTGGAGAAAATAGGCAATCTCGCCTATCGATTAGCTCTTCCTCCGGCTTTATCTGGAATACATGATGTTTTTCATGTATCGATGCTTCGCAAATACCTTGCCGATGAATCTCATGTGCTTCAATCTGATGAGGCTGAACTCGACGAGACTTTGAGTTATTTCGAAAAACCTATTCAGATTCTTGATCGTAAAGAGAAGCAACTTCGAATGAAGACTATTCCTCTTGTGAAAGTTCAGTGGCGTCGTCATGGTATTGAAGAAGCTACTTGGGAGACTGAATCAGATATGCGACAAAGATTTCCAGATTTATTTTCTTGATGTGAGTCTCCTTCAGTTTTCTGTTATCTGATATATCATATATGATATGTTGATCAAACTTGAGATTTCGAGGACGAAATCGTGTCTTAGTGGGGGAGAATTGTAACGCCCGGAATTATTTAATTTTAATTCGAGAATATTTAATTTGGGAAGATTGGAGTTTTGATTTAAATTATAATATTCTTAAATTTATTAGGATTGAAATTGAATGAAATGAGAAGCTGATGACCAAATTGCAATTTTTGAATAGTTGAGGGGCTAAAGTGCAATTATTATGGAAGTTATCAGATTTTGGAAGTGATTACTCAGCATGCACGTGTGATTCACATAATCCATCAGACATTTTAGAGGCAAGAACCGAGAGCAAGAAACAGAAAATCTTCAAGCTTTTTCCTCATCTTCCAATTCACATATCTTTTGATCCGGGTATCCGTTTTCGATTCCGAAAGATGTTCTGGAATCCTTGCAACGAGACCTTTGATTTGGTGTAAGTTTTTTCTTAGTTCATCATGCTTTGGGAATTCGAAATTGACAGATATCAGATTTGTGTATGGAATGGTGTTGATGAGCTTCTATATCTTGTTTTATTGAAGTTGGGTGGAGGAATGATTGTTGTATCATGTCCTTATGATTTCTCAGCTATAATTTGATGTATATGCTTGCTGATATGTTGAGGATTATGCTGTTTTGAATCCTATACAGCTGATGCGAATGTTAGATTGATTATAGTTGCGTTCGGGATTGCCGAGTTATATCGATATGCCGTCGAACCTAGGATTTGAAGCAATTTGCTATTGTTTTTGGACTAAGATGTTGTTGGGTTATTAGCTGATGATTCCTTGGTTTGTATGCTGTGAATTCAGCGCATAAACAGGGCACGTAAACTCGAGAACGTCGACTTCGAAACCGATAAAAGAAGGAACAAGGTTTGAAACTATTCTACATTCAATTTGTATGGTTTTGAGCAGATTTTGAGTCAAGGCTTATATTGGTTTATTGTACAGCTTTGGACAGTTAGAGGACACCATACACATCACATTTGAAAGGTAAAAGTGGACTACTACTTGAATGGGACTATAACTCGAGATGTTTTGTATCGAGTTCCCTAAATCACATACTTATTTGCTTATGTGCTTTTATATGTTTCCTATGAAAGTTTGAATGAGGCTTGATGTTAATGAATGTGATTTGATTGATATATATTGCATTCATCTTGAAGGACTTATTCTTTGATTTTGAAATGAACGGAAACGTTAGATTAGACGATTTGAGGGATTGTATATGTATGGCCTGGGTGGTTATTTTAGCCTAGCGTCTGATTTACATATATGATGGTTTCAACGTCTAGGGAAGTGAGATAAGTAGCCTCACCTCGATCGGAAGAGTCGGTGGATTAGTTATGATATCTACTTCTCGGGATCCCAACCGATAAAACGAGAGATTTGTTAGAGAACCTATTTTTAAACACATGCATTGTCTTTATTGATATCATGAGCTTGATATATGTTTTATATGCGTGTTTAGTTGCTTTTACTGGGAAATCTATTTCTCACCGGAGTTATCCGGCTATTGTTTTGTTGTATGTGTCATTGCAATAGGAGGGAGTTGAACCAGACAAAAGCGAACGTGAAGAACAAAGGATAAGAAGATAGCATGATGATCTGAGTGTAGATGGTTGTGTGAGCTGTCATGATGTTGTTGAGTGTCTTAAACTTGAGCATGTTAGAGCTACTTGCACCAAGACTTGTTGATGATTAAGTTGTGGTCTTGTTGTTGTTCATAGGATTTGAATGGGGATATGTAAATCCTTGAGACATTATAATGTAGCTTGATCTTGAATGTGTAACATTGCTTCTTGCATGTTTATGAGCTTATTGTTATGATTTTAAAGTCTTGTGATGGTCAATTCCTATCAATTACATCATGTTAGAATGCATGTTAGCTTATGTTATTGATATATGCTTTGTATGAGATGATAGGAATTTGATTATTGAAGGAAAGAACTTGTTCATGACGGCAAACGTTTTTGTTATTTTTCTATTGGAACTGTGCTCGCTCGATCGGGCAATTCCTACCGATCGAGCGAGGTTGTTATATCAGGAACAGAACACTTGAAAGAAGTGGCTCGCTCGATCGGTCATTTCTTGCAGATCGAGCGAGGCCACTATTATCTGCACCCGAGAGTTTGAGCATTGTGCTCGCTCGATCGGTAGATGTTTACCGATCGAGCGAGGTGCTCCCATTTTAAAAAAAAAAAATTTATTTTGTTTAGACATTGATTATTGTCTATTCTATTTGATGATTTGATTATCGAGAGATTAGAACTCGGGTCGTCACATAGTATTATACATTATACCAACATATATGTAACTACTGTTCATCGGGCTGAAGAATCCCAGTTTGAAATATTGTCCGCTTGAAATAACATTTCTGAGTCTCCAAGGGATTGATTGGCCCTTAACGTGTCTGTGGTTGTGCCGATTCCGGAGAAGTAACATGCAAATATAACCCAAGAAACTTGGAACATGGACAGTTCGTTCGTTTTACTACTGGAAACCATGTTTAATGTCGTGTTTTGCTCCACAAGTACATGTATGATACACAATGCAAGAGAATTGTGAGGTTTCAGTTGTATATTCTTGAAGAAATTTCTGAGAACAGGCTGATGTGATGTGATACCTGTTCCTCTGTTCAACAAAGAAAATTTGTGGTTTCCGAAGCCGTCTTATTATAGAAACTAGTTTACATTATTGAGAATTTGAATGATTCGGAATCATTTTAGTCAAAAAACAACTACTAGCTCAGGTCATGTTGCTATTTAAGGCCTCGACCTTGATCAGAGCCATACCTATTTAATTTAGATGAACAATAATTCATTTTGTCTTTAGATCATGTAAGTGATTGGTTATTAATTTAAAACATGCATATCATGTGTTAGGGTCATCTTTCATTCCACAAAATAATTTTATTTGTTAAGAAATTTGATATTAAATTTGGGACCATTAAAAGTTTTTGCAACTTGCCAATTGATATCTCGATATGATTTATAATTGATCCTTTCAAACCGATTGATTACAGCTTTGAAAATTGGTATTAATTAGTGAGATTAGTTAGTAAATAACATTATAAAAAAAATTAAATTACAATATTTAAGAAGGGGTCGAGGGATCAGTTTGGAATATTTCGAGATTGCTCTATGAAATTTTATTAGATTTTTTGTTGTTTTGCGAAAATTCATTTCTCATACTAAAAATTAATTACCATAAATAAAGAATTTATTTAAAATATAAGATATAAAGTAAAATAGACTTTAGATTAAATATTTTTTAAAAAAATAGTTAGTTTGATGGAATTTACTTAGTTTATTTTAGAAATAATATTTAAAAAATTAATTTGAGAAATCTTAATTAGTGAAATAAACATTTAGGTTCCTACCCCACGGTACCTCGACGTGTCCCTCTTTTATTCTCTTGTTATTAGTTTGTTATTATCCATGTTCATTCGTGTTTATGTATTTCCATTTCCAATATCATTTTTCCATCAATATGTTAACATGTCATGTGCATTGCAGGTTCTTAATTTAGCTTAAAGTGGAACATTTTGAATTTTATCGGAGAGCTGTAGGAACTTTACACGAGGTATATTAATTGAAATTATTTTTTGTGATGCACTTATTTAATGTGCAAGATGATTTTATGTTGTTTATCCTTCTTTTTTTGTACATTCTATGTAAACATATGCAAATTGAATCATTATTTATAAAGTACAGAAATGTAATCTCCTCTGCTTTGTGTCCAAAAATCTGTTCCGGCCTTTTATTTTCCTGCTGGGCTAGTTTATTTTGAGTATTACTATGTTATCATCAATGTTAATTAAGAAAATTGGACATATATGCTACTACTTATTCACTACAAGAATTCGGATAAATAAATTGATTATGATTTTTTTGTTATTATTCGTACTTGAGATTGTGTCAATATCTTGTTCTATGATGTACAATTTTTTGAAGGTAGGTGTTGTTTTATTTCTGGCTGCTTCGTTATATCTAAAATGGACAAAGAATAGATGTCTAAGCATAGACTATCAACTGAATATGATATTGGAGTAGAGTCTTTTTTGAAATTTGCATTGCAAAATGCCGACAATCCAGATGCAATCCCTTGCCCTTGTGCAAAATGTGGTAATATAAAGAAAAAAAATGTCAAAACAATAAGGGCACACTATGGAAGAAATTGATGAGGTGCGCTCCGAGATGGCTGAATGCATACAAGATCATATTTATGATTAGGTATATATATGGCTTTCATAATTTTGCGTTTTTATCCATCGGTGTTTGATTATTGGTATATCCAAAAATATAACATATGGTTGGATGTAGATTTAGATTTCTTTTTAATCTATTTATTGGTCATTTGTTAGTGATGATTGGTGGTATTTAATCGAGTTCAGGGCATTAATATATCCAAAAACGCCGATTTGAGTGGATCTTGAAAAAAGTTGTATTTAAAGGTTGCTTATTCAAAAACCGATTCGATCTTTTGTTTGTTTAGAATTTGGAACTTTTTCCGATCTAGTAATTTACTGTTATTTGGTTTTGGTATAAGAATCAGGTTAATATTACTACCTTTTAGCATTGATTAATTGTCCCTTGATTGTGAATCATCAATTTCTCTTGATACAAAAAAACCATGGCAGCAGATTTTGATGCATATAGTACGTGTACTTTTCACGCTTTCTCCATAAATTTTCTTAGAGAAGAGCTTATATATGCAAGCACTTGCAACCTTTTACGAAAACTGCTCCCTCTTCTAAAATATTTATAATGTTTTTCCTTTTGATACAACTTAATCTTTTTGCTCTTCTTTCCTTTCTGGGTGTTTAGATATTTTTACATAATCCTTATATTATTGGACTCCGTCTTTAGTTCTATAGTTTTGTTGATATTATAATTAAGTTTCTTACTTTTGCACTTGTCTATTTTATATTGTAGGTTTGTCCAAAGAGAAAAAAGGTTTGGATGGAGAGGGGCTAAAGATGTTAGTGGGGGAATTGCTTGTGGATGCTTTTGTGATGTCTTGTTCCAGAAAGTATTTGACAATGGAAATACAAGGCTTGTAGCACATTAATTTTATCTAAATTGATGTTTTGAACTTAATTTACTCGAAACTAGATAGATTATGATCAATTTGTAAGAATTGTAAGTTGTTTTGATCAACTAATGCACATTTTATGATGTTTTAAATATGAGAGCAATTAGTTTTTGTAAATTGATTGTGTATTTAGACTAAAATACAATGGTTTTAATTTTGATTAAAAAAAACTGGTGGCTAATTAGACTAAACACAACGGTTTTTTTTTCTAAAAAAACGTTGTTTATGTTGATCAAAGACAACGGTTTTAAAACATTGTAAACACACTAAAAGACAACGGTTAAAAAACGTTGTAAAACTGTTGTCTATTACGATCAAAGACAAGGGTGGAAAACTGTTATAAAATCGATGTCGTTTTTTATATAAGACAACGTTTTATTTTCAATAATACAACGCTTATACACCATTGTGGTTAAACATCTTAGACAACGGTTTTTTACCGTTGTCTATGACCGTGTTTTTAACAACATAGCCATTAACATCGGTTTTAAACCCCCCTTTAACAACGGTTTTTCACCCTTGTCTTTTGGCGTTTTTGTTGTAGTGGGGTGTTACAGCATGTACTGTAATACATATTCAAAGAACATTTGAAACGAAATATAAACGAGGCTAACGATACTTTCACACAAAATGGTCACATTCCACAAACACATCTACGAACTTGTTAAACAGCCAAACAAAAGACTCGATTTTCTCATCATTTAGAAAGCCACAACCAAAAACAATTGGCTGATGATGATGATTAACTCCTACAAGTGGTGCAAAAATCATCCCATATTTGTTGGTGTTATACGTCGTATCAAACACAATTACATCACCAAATGCACTGTATGCCCTCCTTGATACAACATCCATCCAAAAACACCTCGTCAATATGTTTTCTGAATCAGTCTCTTACGTAAAGAAATATTCAAAATTCTTCTCTTTTTCGGATTCAAAAAACTCGATTAGCGTTTCTGCATCGATACCTTTTTGTTCATTTTTCAGATCTCTCTCAAAGTTTCTAAGATCTGTTTCTGTGCAACCAACATGCTCAGACCCTCCATACTCTATCTCCAATAACCTAATTTGCTGACAAGTTGGCACATTCGCTTCTGAAAATTGTTGAGTCAATGCTTTCTTTGCTGCCGAAACACTGCGATGTGACCGTAGCAAATGTCCCTTTGAATGAGTTGATAGTGGATGATTATGACTTTCCTGAAAAGCACTGATAGCCCAATTTGCTCCATTTTGTGCCTTCACAATTGAAATTTTTGACCTACAACCAGTTCTCACTTGACCTCGAGCTCTTTCTTTTCTCGGTTTCTCACCACTTGGTTGTTTTTTCTTTTCATCTTTATGTCCTTCTTTAGAGCATACAAATTGTTTTCAAACAACCTCATTTTTATTCTTATCTTTCTTGCTATTGTTGATTCTCGTGCTAAATCCAGCTTCTCGGGCATAGTGGTTATAGAACGAAAAAGCCTCATCTACTGAGCCGAATTCCATCCCAAGTTTGGGTTTTCTCTCATCTACAACTTCGGGGATGTATATCTGATCATCACCACTGTTTTCTTCCATGTTCTTCCATGTTTTCTACAGATAAAACCTGTAAAAAAAAAATCAAAATATAAAAGATCTCGGAGATATGTATACTGAAAACATAAAAAAAAATAAGAATCATGAATTAGACTAAACAGAAAAAAAAAGAATAAAGCGATAAGGGCGGATGAAAAGGTAATCAAGATCGTAAAGCTCAACCACTAGAATTCATTGCTTGGCCCTCAATAAAAGAACCAGAAAACTCGAGACTTGAATACAAATCAGTTGCTCTAATCAATTCAAGAAACCCCTTGAATGAAAAATTTTCTTTGATTTTTGAGTACAAATCAATTCGAGCAACCCCAACAAACAACTCCTTCATTCGCAAGAAAGAATTTTGAGTACAAAAGTCAAACAAGAATTTATAAATATGTCTAACTTAGCAACTGATCATTCATAAATTTGATAGAAAAACATTTATAGCTATAGCCATCGAGGGAAAAAAATTATATATAGCTTTTAAAAATACTTATGTTTATAGTTCACATGTACATTACCCTTTTCATGAGACACCCATTTCTAATTTTAGAATCCAATAATTCAAATTTTGTCACACCCTAAATAGCTTACATAGAAAAATGCATGGAGCTTGGCAGGTAACTTGTTATAAAATGAATTATACTACATGTGCATCAGTACATACACGGTTGCATATATTATTATATGTTAGATTTGAAATTACAAAATATTTCAAATGTAATAATGTAAAGATATTTTAATTAAAATAATTTTATAATTTCAAAATTAACGTATCAGTTTGTAACTGTGTAACCTTAGGACATGTACAAGGGGCGAGGAAGCCCTCACGAGGAAGTGGGCTTCCTCGCCCCACTTCCTCTCCTCCCCCCTTCAAGGGGAGAGGATATCGCACGAGGAAAAGTCCTCGTGCGATGATGCAGGCTTGGTTCGCGCGGAATGTCTCCGCGCGATGACCCAGCTGCATTCTTATTTTTTTTGTTTTTTTTTAATTATTAAAACTAATTTTAAAATTTAAAATTTAAAAAAATAATAATAAAAATATTAATTTGATCTTGTAAAAATTAATTTATTTTGTTATTTGTAATTTGTTTAAATTATTTGTACTTTTAAATTTTTTTAATTTCGTATACTTTTTAATTTTATGTAATATTAAATTTTAATTATGTGTAATTTTAATTTTTTTTAACTGTACAAATTTATTTTGTGTTTCAATAAAAATATATTTAATAAAATAAAAAATTAATATTTCAACATCTTCCCTACAATATCATTCCACCATCGTAGAACCAAGCAATGAAGTCTTCATCGCTGACATCATCAAGCAATAAAGTTACCAATTTCATCTCACCAACATCATCTCACCATTGTACATGTACATATATCATTTTTCTTATAAAAATTGTCTCTCTTGTAATCATGTTGTTTTTTTACCAGTCTCAAATATATTATTCAATTTATATTTTTAGTATTATTTTACTCAAATATATTATTTAATTTATATTTTTAGTATTATTTTATATATTATTATAATATCAATTTATCTCTATCAAATTAGATACAATTAACTACCTCTAATCAGTTTCTTCCTCTTAATATATATATATATATATATAAATTGAATAATATATTTGAGACTGGTAAAAAAACAACATGATTACAAGAGACTATTTTTATAAGGAAAATGATATATGTACATATAAGAGCATGTACAATGGTGAGATGATGTTGGTGAGATGAAGTTGGTAACTTCATTGCTTGATTATTCCTCAACTTGATTTGGAAATTTTTTTTACTACATATATATATATATATATATATATATATATATATATATATATAGATCTTTTATGGTGCCCAACTCATATGCCCAACTCCATGCCCACCATGTACAATATGTGAGTTGACCAACACAATTGATGAGTTGACTTATCACATATTATACATGGTGGGCATGAAGTTGGGCATATAGAGTTGGGCACCATAAAAGAACTCTATATATATATATATATATATATAATCCAATAGTTTTAAAATGATAGAGTGTAATTCTCAAGAGTAGGCTACCCACGAGCTCAAAAACCTATACTACACACACACACATATATATATAATTTACAACTAACAATTTATTAAAGAAGCTCTTGTGAACGTGAATCAACAATTTTTCAAAGAAAAATGTTATATTTAAAATGAAGATGTTACACACATACGGATGAGGCTACATGTTAATTTTGAAATTAAAAAACTATTTCAATGAAGATCATACACATGATTACATATTATTTTTGAAATTATAAAATTATATATGTTAACAAAGAGCTTTTCATTCATATATTTAAAATAATTTTATAATTTAAAATATAATATATAATAGAATTAATAACCTTCATTGTACATCTACTAATATAAAACGATAACTAATAGCGAAAAAGCTATCAAGTGCACAAACTAATTTCTCATCAGGAGTAGTTCCTTAAATCAGCCAACATGTACGTACACACACAAAAACACTTGCAATTTTATTACAAACGCCAATTACATATATATCGGTACAAGACATATTTTATTCCCCCAAATTAAACACAATTGCAATATCCACACACAGTACACACATTTTACGTACACAACTCGATCCTTTGATCAGAGGATATATATGATCACTTAATTATTCCTTCTCAATGAGATGACCATAGTATAGTATGACGATTTCTGCTGCTTCAACAAATGCTCAGCCGCTAATTTCTTCGCATATCTCTCAAACACAACATCACAATTTATACAACTACCGAAATGACTCGCCAGCATCGGCTCCGTTACGGCCCGAACGCAGTTTGCCACGAGGTTTGCACTTTGTTTTTCGTCGAAAAAGCTGGGATCGTGGGTCGAGTTCCTGTGCGCATCCCACCTCACCCGGAAAACGTCCTTCTTCCACAATTCGAAGGACCCTTCATTCATGATTATCGCCTCAACTTCTCGTTGGCATGGTGTGTACATTGGCACGTTAAACGAATACAAATCATCTTTCTTGATTATGCCCTAGTACGTATATAGTAAATCAAATTAACGAATTGCTATTTTCATATTAATAATGAAGGCATAAAATTTGAAATATACCTCGACCACCATTTCATGAAGTGTTTGTGCAAGAATTGTGAAATAAGCATTATCATCTATGGAAGAGGGATCTTCAACGGTTCTGCCTACAAACGATAACACCATGCGCCCACCGGAGACCATCTCTTCACCTCTCAAGCTTAGAAATTTGGAGAAATCTCTTTGGTATTGCTTCCCATATGCTTCGAATACCTCCCGAGGACTCGTCGTCGCCATGAATATATTTTCTTTGTTTTGTTTACCTAGTCCTTCGGGGACCTGCAGTGTTGGTGTGCAGCAGCTAGCAGTTGATTTTATTTCTTTTTTTAATTTTTTAATAGTACGTACGTATATATATGTTTTCATCAAGAAATATTTTGTGCCACAAAAAATTTAATTTAGATGATGAAAAATCAAAGTACAAAATTAAACATGCATGCATGCCTGAGAGAGCCAGTGAACGCTATATGAAGAATAAGCAAAGTGAAGAGTCTTGTTCGGAAATAATCTGTGGTAGAAAGACCCCGGCAGACCATATATGCAACATCCTGATCTTTCAATAACCTTTTCATCGTACCTACTTTGCACCCATTTGAACAAACTGTTGAAGTCGTTACCTGTCGCGTCGGGATAAATAAACAATATTATTTAGCTAGCTAGCTACTGGATCAATAATTATTGTTGGAATTAAAATACTGATCATGATTTCTTCAATAATAAAAATTAAATGAAACCTGGAAGATCATTGAGAAAAATCCAAATTTCTTGAAATCTAGCTCTCAAATCCTGGAAAGTTTGCATGATATGGGATACCACCAGAAGAGTGTTGGGGCCGGAAGCACAACCCAAATCCACCATCTTGAAACACCGCTCGGCAAGAAAATATTCTTCGTTTTCAATCATATCTTTTAATGTTTCATCCAAAATAAATCGTGTTTTTGATACCACCACTCTCTGCACATACAATATTATAATTCATAATCAAAATACGACATAAATTAATATAGATATAATCTACGAATACATGCACACACACACATATATATATATATTATAGAGTTAAATAAAAAGAATTGCCTGAAGGCCAGAGTTGTTGGCATAGCTAGTTCTATCATCTCCTGCATTCATTCCAACAAGTTTCTTGAATTCCATCGTCTCACTCATGAGAGACTTATTGTTATAATTGTTATATATATTGGAAACAAATATATAAACATGCATGCAGATTGGAGGTGTATATATACAGATAAAGAGTGAAGCCACAACCTCTAGCTGTAACAGTAAAAAATTATGTGGAGATCAATAATTGGGGTTTTTCGACTACCCCTCTGCAGATGTGGGGCCCACATGTAAATTGGCCAATCATGGCCATGGAATTGCAGAGAGGGTATTACCCCTCTGTATAGGGTACTCGAAGCACCCAATTGATTGAGACTTTAACACATGATCAGATTTGATAAATAGGGTACTTAGAATACTGTGATTTCATATTTATCTTTTGTAAAATCTAATTTTTATATTTAATTGAAATATTTTAATGTTAAAAAAAAGTGTTTTGTTTTTGGCGTATTGGTCCCACATGCGGCATCTCGAGATAGAAAATATGAAAATTTAAGAATGAAATAGACACCAAGATTTACGTGAAAAACCCCCAAAAATTATTAGGGTAAAAACCACGGACAAGATGAAAAAATTCCGTTATAAAATTTGGAGAATAATAACCTTCAAAAATAATAATAATAAGATAACCTTCAAAAATAATAATAATAATATTCTCAAAATAATAATAATAATAATAATAATAATAATAATAAAAGTGAGACAGGGAGAGGTCGTCCCTCGTCAAGTGCCGTATCGTAATTAAACTTTCCCCTTTTTGTTTGGAAAGTAAAACGTTTTTCTCAATTAAAATTGAGAAAATGAGACTACCCCATTTCTAATTATATTTACTATATTGTCCTTTAGCACGCTACGATTAATTGTATATATATATATTACTTTTTTTTTTTTAGTGTGTTTAATAATTTTTGTATGAAAAATATGCATTGTTTTATTATTATATTATACTTATATATTAAATATGATTATTCAGATAGTTTGAATTTGAGATATATAATAAAGAGTATTTGGGAAAAAAATCGAAAAAAAAATTCAGATAGATACGGAAATTACAACTACTAATAATAAAAATAATGATAATGGATAATGATATTATCAATAATAATAATAATAATAATAATCTATATCTATATCTATATATATATAAAAGCAGAGTTTTTACTAAATATAGTAGTTTTTCGCCAAAACATACTTACTATAAATGATAATTATGGATGAAATTTTGTTAAAACTATAGATAATATTTTCGTTTCAAATAATAATAATAATAATATGATGATTAAGGTTATAGATAATGTATTCGGTTCAAATAATACTAATAATATTTTTGGTTAAATTTGTAAAAATAAATTTATACTTACTACTTTTATCAATGTTTGTTTTTTAATTTTAATTGATTTATTGTGTCCATATACAAATTAATCTTACCAAAATATCGTAAATAATTTAAATATCTTGTATATATAAGTCAAATTAATAATAAAAAATTTACGACACAACCTAAAACATTTATATATGCTTCCATATAGTTTTCATAAATGATATATATATATATATATATATATATATATATATATATATAATTTTTGTTAATTTCTTATGCCTATATATATGCAAAATTTTTCATTAATTATATTCACCTACCAAATATATAATTAATTTCAAAACTTTCCAAATTCATATTGAGATTGAAATTAAGAACATTGAAAATATAAAATAATTTTAAATATATCTGCATCGATTATAATATGTTGAATCCGACATTTTGGTGATAACAAACAACAACTCATTGTATAGGAATGTACTGCCAATCTTTTGTATTTAAGGAATCTACTACAACTCCAACCGCAACCGTCTAAACCCTTCAAGTTATCTACCGGAAGCTTGTCAACCGCCTTTGTCTCTCGACCGGTTGCAGTCACAAGCCTATCGACTGGTTATTCAAACCAGCAGAGGATAAATCTATCTACCGGTAGAATGCCAACTGCTTATCAAGATATCTCAAGACAAATACTTGAGACAAGACGTTCATTGCAAGATCTTTTATCAAAAGCAGAACCGGCGTATCAGAAGATCTGTTGACTCTTGCATCGAGAGATAAACCGGCGTATCAGAAGATCTGTTGACTCTTGCATCGAGACAACAGGTTGCACTAAAATGGCAAAAATGCAGAATGGCTACAAATAAAGCATTCGACCGTTTATACCAGTTTTGGACCCTGGAAGTTGTCTGCATTTAAAGAAGTGTACGATCTTCATGCAGAATCATCAATGCATTTATGAAGCATTAAATGTGCATTCAATGCAGCATCAGAACGTTCAAAATAAAGACGTTGATGATTGACCTATATAAAGGGAAGATTGCTCAAGAAGTGACAAGAAGACAAGCAACACGAAAAATCTCAATCAACTCAATCATTTGAATACTATCAGAAGTCCTCATCTGATCTACTGAAGCAATACTTGAGCACACTTACAAGATCATTCACTTGCTGCTCAAATAAACCCTCGCCTACAGTTTACATATCTGATCTTCAAGGATCATCCTAGGGTTTCCAAGCCTCTCGACCGCTCTGCAGTTTGAGAAGCTCAACCGGACTGTATTCATTATTGAAGAGACTTGAAGATACTCTGAAAGCTTCCACCAGTCTGATAAGAACTGAGAATCTTATCTGTGTAAATCTAGGAGTTTCGGATTAGGCATTGGATAAGTCCTAAGTCTGAAATGGGTGTATTGCAAGACGTTGTAATAACCAAAGTCTTCTAGTGAATTCCTTCCTGGAAGAAGGGGAGACGTAGAAGGATTAAGCCTTCGAACTTCCATAAATCGTGCTTTAGTCTTTACTGCATATTTATCTTATATATTGCTCATACATCGTGTTATAACTTGCCTTTGCATCACTAAAACCTCTGAACTATTTCCGCACTATTTAAGTTGTTCAAACTGTTTTAGAAGTTGAGAAAACAGATTAAGTGAACTAAACTTCACTTGATCATTTTGAAAAGAAAGAAAATAAGTTTCAGAGTGTATTCACCCCCCTTCTACCCTCTGAACCGATCCCAACAAGTGGTATCAGAGCGGGTTCCTTTCTCAACTGCTGATCTAAAGTTTTAAAATCATGACTTCTTTCAACAAAATTCCTATGTTTTCTAAAGAAGATTATGATGACTGGAAAATTCGCATGCAGGCACATCTTGCAGCACAGGACGATGACATGCTATATGTCATAACAGACGGTCCTATCAAAATCATGAAGGTCAACCCAGCTCTAACCGATGGTGCAGGACAAATGATTGAGAAACCAAGAGCTGAGTGGACTACTGAGGACAAAAAGAAGGCCAATCTTGACAATGTGGCCCGGGACATCCTATACAAAACACTGGACAAGAACATGTTCAGCAAAATCAAGTCATGCTCCACAGCAAAGGAGATTTGGGAGAAGCTCACTCAGCTGTGTGAAGGAAATGACCAGACCAAGGAAAACAAGCTCACCATGGCCATTCAAAAATATGACAATGCCAAAATGAAGCCAGGGAAAACCATGGCTGAATTTGATGAACGGTTCAGTAGTATCATTTGTGATCTTATTGCTTTAGGAAAAACTTATACTAATCGTGAAATTGCTGTGAAGGTTATGAGAGCTTTGTGTCACGCCCCGAAACCGGGCCTAGTTGACATCGGCGTTGTTTAACAATTTAACATTGAAACAACAAGCCTCGTAGTACAAATCTTGCCAAAAACCAGTCTGTTTCATCAACTATAACTGTTTTTACATAGAAAAACATTAGTGCGAAAATGCGGAAGCGAAATTGAAATTTAAAGTAAAAAAAAAAATATTTCTTCAACTTGAACTGATCCGTCATCACCAACCCCATAACATAATCTGTTCTTTGTCATCTAACTCATCTTCATTCTTATCTGGGGAGGGAGAGTAAATGGGTGAGTGTTTTGGGAAACACTCAGCAATTGGGGGCCAATCGTACACACAAATATCGAATATATATACATGATACGAATTCAATAGGAGTCAAGACAGGAGACAAACAAAATACGAAACAAAGAATCAAGACATATCATAACCGAATCATAACTTATACATGGCACTGTTATTCATCTCGTTAATCCTGGCTACTGATCAGTCCCTAATTGTTACTCCTCTAAGGGGACGAGGCCTTAAACGGTTATTATAACCCACCGCATCAGGGCCTTATCATATCATGTTTTCGGAATTTCCTTACCATTTCTTAATTTGAATCCTAACAGTGCATTTCAAGATCTCATTGCATAACAGAGGAATCGTACAGAAAGAAACATGAAATGAAATCAAAGGACATGAAACAAGGAATGTACGATCGAGTTTTCAAAACAGGAACATCATTCTTTTAAAAAAATATTTATTCATATCTTATCATAATGACCATGGGCTTTTACTGGTTTTGGGCTCCCTCTGGGGCCTTTTCCCACGCATAGGCTCCCTCTGGGGCCTTTTCCCTCACAGGCTTTTCCCAATGCGCCATTATTCAAATCAGAATCATCACAAACGAACATATCACATGGGTATCAATTGGAACGAAAAGGACATAATGAATCTGAACAAAGGCTTAGCAAAGGAATGCATAACGAATCATAAGGTACTTCAAAATGAAGCATAACAAAGGATTCATGTGGAACGAAATATATACGGAATCAAAGGACATAAAACAAACAGTGTACGATCAAGACTTGAAACGGATACTTGGTGATTTCAAATAAGAATAAGCCCAAACAAAGATTTTGATGGTTTCTTAGAATAATGCTTAGAGAATCAAAATTAACAAAAAGAGTCCAATAGAAACAAGACTCAATGATTTCCATCGAATTGAAACAAAGATGGCTTAAAGAAACAAAAACCCACTTACTTGATTCCAACAAAAATTGAAGTATATTGGATCTTTTGGTCAGAACCCTAACTCGAAATTGGATGACACCTCGATCATGACTTTCAACAGCACTCTTGCTCGACTACTTGCTTTGAGCACAAGCTACTCCAGATTCGAAAATTAGGCAGAGTCTCGACCTCTATAGATACTAAATTTTGTGAGATATGGAGAGAGCAAAGCTTGGGTTTGGTGTATCTAATTCCTTCAACCTTGAGCTCTATTTATAGGTGAGGTTTAGTAGAAGGTGAAAGGACACTCTTAATGGTCATAAAAGTCCTTAATCATGTCTATAATGATAATTGATGATGGGAGTTTCATGGTTTGTCCTTTGGCTTTCCAACTTCTTGAGTTAATGCCAACATTAATTGAGATAATTAATCTTACATAACTCTTGGTGTAATTGCTTTTGAAATTGCATGCATGTAAATTTCTTGATCTTTACATTCCACCCTCCTTATTTGAAGTTTCGTCCTCGAAACTTAAATCGTGGTCTCCAACTAATGTATTTCAAGAATTCCTCCATGATTTGCTAATTAGATATGTTTTATCTAAAAATAGGTTTCAATGATATATCAAAACAAAATTTATTAATTTTCATAGAATTCAAAAGGAAAGGTTGGAGTACAATCTAACGAAAAATAGAATATCGATGACATTCTAATCTACGATTTTTTCATCTATAGGTTCTTCATTTGCTCCTTCCACTCGTGCATTCACTAACTGCTGCAAGTTCTCCATTTGGCCTTGTAAATTGACAACTTGAGTAGCCAAATTTTGGCTATCAACTCCAAATTGATTCACCTGGTTTTCCATTGATTGTCTGTATGCATCAAATTCCTGTTGGAGTTGATCTCTTAATTGTTTTGCGATCTTATAATGATCACACCATGCTTCAGCAGTTGTCAACATTTGGAGTCCATACTTTTGCGCCTCTTGCAACTCTTCCTTGTAATCCTTGAGTTGTTTTTCTGCAAATCTTTTATCAAAAGCGAGTTGGCTCGCTTCTCTTTGAAATTTGTCCCTAGCCTCCTTCAACTCATCCTTGTCACGGAGCAAACTCGCGATAGTACTCTTGAGTTGCTCAATTTCATTTTCGAGACCCCTAAATGCGTTGGCTTGGTTTGCCATGTTCTCGAAAGTGAGCTTGAGGAATAGGATGGGGCTTGCTCGAAATTTTGGGTAAAATTGTTGCTTGGTGTGCTTTCTTTCATCTATAAAAGTGATTTATATAGGTGCCTAAGGGAGACTAATTTGGTAGGATAATAATATTGATTTGAATGGCCTTGATTCATGCCTAAATTGAGTTCAAATCTTCCTTGGAGTATGACCATAATCATCTCCCAATTCTTGATTGAATTTGATCAAGGATTATGAGAATATAAAATTCCATTTTCAAATTAACTAACTATAATTCGAAAATATGGTATAAGGAGGTTCAAAATTGGAAATCATTGTCTTCCAAATTAAGAAAATAAAAATGGATTGGAATGATCATTTAATCGGGTTATTAAATATGTTTTATAATTGAAAATCTTGAAGATATTCATGTGAATTGGAAGCCTAAGAAATCAAGGAAATTAGCAGAATTAGAGTTTCTATCCCAAAAATTATTGTCGTGTTATTCCGATGATATATCCTTGAAATCAAAATATATCCTAATCATGTTAGTCTAACTTAAATTCCAAAAAAAAATCATGGCTTAAAGAATTATATCAAACACGTATGCTAATTAATAATCCCAAAATCAATCTAACTTAAGGCCAAAATATCAGTCTTAAATTTTATATCAGACATAAACACTAGTTCCCAAGTGGTTCTTTCTCACTCTCAATCTTAATTACTTGTCTCCAAAATATTCGTTCTCATTCTAAATCTTACTTACTAGATCCCAAGTGATTCATTCTTGTTCTCAATCTTAATTTCTAGTCCCCAAGTAATTCATCTTCCCAAGTGACTCATTCTTAATTCCCATCAAGATCATGAACCCAATTTACTTAATTACCTTAATTGGTTCCATCAAGTTCCCTAAAACCCATCTTATCGGCATGCTTCTTTTAGCCGAACTTTTCTTAATTCTGTCTATGAGGATTACCTAACCAAATTCCTATTGGATAAATCACTAATAATTGAATTCTTATCTTCATATATCCCAAAATCATATTTTCCAATAGTTAGATAGTTCAAACTTAAATTCAACTAACTGAGTTTCTCTTAACTAGAATCACACTAAAATGTTTTCTCCTTAGTTAAACACACAAGATATTGTGTGGCAGATCTATGACTTAAAAATTTCTCCTTTTGGTGATAATCTTAGTATGTCGCATTTCAGGCATGTATACTTCAATTGGATCTTCTTCATCCACGTTCTTTGCGCTAACTGGTGTCGGGTTGTAGCTAACTTGATTGGAGTACTTGCACATCCCATAAATCGTTCAAGGACAAAATTGAAGTTCATTCTAGAATAAGATTACTCTTAACAAATCTATTATATTAGCCAGCTATTTTGTCTTATCGGATTCTTTCTCTCCCAACTGGTCTATTGTCCCAGCTGGTCTATCTGAACTAGGGATGCTTCACAACTGAAATTTATTTTTTTTTTCAGCAAGAAGCTCTTCCCATCCGGATTATGGAACCTGGCGGGCTTTGATACCACTAAAATGTCACGCCCCGGAACCGGGCCTAGTTGGCATCGGCGTTGTTTAACAATTTAACATTGAAACAACAAGCCTCGTAGTACAAATCTTGCCAAAAACCAGTCTGTTTCATCAACTATAACTGTTTTTACATAGAAAAACACAAGTGCGACAATGCGGAAGCGAAATTGAAATTTAAAGTAAAAAAAAAAATATTTCTTCAACTTGAACTGATCCGTCATCACCAACCCCATAACATAATCTGTTCTTTGTCATCTAACTCATCTTCATTCTTATCTGGGGAGGGAGAGTAAATGGGTGAGTGTTTTGGGAAACACTCAGCAATTGGGGGCCAATCGTACACACAAATATCGAATATATATACATGATACGAATTCAATAGGAGTCAAGACAGGAGACAAACAGAATACGAAACAAAGAATCAAGACATATCATAACCGAATCATAACTTATACATGGCACTGTTATTCATCTCGTTAATCCTGGCTACTGATCAGTCCCTAATTGTTACTCCTCTAAGGGGACGAGGCCTTAAACGGTTATTATAACCCACCGCATCAGGGCCTTATCATATCATGTTTTCGGAATTTCCTTACCATTTCTTAATTTGAATCCTAACAGTGCATTTCAAGATCTCATTGCATAACAGAGGAATCGTACAGAAAGAAACATGAAACGAAATCAAAGGACATGAAACAAGGAATGTACGATCGAGTTTTCAAAACAGGAACATCATTCTTTTAAAAAATATTTATTCATATCTTATCATAATGACCATGGGCTTTTACTGGTTTTGGGCTCCCTCTGGGGCCTTTTCCCACGCATGGGCTCCCTCTGGGGCCTTTTCCCTCACAGGCTTTTCCCAATGCGCCATTATTCAAATCAGAATCATCACAAACGAACATATCACATGGGTATCAATTGGAACGAAAAGGACATAATGAATCTGAACAAAGGCTTAGCAAAGGAATGCATAACGAATCATAAGGTACTTCAAAATGAAGCATAACAAAGGATTCATGTGGAACGAAATATATACGGAATCAAAGGACATAAAACAAACAGTGTATGATCAAGACTTGAAACGGATACTTGGTGATTTCAAATAAGAATAAGCCCAAACAAAGATTTTGATGGTTTCTTAGAATAATGCTTAGAGAATCAAAATTAACAAAAAGAGTCCAATAGAAACAAGACTCAATGATTTCCATCGAATTGAAACAAATATGGCTTAAAGAAACAAAAACCCACTTACTTGATTCCAACAAAAATTGAAGTATATTGGATCTTTTGGTCAGAACCCTAACTCGAAATTGGATGACACCTCGATCATGACTTTCAACAGCACTCTTGCTCGACTACTTGCTTTGAGCACAAGCTACTCCAGATTCGAAAATTAAGCAGAGTCTCGACCTCTATAGATACTAAATTTTGTGAGATATGGAGAGAGCAAAGCTTGGGTTTGGTGTATCTAATTCCTTCAACCTTGAGCTCTATTTATAGGTGAGGTTTAGTAGAAGGTGAAAGGACACTCTTAATGGTCATAAAAGTCCTTAATCATGTCCATAATGATAATTGATGATGGGAGTTTCATGGTTTGTCCTTTGGCTTTCCAACTTCTTGAGTTAATGCCAACATTAATTGAGATAATTAATCTTACATAACTCTTGGTGTAATTGCTTTTGAAATTGCATGCATGTAAATTTCTTGATCTTTACACTTTGCCCAAAGAATGGAGATCAAGACAGTGGCCATGAGGGAGTCAAAAGACTTAAGCAAGATTGAACTGCATGATCTCTTTGCAGATCTCAAAGCCTACGAGTTCGAGCTCAACATGAGGACAGAAGATGAACCATCTACCTCTCAACCAACCAAGGCCTTAACCTCAACGGTGATGCGTCCACCGGTCGAGGAAGCTCCAAAGAGATCAGCTGAGCAAATCAGCAACGAAGCCATGACACTCTTTGTCAAGAAATTTGGTAGATTTATGCGTAAAAACAATTCTAAATTTAAAAATTATCATAAATCGGACCATACAGACGATGGTCCTACTTGTTTTAACTGTGGCAAGCCAGACCACTTCATTGCAGATTGCACCAAGCCTAAGAGCAATGATCAGAAGCAATTCTTCGAAAGAAGAAGGGGCAAGGAGGACAAGAGGATGTTTAGAAAAGGAAGAGACCAAAGGGTTCTAGTAGCAGACGAAAGCAAAAGCAAGTGGGCTGAGTCTGACTCTGACAACCCCAATACCGGAAGCTCTTCAGATGACAGCGATGATGAAAAGGTGGAATGCCTTATGGCTGACATCGAAGAAGAAGCTGAGGAGGTATTTGACTTTGGTTCACCTGAATTTACTCACAGTGATCTAGTTACTGCTTTACACGAAATGGCTAATGAATACAAAGCATTATCCAAGGAATTCGAGGAGGTAAAGGCAGAAAGAGCTGACCTAAAAGATAATTCAAGCGAATCAAGCTGCATGCAGCAAAAAGAGCTTGATGGTCTTAAGGTCAAGCTAAGTCTGCTGGCTACTGAGAATGACACCTTGAAAAGAGTGTTCCAAGCAACCTTGACTGAGAACAAAAAACTACTTGAAACAATTAAGGCTTGGAATAAATCTTCTGTAACCATTGACAAGATTCAAGAAATCCAAAGACCGGCACATGACAAAACCGGTCTAGGGTTTGGAACAAATGAACAGTCTATGGAATCTTGTATTCAGTCAAGCCTGGACAAAGGCAATCTTAACAAAATAAGATTTGTCAGGTCCAGCACGATATATGAACATGAAAAGTGCAGCTTTGACAAAAATCAGAAAGTATCTAACGAACGAAGCTTTAAGCATAGAGGGCTGGGATATGTGGATCCCCAGATCTCTAATCAAAGAGGAACTTGGATTAAACCAAAACCTAATGAAAGAAGAAAGGGAAACCAATCTAATTTCAAAAGGCCATGGAATGAGTCTAACTACTCTAAGAGAAGATGGTCAAAGGAGAAGCCTTACCAGTACTTTAATTGCAGGCCAGTTCAAAAGAGGTACATGCTAACTGATAAAGATCAAAAAGGCAAGCAGCACACAGCAACCTCACAAGCACACACATTTACTGCTTATCGACCGCACAGATTTCTGGACACACACACGGGCAAACCTGTAAGGGTGTTCCAGGTGTGGGTCCCGAAAGGGCTAATCCGACCTGGACCCTACTAGATATGGGTACCAAAAGTTTTTCACTTTTTGCAGGTACTAAAAGTCCAAACGGGCGAGAAGACCACTCTATCAAGGACACTACCTGGTACTTAGATAGTGGTTTCTCACGGCACATGACAGGAAATCCAGAACTTCTAACAGAAGTTGTGCTGTGCAAAGGACCAAAGATCAGCTTTGGAGACAACTCCAAAGGTAAAACCGTGGGTAAGGGTAAGATTATCCATGGTAACATCATTATTAAAGATGTGTTGCTTGTTGACAAACTGTGCTATAATTTGATAAGTATTAGTCAACTATGTGACAATGATCATTCGATCGAGTTTCACAAACACACTTGCATCATCAAAAATGACAAAGGTGGGACTCTTATGACCGGTGTAAGAGACCTAAACACCTACAAGGTAAACTGGTCTTGCTCACATATTTCTTCACCTACTTGTCTTACTGCTCATCATGATAAACATTGGTTGTGGCATAAGCGGTTAAATCATCTAAATTTTAAGTCCATTTCTAACTTGAGGAAGCATGATTTGGTTTCTGGTCTGCCTGAAGGAGATTTTATAAAAGACAAAGTTTGTCCTGCTTGTCAACTAGGAAAGCAGGTGAGAGCAACCTTTAAAAATAAAGGGTGTATGTCTTCTTCCAAATGCTTAGATTTACTTCACATGGACCTATTTGGTCCTATACCAGTAAGAAGCATAGGGGGAATGAGATATGCTCTTGTTGTTATAGATGACTTTTCTCGATTTACTTGGGTCATCTTTCTCTCTTTAAAAGATCAAACTGCACCTCACCTGATTAAGCTTTTTAAACGCTTGCAAAATGAACAATCTACTGTGATAGATAGAATCAGGAGTGATAGAGGGACTGAATTTTTAAACACCACTCTTATGACTTATCTAGATGATCAGGGAATCAAGCATGAGTTGTCAGCTGCTAGATCCCCACAGCAAAATGGGGTGGCTGAAAGAAGAAACCGTACTTTAAAAGAAGCAGCCAGAACTATGATTGCTGATTCAAATATTTCTCAAAGGCTTTGGGCAGAAGCAGTTAACACAGCTTGCTATACTCAAAACAGATCTATGATTAATAAACGATTTAACAAAACTCCATATGAGATCTGGAATGGCACAAAACCTGATATTTCATACTTCAAAATTTTTGGGTGCAAATGCTTTATCCACAACAATGGCAAAAATCATTTGACAGCTTTCGATGCCAAAGCAGACGAAGGAACTTTTATTGGTTACTCAGCCGTTAGCAGAGCTTATCGAGTGTTCAATCAAAGATCACTAACGGTCGAGGAAACCATTCATGTTGTTTTTGATGAATCTACTCTTTGTACAGAACAAACTCAAGGGAGCATAAATGATCTGAGTCATAGACTGAAAAACACAAATCTACAGGAAGAGAGTGACAGTGATCCATATCCTCCAAAGAAGGATGATCCAGTTCCCTCTACCGTGTGTGATCAAACAAGGCCAGAAGAGGATCCACCGGTTGATAACGATCCTCCTGCCAATGATGATCCAGTAAACGAGGACGTTCGTCAACCAATTAATGACAACCCTTTAGGGAATTATTTTAGGTGGAACAAAGATCATCCATCTGGGTTGGTCATAGGTGACCCTTCTGCTCCTCGAAAAACACGTGGTCAAATGATTAATGAATTCTTGCATGCAGCTTTCATATCTCAGGTAGAGCCCAAGAAGATAGATGAAGCTCTATCAGATGCCAGCTGGATTGAAGCTATGCAAGAAGAGTTGAATCAATTCACCCGCAACAATGTTTGGTATCTAGTTCCTCGACCGGAAAATCAAAATGTGATTGGAACTAGATGGGTGTTTCGTAACAAGCTCGATGAACATGGCACTGTTGTGCGTAACAAAGCTCGGCTTGTTGCACAAGGATTCAGACAAGAAGAAGGCATAGACTTTGAGGAATCCTTCGCGCCAGTTGCAAGACTAGAAGCAATCTGCATCTTTCTTGCCTATGCAGCTTTCAAGGACTTTAAAATTTATCAAATGGATGTCAAGTCTGCATTCCTCAATGGTCTACTTCAAGAAGAGGTGTACGTTGAACAACCACCAGGTTTTGTCAATCCTACTCATCCTCAATATATCTATAAACTTGACAAAGCCCTCTATGGATTAAAACAAGCACCGCGTGCATGGTATGATACATTACTAAAATTTTTACTGGAACATGATTTCCAAATTGGAACGGTCGATAAGACCTTGTTTAAATTTGTAAAAGGTGATCATGTGTTACTAGTATAAATTTATGTTGATGACATTATATTTGGGTCAACTAACCCCAAGTTGTGCTCAAAGTTCTCTAAGATGATGCAGGAGAAATTTGAAATGAGCATGATGGGCGAGCTAAATTTCTTTCTTGGATTGCAAGTGAAGCAACTTGAAACTGGAATATTTATCAATCAATCCAAGTATGCCAAGGAATTGGTAAAGAAGTTTGGAATGGAACAGTGCTCAACTGTATCTACCCCCATGAGTGCATCAATCAAGCTTGATAAAGATGAAGGGGGAATCCCGGTTGAGGTAACAATGTATCGAGGCCTTATTAGCTCATTGCTTTATTTGACTGCCAGTCGACCGGATATCATGTATTCAGTTTGTTTATGTGCTAGATTTCAAGCAGCACCTAAGCAATCTCATTTCATTGCCGCCAAACGAATAATTAAATATATTAAAGGAACTACTAATGTGGGTCTTTGGTATCCCAAAGATTCAAATCTTAATCTTATTGGCTATTCAGATGCAGATTATGCAGGTTGTAGAATTGATCGCAAAAGTACAAGTGGCACATGTCAATTCCTTGGAGATAGACTAATTTCGTGGTCAAGTAAGAAGCAGACATCAATTGCTACCTCGACCGCCGAAGCAGAATACCTTGCTGCTGGCAGCTGTTGTGCTCAAATACTCTGGATTCAACAGCAGCTTAATGATTATGGAATCCGGTCGAGTGAAACTCCAATCTACTGTGACAATACAAGTGCCATAGCCATTACTCACAATCCAGTGATGCACTCTAGGACAAAGCACATTGATGTCAGGCATCACTTTATCCGAGATCATGTATTAAAGAAGGAAATCAGGCTGGAATACATCTCTACCGATCAGCAAGCAGCAGACATATTCACCAAGCCTTTACCGGACGCTAAGTTTTCATATTTTCGAAATATTCTTGGCTTAGTAGATCTAAGTTAGTATGCATGCTTTTAGGGGGAATGATTGCTAGTATGACTTTAATAGCTTAGCTGTTACATTGCCATAAATGTTGGCATATCATCCGCCTTTAGCTAGTCTCTGACAGGCTCCGTACTAGCAGCTTTGTGCTTTGAACCAAATGACATTGATTGGGCGCGGTGATTATACTCTTCAAAACTTTTTGAATTTCAAAAATACTTTTCATGACATCACCATATGGCCCATAGGTTCCTATATATACTTCTTTATACTCGTATATCAACCTTTCACCGTTGCTAAAGCTTTCATATTGCATTAAAAGTTCTATCGTATTACTATCAAGCTTTTGCTTACTCTCTGCTCGAGTTCTTATCTACAGCTATCATGTCGATCCAGAAGACTTGCCTTGCAATCAACTTTGATTCCGTTATTGAGGCAAACAATGCAGGAATCACTGAGGTCTTCACCATGCTTGAAGCCTCTGGACTGAAGAAGTTTTTGGGAAGCAGCGCCATCTGCGATCTGCCTGTCTTGAAGGAGTTCTTTGCAACCGCTCAAATCGAGCATGGGACTGTCAAATGCTTGATCCGGACAGAGTCCTACTCCTTCAATCAAAATTTCTTCGCCAGCACATTTGATCTGCCCTCCAGGGGTTTGACAAAATGCGCGGATCTTCCCGATGGTAACTGCTCATACTGGTTGAAGGAATTCTCAACCACTGATGCTCCGATCAAACTGCCGGCTCAGAAGACATCTCTTAAAGCTTCATTCAGGCTATTGACCAACATCGTGGCCAAGAATCTTCTTGCCAAGGCTGGATCGTACGACAAGGTGATGATGGAGAAATTCCAATACATGGCTTGTATCGCCTCCAAAATCAACATCAACTGGTCAGACATATTGTTCACTACTTTATGTGAAATGATCAGGGGAAAAGGGCAATCCGAGGGATTTGCTCTGCAAATTTGCCACACCTTGAGCGTCCTTGGAGTAGACTTCTCCAAGACCGAGCCTCTGCATCCCACCAAATGGCTCAACAAGTCTACAATCTTCAAGTTTCTGAACAAGAAAGAGGTTGCGGTCGACACTCTGCCTTCAACCGCAAGTGTTGTTGCTGTCACTCAACCGCTTTCAACAGTCCCGGTAGCGGCCAAACCAGCCCATACCAAGAAATCTGCCAAGCGTCAACTTATCATAGAGTCTGACTCTGAAGAAGAATCATGTGAGAACGTTCCACTGATTCAAGCCTTCAGCAAGTCATCTCCTTCTGTCTTCAAAGCAGCTGTGCCATCCACGCCTGCAGGCGAGAAGAAGAGGCAGCACAAGAAGTTAAAGTCCCTTTCTGGACTTGCTCCTACCGTTCCAACACCAATTCTGCCAACGGTCGAGACTACTACCACTACTGCTACCACTGCTCCACGTCCTACCAAGGGTGTGATAATCATGGAAGGTGCCTCATCAACTCCAAAGGTCACTCTCGCTGATCCCAAGGACAAAGGGAAAGGTGTGATGATCTACTCACCTAAGGCTCAACCAGCAGCTACTGTAGAGCTCAACTTGATCATCTCTCACGTTCTCCGCACTGTCAAGCGTCACCTACAACGCTTTGACAGATGGCATCATTCCCGTACTCACCTGACGCTTGCTCAAATATTTCCTAAGTGGAAAGCTCTGAACGTTATTGAGCAGAAGATGCTTCTTTTTGCTGACACTGAAGACATCGTGGAGGCTCTGAAAAGAAGACAGCTCATCGACTTGAAGCTTCGAGGAAGCCTGATATCTCTGTTGATTACTGAGCATCTCAAGAACTTCAAATCCAAGAGTCCTACCGCCACCGATGACTTTGTGATTTTGACTGGACTACAGAATAGTCTACGTCAAATTACTCAACTACTTCAGCACTTCCAAGCTCTTAACAACGTAAAGACGACAGCTTCAGCAGCTTGTATACAGACTTATGGATTGGAAGCACAGGTGATGATGAAGACTTTTCTTACCCAAGATCAAGGTGAAGAAGACGTCTCTGCTATTACTCTTTCAGATGGGATTCTGACCGGTCTCATCACTGCTGACCTGTTTCAGTCATCCGCTCTAGGATCGATTGTGGCAGCATCTTCATCGGTCGACCCCGCCTCAACCGTAGTCCCAGCATTAATTCAATCGGAAGCAGCTGTGACTGCTCACTCATCTCCAGCGGCGACCGCTCACACCTCTCCCAGTCGTCTACAAGATTTTTTAGAAGTGATTGAACAAGAAATTCCTGTCACCTCTGTGACAGAGGCTCCTTGCAGCAGTGAAGCAGTAGTGCCCCCAACAGAGATACCAAGCACTATTGTATCACTTGCACCTCCAGAACAGTCAGTGACTGATGCTGACCCAGCACTTCAACCGTCTCCATCTACTGAAAAGTTTGTGGAAGATCTCCTAATGGATGAACCGAGTGCTGATCCTGCTACTCCACCAACCATCTTGGCTGCAGTCGAGACCCCTACATCTCCAATTGTACCACTATTGGAAGGTACATCAACTAGCTCACCAGCCAGATCACCAGCATCACATCATCTTGAGTCTGGCCCGGCTTCACCAAGGAATGACACACAGAGTCAAATGCTTCAGACTGATGACTCATATATTGAAGCCATGGCAGCAGCTCTGGATCACACATTGATGAATAGGCTTCATGAGCTCATGCAAACAGTTCGATCCTTTTCACAAGACATCACAAACACATCCTCATGGGTTGACAATTCACGCAAGACGATGATTCGGCATTTTGAGACCGTGTCTAGAGACCTTGCTCATCTGTCCAAAGAGATCACTGCCCATCATCGCACTCAAATCAAAACGCTCTCTACCGTCTCCGAACAAGTTGTCAGATCCGAAAACCGCCTTCATAGGCAGTTGAATGATCGGATGGACACTATGCAAGCTACTCTAATTGCTCAACTAGATGCAAAAATTGATACTATGCAAGCCTGCCTTGGCACTCAACTCACTGAGATCGTCCTTCGACTCAACCAAGGTGATGCCAAAAAGGGGGAAGAAGAGCAACGAAGAGCAGCAGAGGCAAGAAGACGTGAAGAAGAATCCAGACGAAAGGAAGAAGCCGACAGAAGAAGAAGAGAAGACGATAGGTCAGGAGGAGCCAGTTGGTTCAAAAGATGAACAAATTGTCTCTTTTTTACTTATCGCAGCTGTATCTCATTTTGTTTTTCTTCAGTAGGTGTAATAAGAATGCTTATTGTAATTAATGAAATTCATTCTCTCAATGAAGTTCATTTTAATGCTTTCATATTGTTTTCGGAGCACTTAAGTTTTGTCATCACCAAAAAGGGGGAAATTGTTGAATCCGACATTTTGGTGATAACAAACAACAACTCATTGTATAGGAATGTGCTGCCAATCTTTTGTATTTCAGGAATCTACTACAACTCCTACTGCAACCGTCTAAACCCTTCAAGTTATCTACCGGAAGCTTGTCAACCGCCTTTGTCTCTCGACCGGTTGCAGTCACAAGCCTATCGACTGGTTATTCAAACCAGCAGAGGATAAATCTATCTACCGGTAGAATGCCAACTGCTTATCAAGATATCTCAAGACAAATACTTGAGACAAGACGTTCATTGCAAGATCTTTTATCAAAAGCAGAACCGGCGTATCAGAAGATCTGTTGACTCTTGCATCGAGAGATAAACCGGCGTATCAGAAGATCTGTTGACTCTTGCATCGAGACAACATGTTGCACTAAAATGGCAAAAACGCAGAATGGCTACAGATAAAGCATTCGATCGTTTATACCAGTTTTGGACCCTGGAAGTTGTCTGCATTTAAAGAAGTGTACGATCTTCATGCAGAATCATCAATGCATTTATGAAGCATTAAATGTGCATTCAATGCAGCATCAGAACGTTCAAAATAAAGACGTTGATGATTGACCTATATAAAGGGAAGATTGCTCAAGAAGTGAAAAGAAGACCAGCAACACGAAAAATCTCAATCAACTCAATCACTTGAATACTATCAGAAGTCCTCATCTGATCTACTGAAGCAATACTTGAGCACACTTACAAGATCATTCACTTGCTGCTCAAATAAACCCTCGCCTACAGTTTACATATCTGATCTTCAAGGATCATCCTAGGGTTTCCAAGCCTCTCGACCGCTCTGCAGTTTGAGAAGCTCAACCGGACTGTATTCATTATTGAAGAGACTTGAAGCTACTCTGAAAGCTTCCACCAGTCTGATAAGAACTGAGAATCTTATCTGTGTAAATCTAGGAGTTTCGGATTAGGCATTGGATAAGTCCTAAGTCTGAAGTGGGTGTATTGCAAGACGTTGTAATAACCAAAGTCTTCTAGTGAATTCCTTCCTAAGTGGAAGAAGGGGAGACGTAGAAGGATTAAGCCTTCGAACTTCCATAAATCGTGCTTTAGTCTTTACTGCATATTTATCTTATATATTGCTCATACATCGTGTTATAACTTGCCTTTGCATCACTAAAACCTCTGAACTATTTCCGCACTATTTAAGTTGTTCAAACCGTTTTAGAAGTTGAGAAAACAGATTAAGTGAACTAAACTTCACTTGATCATTTTGAAAAGAAAGAAAATAAGTTTCAGAGTGTATTCACCCCCCCTCTACCCTCTGAACCGATCCCAACATAATATTTCATTAATTTTTTTATTTTAGGTTTATCGATTTTTTTTCTTATTATTATTATTGTTATTTAATTGATGTATTTTTTTAAAAAAAATTATACATTCATAATTATTTCTCATATATTTTTGTACAAAATATTATACAACAAAAAAATATTAATATATTTGCATGCGTGAATCGTGATCAGCATATACATGTTATCAATAATAACTACCAGCTATACAACAAATAATAACAAAATTGTAATAAATAATTTGATCTGTCTTTAAGAATTTTTATAATTCATTAAATAAATAAGTATTATCAATAAAATTTAAAATACTTATTTGAAATATTATTAATTTAATTTCAGTGAATTATGTACGTGTGTGAAAATTCTCATTAATTATATATATATATTTTTCGGTTCAAGATTTGATATTTGATTGGATATTTCAAATTTTAAAATTTTATTGAATGTTTCAATATTTTAGGTTTCAAAATTTTTTTTATATCATGATTTTTTGTTCAAAATTTATCCGATGTTTCAAAATTTTAAAATTTTTGATTCAAAATTTAAAAATTTTTAATGTACCAATATACGGTTCAAAATTTGAAATTTGATCGTATATCATCGCTGTTTTTTATTTCAGTTAAATTTTATGTTCATATATATAAGTAAAAATTTTCATAAATGTTATATATGATAATATACCAATTTTTTGTTCAAATTTGAAATTTGATTGGATGTTTGTATGTTATCAATAATTTATAATTTCAATTAATTTTTGGTCAAATATGTAAAAAAAAAAAATTGTAAATTTTATATATAATAATGTACTATTTTAGGTTTAAATATTGAAATTTCAAATGATGCTATTAATACTTTATAATTTCTGCTAATTTTTTTTTGTAACCATGTATATCATGTGTAAATTTCAATTAATTTCAGTTAAATTTTTTTGCCCCTATAGATATGTTAAAATTTGCATAAATGCTATAAATGATAATTAGGTTTTGCTTAAGATAATCGATGTTATGGCTGGACCCACCTGAAAAATATAGGATGCATTAAAATATATACAATGATGTATCATTTTATTCAATTTATGTTATTATTTTGAGTGTTGTGTTACTTTTATATGTTTAGTTATCACTAATATTTATCATATTAAATATATAAAAAAATTTATATAATATTACGTTTTTTTTTCATTTTTAAAAGAGTATCGTTGTGAATGTTTGGTATATTGATTGTTAGTAAATCAATTTTATATGTATATTAATTATAAACTTGATATAAATTTTTTATGATATATATTCTAAAAAATAATAATAATTTTTCATTTATTAAAATATTAATACTCCGTGCATCGCACGGAGTGAAATACTAGTAATAATAATAATATGGCTTATATTTTCCCACATTGCTCCATTAAGAGTTCACAGAAATTTATCTATAGTATTTTATTCGTCTCGATTATATAGTATTACTTTTTTTTTTCTACACAAATTAAGAAAAAAATCATTGAAAAAACAAATTATATATATATTTTTTATTTTATCCCTATTTAATGCACTCAAAAAATGGTTTCAAAATTTAAATGAGTGTAAAAAAATATTACTAAATATGATGTATGTCTGTATATTTGAGACAAATAAAAAAACATGGCAAATATAATCGAGACAGAGGGATTATTATATTATTAAGAGGGTATTTGGTCAAAATTATTAAAAATAGCTTATAAGGTCGTGTGGCCTTCGAAAAATCAATTATGACACACATTACAAGATTGAAATGGAAAACTTTATTAAACTATGAAACAATGCGGTATGGGTGATCAAGCATTGAAATTTTGGTACTCTATCATTATTCTTATTTTAATTAGGAAATATAATTTAAACTCATATAGTTTTACATTTTTTGGTATATATTAAATTAAAATTCTTTCTTATAAGGAAAAACTGCAAATTTGGTCATGTAAGTTTGCCACTTTGCGATTTTGGTCCTCTATGTTATCATATTTCAGTTTTAGTCCTGTATGTTTTGATTTTTGGCAATTTTGGTCCTTTTTATTCGAAAATTCTTACGTGACACTGTACACGTCACCTCCACATCAGCAATGAATTGGTGTCACGTCAGCGGCACAACGGAAAAAGGACTAAAATTACCAAAAAAATAAAGATAGCGGACTAAAAATGAAATCTTAAAATATAAAGGACTGAAATCGCAAAGTTACAAACATATAGGACCAAAGAAGCAATTTTTTCTTCTTATAATAATCTTCCTATTAAGATGGAAGATTTCAGAAATACATAAGTGTAAAATCTTGGTTTTAAAATATATTAATTTTAATATGCTACTAAAAAATATACACACCGATTTATCAGAAATTTTGAAAAAAGACTTTTAAAGTAGTAGTAGTAGACTAGTAGAAGTAATAATAATAATAATAATAATGATAACCTTAAAAAAATAATAATAAGATAACCTTCAAAATAATAATAATAATAATAATAATAATAATAATAATAATAATAATAATAATAATAATAATAATAATAATAATAATAAAAGTGAGACGGAGAGGTCGTCCCTCGTCAAGTGCCGTATCGTAATTAAAACTTTCCTCTTTTTGTTTGGAAAGTAAAACGTTTTTTTCAATTAAAATTGAGAAAATGAGACTAACCCATTTGTAATTATATTTACTATATTGTCCTTTAGCACGCTACGATTAATTGTATATATTTACTTTTTTTTAGCGTGTTTAATAATTTTTGTATGAAAAATATGCACTGTTTTATTATTATATTATACTTTATATATTAGATATGATTATCCATTAAGAGTTCACAGAAATTTATCTATAGTATTCTATTCGTCTCGATTATATCGTATTACTTTTTTTTTTCTACACAAATTAAGAAAAAAAATCATTGAAAAAACAAATTATGTATATATATTTTATTTTATCCCTATTTAATGCACTCAAAAAATGGTTTCAAAATTTAAATGAGTGTAAAAAAAATATTAAATATGATGTATGTCTGTATATTTGAGATAAATAAAAAAACGTGGCAAATATAATCGAGACGGAGAGATTATTATATTATTAAGAGGGTATTTGGCCAAAATTATTAAAAATAGCTTATAAGGTCGTGTGGCTTATAAAGTTGTTTAGAAGCTTATAATTTAAAAATAAATTGTTTTTATTTTAAATAACTTAAGAATATTAACATTTTTGGTATGATAAGACCTTTTATTAGCAAAATTACAAAAAAAAAAACATATAATTCTATGAAATAATGTAACAATTTATACATATACGAAACTAATTTTAGAATAAACCTATATTAAAAAAATAAAAATATTTCAATCAACTTATAAATTGTTTTTTTTTTGAAAAAACAAAGGTGACCATAATTTTTTTTAAAAAATATCTTATTTTAACATTTTATTTTTCCAAAACATTCTTGCATATTTTCATAAATCTCCGTCATATTTTTTCCAAAAAATAAAACTATTTTATATTTTAATTTAGAAAAAATTATCAGCTTAGTGGTACCAGGATTGAGTGAACTTTGGATATATGCCTGGTGGTCCAAGTTCGAATCCCGGGGAGGGCAAAAAATCTCCTTTCTAGGTAAAGAGAAGGCCATGAGTATGGGTCTGGGCCCCCAGAGCATAAGGCCAGATGGGCCAGAAGCAGAGGGATGCACCGAGCCCATTACATAAAAGGGTTATTTTTTTTAAAAAAATAATATTTTAATATTTAATAGGTAGAGGATATGACGGAAATTTAAGAAAATATGAAAGAATTTTTTGGAGAGATAAAATATTAAAATAATATATTTTTTAAAAAACTAAGGTCACCTTTTTTTTTCTATTTAAAAAACAACTTATAACTATTAAAAAACTAATTTTGACAGCTTATAAGATGTTTGAAAAAGTTTTTACCAAACAAATTTTAATTGTTTGTAAGCTCCAAAACAAATACAATAATCTGTTTTGAAGAGATTATAAGCTCAGCTAAACACCCTATAAGTTAAAAATTTCATATCATGATCCAAAATTTTATTTAATCTCAAATTTATCATGATTTAATTTAACATTCATTATTCAAGAAAACAAGTTTATCATCCTAAACTTATTAACACAATATTATTACAAAAGAACCTAGATTACATAAAAGTAATCTATATAAATTTATAATATTTTATTTTGACTAATTTTGTAATCTTTTACATGTTTTTTTTTTTTTTTCACATATGCAAGAATCTCATCTCGAAAATACGTACCAGTACTAATTATAAGTTTGATATAGACTCGATACTAACTTCTTATTTCATCATTGGAAAAAAAACATATTATAAACAGGGAAGGATCGAAACAGCGATGACGGAGCTATCAATTTTCAATCGTTACTTTCGCTCATTCAAACTTGTTGTCTATGTGTTAGTTTTCTAAAATTTTGTATTTTGAGTGTGATAAATATATAAAAGAAAATTTTTGAGAACTAGAAGACATGAACATTGAACAAATGTAAAAGAAGGATAGATGAAATTCATAAGTGTTTTTATTTTTGCTAATTTTGTAGATCTTTTTCTACACAAAAGGATAAATGAAAATAAAATTTTAAAAAATTAATTTTTGATTTATGAGAATTATCCACATGTAATAATAATAATAATAATAATAATAATAATAATAATAATAATAATAATAATAATAATAATAATAATAATTCAATCGCTTCAATAAAGACCAAATTTTAGACAAAAGGAAATAAGTAGTGAGTAGTGACACAACCAGAAATTTAAAAATAAATAAAAATTTAATTTAAAAATAAAGACCAAATTTGAGAGCAAAGGAAGTAAGTAGCGACACAATATGAAATTTAAAAATAAAATTATATATGAAGGGTGCAAGCCTAGCCAGCTCAGCTGCATATGCATGCTTTCCTTTATTTAACTTATTTGTATATATATTCACTGGAACAAAAAATATATATATAAAATAGTAAAGATTATAAAAATTTTCGGGGGGCATGACTGTAGATCCGCCCTTGATTATAAACCCAATAACATCAAACCGTAAATGACATGAAATGAAGTTCGAGGCAATTACCTAATGAAGTGAAATTATCAGATTGTGGACATTTTGTAAAAGTTTTTAACATGTATGATCTTATAAATTCATGCAAATGGTTGATAATTTATCGTTGATATGACATCAATATTGTCCTAAATTTAAGATAAAATTTAAATTTCGAAATTTAATTACGACCAAATCTCTTCTCAACTAAAAAGACAAATTCGTATGATCAATCAAGTTTAAGGGGCGTGTGCCTCAGATTAATGAGGAGCTCGTAACCATTTATTTTATATATCTTCAATTATGATATTTGTTTTTTTTACTCATTCCATTCTCAAACAAGGGAGATTCTATATATACAATATCAGGATAAATACTTCACTATCTTTTCTCAATTTTTTTTAAAAAAATCCACGTATATGATTATTTTCAATGAGATGTTAGCGCAAACACCTTGAATAAAAACATAAAGATGAAGTATTTCTGGTGACGAATACGGAATATACCCTAAAAAAATTGTCATTTTTCTTTGAGGCAAATGCGACGTGGGTACGAGTACTAGCCATTAATTATTGCCTTATACACTTGTTCTATAAATTTTTATTTATTTTGAATAACTTGTTTTGTGCATGTTACATAAACCATTTTTACTCCAAGACACTTGCCAGCATTATTGAATGCACGTTTTACAGATGCGATGGCGTTGAATAACCTACACAAATCACCGATAATCTCCAGCACTATCCTCCAATGTGAACTATTTATTTCCATAATATTATATATATATTGATACCCAGGGAAGCCAGAGGTATCAGGGCTATTCCTCGGAATAGCGCGCAGGGCTTTAGCCTGACTATTTTGGGGAGGAGTGGTGATATCCAGGGACAATGGCGGAGCCAGGAATATAAATTTACCCGTGCTAGAATTTTAATCCCTCCAATACTTTAATTTTTTGAATCGAGCTACCCGGGCTAATATCATATTAATCCAAAATTATTAAAAATTAATATATTAAAAAAATTTTAAAATTTTTTTGCCACCCGAGTATATATGTGGCTCCGTCAGTGCCCAGGAAAGCCAGAGGTATCAGGGCTGTTCCTCGGGGCAGCGAGCAGAGCTCTAGTCCGACTATTTTGGGGAGGAGAGGTGATACCCCGGGAAGCCAGAGGCATCAGGGTTCCGGGGAGGTAGGGACATTAGGGCCGTTCCCTTGTAGGAGAATAAGTAGGGCTTGACGAGGTCGGACTAGTAGCTCGGGGATAAGGGAGTAGCTCATCTCGGATGGATTTATGAGGTTGGAATGACCAAGTCTTCATGACTCAGTCAACACCAATTTTTCAGGGGCATGACCCCCACGTTGCCATAACCCCGATCCTTCCGGCATGATCGTGCCTGACAGGTAGACGTGGGCAACCCCTGCACCCACGACCCAGTTCGTGGCCACTACCCTGAAATTGCAGAGTTGCTATCTCACTCCAAGGCCTATAAATACCTTGCCACAGGTATCAGTAGGTGTATGTTCATCTAAATCCAAAAAGCACTATATTTACCAGTTTATTTAAAGTTCACTCTTTTTTTGAGTCTGACTTAAACATCGGAGTTTCCCGCCGAAAAACTTTCTGGCGTCCCACTAACGTGCTTTTGCTACATTTCCCTTGCGTGCAGATCTAGGAGGAACATATCAAAGATCAGTTTATTATCATCCTCACCAGCCCGGCTGACTCATCAGACCCACCTTGCTACCTTGATAGCCCGGGCACCGGTTTAAACGAACCACATCATATATATATATATAGGTCTAACATTTATTTATAAAAGTGTAAAACTACTTGTTTGTTTGTATATATATATAACTATTCCATCACATTAATAATATTATGCT
This sequence comes from Henckelia pumila, assembly GCF_033568475.1. Lineage (NCBI taxonomy): Eukaryota > Viridiplantae > Streptophyta > Magnoliopsida > Lamiales > Gesneriaceae > Henckelia > Henckelia pumila. Next base: position 46,006,586 of record NC_133122.1, on the reverse strand, counting down.
TTTTTGGTAATTTTGTTAATAAAAAGATATTAAAATACCAAACACATCAATATCTTTAAATTGTTTAAAATATGTTTATCCAAACACTTTAAGTATCGTTTATTTTTAATATAAAACCTAACAGCTTATAAGCTCTTAAAAGTTAAAATAACTTATAAGTTCTAGGAGCTTAGGTCATTTCCAACCCAAAACTTCATTTTAAAGCAGCTCTATTCTAAAATCGTGCAATTTTTTCACCAAATTTAACATTCATCTCCAACCCACTTATTTTAAATCTTACTCTAAAAAGAATATTCTCGGAATATTCCTTTTACTTTACTTTTTTATATTACTTTTTATTATTTATAAACATATATATTTATACATTTGCATTAATTAATTATATTACATTTAATTTTTATTATATTAATATTATAATATTAATAATTACAATAATATTACTAAAATGATATATATATTAATTTCGTATTATTATAAGAAATTAAACATAATTTATTCCAAATGATGAAATAAAATAAAAGTACATGATAGAAATTAAAACAAAACAATACACTTTAAATATTTGAATGATCATATTCATCTCATAAATGATCAATTAAAGCATTTTTCAATGCATTATTAAATATTTTAATTATTATAACACAAAAAATTTATTTTATAAATAATACCTTAATTACAAATCATTATTAATATTTAAAATTTTATTTTTAAATTATTATTATTTTATATTAATTTAATAAAAATATTTATTATATAAATAATAAATAACAATAAAAAATATAAAAAATGAAAGACCCCTGCGTCAAATTTGACGTAGGGCCAAAAATTATTGGACGCTACTCTTGGTGAAGCAACCCTGCTTTAGAATAGCGTGAAACGCTATTCAGAATTTCTGAAGCAGGGTTGGATATGTCTTTATAAGCTGTTTTTAATAAGCTTAGAAAAACACGCCTAAACCGCTTATAAGCTCTAAAACAACTTGTAATTTGTTTTATAAAGTTTATAAGCTCATCCAAACACTCTATAATTTAAAATTTTTTAATATCATGATCCATAATTTTATTTAATCTCAAATTTATCATGGTTAACATTCATTATTCAATAAAACAAGTTTATCATCATAAAATTATTAACACACTATTATTATAAAAAAAAAACCTAGATTACATAAAATTAATCTACATAATTTTATAGTTTTTTTTATTTTGACTAATTTTTTAAGCTTTTATATATATATATATATATATATATATATATATATATATGCATATGCACGAATCTCGTCTCAAAGATACGCACCAGTACTAATTATAAGTAATTGACATAGACTGGGTACTAACTTATTATTTAATCATTGGAAAAAAAAACATATTATAAACTCAATAACATCAAACCGTAAATGGCATCAAATATAATGAAGTTCGAGCCAATTACCTAAGGAAGTGAAATTATCAAATTATGGACATTTTGTAAAAATTTTTAACATGTATAGTCTAAAAATGATGCAAATGGTTGATGACTTATCGTTCATATGACATCAATATTGTTTTAAATTTGAGATGAGGTTTCAATTTCAAAATTTAATTACAACAAAATCTCTTCTCAATTTAAAAAAAAAATCATATGATCAATCAATTTTAAGGGGCGTGTGCCTCAAATTAATGAGGAGATCCTATCCATTTATTTTATATATCTTCATCAAGTATGATTTTTTTTAATCATTCCATTCTCAAACAAGGGAGATTCTATATATACTATAGCAAGATAAATACTCTACCATCTTTTCTCAATCTATAAAAATAAGATTCACATGGTTTTTTTTACAGTGAGATGTTGGCGCGAACATCGTGAACAAAAAAGTAGAATATTTCTCGTGACGAATATCTCTTCGAAAGAAATGATCATTTTTCTTGGAGACATTTGCGACGTGGGTACCAGATACACCTTACAAGCACTAGCCATAAGCAGTTTTATGGAGGACAGAGTAAAAAAAAGTGAGCTTGGCTGCTGACAATTTCTTAGGATGAGCTGGGTAAACAGTGACATGTCCTCCAGTGATGACAGATGACATCTCATCCATGGTAGGCAGAGCAGCATCATCAGAGGCAGGAGTCTGGAGAAATCCATTTATAACGGCAGGGCTGAAGGAGAAGATCTGCTCACGCACATAACCTTTCCCATACTTCATGTATCTAGGATCCTCACAGCTTCAGTGAGATTGCAGTAGAACTCACGCACCAGTTCTCTACAATAAGGACCAGCAGTAGTAACAGTAGACAGTATGTTCCTTACCTCGAAAAATCTCACCATGCTCTGAGCTCTATAGCTCTCAACATCAATGTTATGCTCCTCGAGAAACTCTCGATCAGCATAATTCTCCCAGCTATCAGCAATCTCCTTGGAGTAAAAAGCAGATGAATAGGACGAGTTTACCTGGTATTCTTCGCCTAAGGTGTTGTCCAGGGTATCGGAAACACCTTCATCAGCACCTTCATCTTCTTCTTCAGAGTCATCAGAATATGACTCTTCTTCCAACTCTTTCTCAGCATCTGAATCTTCACTCGAATCAGAGCTGGAATTCTCAAAAGGTTGTGGGCGGTTGTCAGCAAATTCTGCGAGCATCTCCTCATCTGGTTCATCTTCAAATTCTGGGACAGGAGCAGTAGCAGTGGATGTAGGCTTCTTGCCTTTAGACTTCTTCTTTTCAGCCATGAACTGGGCTATTGTAAGGCCCGAAAATATTAAGTTCTTAATTACATGATTTAATATTTAAATTCCGAATAAGATATAAAATATGAATTTAAGAATTTTTGAAAATTAGAAATTTTAATTTCGGGTCAGAAATATTTAATTTGAGGATATTTCGGATTTTAAGATTTTAATATCCAGAATTCTTAAATTAAAAGCTTAAAAATATTTGAATTGATATTTATGGAATTTAAGATGTAAATTTCAAGATTATAAATATCAAAGATTTAATTTGAGGATGAAATCCGAGCAAGGACCCATTTGCAAATATTGAGCAATTCAAGGACTAAAATGCGATAAGGTCCGAAATGATTTAATTTTAATTCGAAAATATTTAATTTGATAATATTTAGAGTTTAGAATTAAATTCTATTATTCTTAAATTATTTAAGATTGAAATTGAATTAAATCGCTTGTCCGGGGACTGAATTGCAATTAGACCAAAGTTCAGGGACTAAACTGCAAATAGACCAATATATATCCAAAATTCACATATTTCCTAGCATTTCACGTGTGTTCAGCAGAAAGGAAGGGATAAGAACCAGCAACGTTCCTAAGCCATATTTTCTCCTTTTCAAACTCCGATAAAAATTGATCCGCCCGGTAGAATTTCCGATTGAGCATATATTTGCGATCACGGCTCTGAGTGCTACGTTTTGACGTAAGTTTTATGAAGTTCTACCATGTTTGAATTTTATGATATTTTTAGAATTAAGATTTGATTGTATAAACATGTTCTAGTATATACGACGATAGCATATTTCAGACGGATCGAGAAAAGATCTTCGTTTGAACATGATTTTGATTTTTGAAAGAATTATTGAAATTCTGAATTTTGGGGAATGTTTGTACGTGTATGTACTGCTGAATTAGTGATGAATATTGGTTTAGATGGTTGCATTAATAATGATAATGCATTTGGCATTTTCGGTTTCGTACCGTTACGCCGCCGGTTCAAGATTTTGAGTTGATATGCATTATGAATGTCTAGAGCTGATCTTTAAGCTTATTGTGGATGAATTGAATATGTGATGATGTTGAGAATGAAGATATAATGATATTTGAATCGAAAGATTTATCGGACTCAAATAGTTGCGACGTCGGTTTGAATTCCGATTGGATTAGCAAGATTTGAAATGTATAAGCTTTAAATAACCATTGATTCAGATTGGAAATTGATGTTTAGATATGTTATAATCTATTTCAGATTTGAATTGAAGATTATCGAAGTTGAATCGACGAGTTCGAGTTCGAATGACTTGAAGTGTTTGAAGTTGAATAAAAAACACTTTCAAGTAGCACTGATTGAAATGAGCAGAATTGTATGATCGATTTGGCTAGTTTAAGGTTGATCAGCATTGGCACGAGTTTGCAACAGATTCAAGATGTTTGAATTGCGATAAAAGGTATGAGTCGACATTATTCTCGCCAGGTAGAACAACTCGAGAACGTGGTGGTTTTCGAGTTTTCCTGAAATCACATACTTATTTGTTTAAGTGCTCTTATGTGATTTTACTTGCTCTTGTTGCTATGAATGATTCTTGATTTGTGTGTTCAAGATGTCTATCAGTAATTATATGATTTAATGCATCAAGATTATGTTGCATTCATCTTGAACCCTACCTTGAATAGCACAGAGGGCAGAATGGCCTAGAGTGCATATGATGTTTGGAGAACTGTAGTTGAGTGGCATGGAATGTAGATTTACTTCCAGAGTCAGATCACTCATGGCACAGAATATAGATTTATATCCAGAGCTAGATGACTCATTATAGTTGCACCAAAGTCAGGGGAATTGAGATATTTAACACCACCTCGATTGGGAGAGTCGGTGGTTATTTAAAAATTTTATTCCCCGGGATCCCAAGAACTAAGCTTATTGGTATCAGATTTGATAGTCTATTCCTTGACATATGCATTGCATTTATGCATTAACCTAGAGATTTCTATGGTTTAGAATATGTGTTTATAAATGCTAGTATGTTATTTTCATTCAAGATTTGAATGAGTTTTTATGCTTAAATGATGTATATGCATGTCGTTCGTACTGAGATTTATTCTCTCTGGAGTTATCCGGCTGTTGCTTTTTTTGTATGTATGCATTGCATCAGGTTGGGGCATGAGCAAGTTAGAGTTGGCTTCGATAGCTCGAGAAGAGTCATAGCACGTGGTGACTTCGGGTTTTAGCAGATGGTGTACCAATTGTGAACTTAGACAAGATGTTCTTTATTTGGTATATGATGAAGTTATTATGAGATATTGTAGTAACTTGAGAATATATATGTTTGTATTTCCTTCGAAAGAATCTAAGTAGATTAAGGATGATGTTTTCATGTTGCAAATGAAGTTATCCTATTCTTATACAATTGTACAGCATATATAGCATGTTTAGTTGCATTTACATCAGGAAAACATGAAAGATCAGCTCAAGAGCAGAAAGTCAGCAAGTCGGGCAGAGCACAGCTCGCTTGAGCGGCACCCTAGGCTCGCTCGAGCGAGCCATGTTTGGGTGTCAACCTGAGAGGTGCTCGCTCGAGCGAGAGGTGAGGCTCTCTCACCTTATCTTTAAAAAAAAAAAAAATTTGTGCTTGTTGATGTTCTTGAGTCTTGATTTAATTATCATACTTTGTTGATGATTATTCATTAATTGCCCCTTAAGATGAGATTAACAACCCGAGGTCCCCACAACTATTAACATTTCTTATTCATCGGACAGAATAGGAGGAACAGTAGATGTCTCCTCAACAGTAGGTACAGATGCAGGTGCATCTGTCTCAACAGCAGTAGCAGCAACAAGTGGAGTTCCTGATTCAGTGGACTCACTCTCAGAGGAATCACTTGATGATTTACTTTCAGCGGCAAAAGGAACAGGAATAGCTTCTCCAGACAGTTCCTGGGTACTTGAATTTCCCTTTTTTGGCATACAAGCTTGAAGTCTTCATCAGAGCTCTCATCCCCAGAGGTGAATTCAGTGTCCACCAGAGATGGTCTTGATGGTTGTCCTTTTCCACGGAATCGTTTGGAGGCAGTGTAATCTGGGTGGTATCCAGCTTGTCTCTTGGATCGACGAGTTAAGGGTTTCGTGGGAAACACCTTATTCACCACACTCATGTCTGGTAAATTCTCTACATCGATGGCATTGCCAGGCTCTCCTGGAGCGATGGAGTCCAGAGGCACAGGTTCCTCGGCAACATGAATGATTGCTTGCTCAACCACAGGGTGTGGTGATGTAGGTGCCGTGACACCTTCCGCAGCATCTTCCGTATATCCCATCTCAGAACGAATATCATGTGAATCAAAACCTTTTCCTGCCATTAGAATGTGAAAGAGTAAACAGATAAGAAATTTTAGGCAATGAAAAAACAGGGAGTACAGAGGATACAATTGTGCGAAACAAAGCAAGGAGATAATATCTTTCCTTAAACAGATAAGAACACAAACATATAAGGCACCAAATCTTTTCCTATTCTAACTCGGATTTTGAGTAGGCCCCAACGGTAACAAAATCTCCAACGGTAACTATGAGGAAAACGATAACAAATCCGATTTAATTTGGCAATAAATCTCTTCGATTTTCTCCGATAATTTCGGCCCAAATATTTCACCAAATATTTTTAAATTTAACTCCTCATCAGAATATAACACCACTGAAACAAAATCCAATCACATTCAAATTCAAAAATTCAGAGGATAGGGAAAAAATCACAAATTTTGTTCGATCAGAATTTTAAACATTTTGGCTTAGTATATTCACAAATATGCATGCCCTAATTATGTCTAAAAAACAGAGTGTGACACAAAAAATAAAATGCAATTTTATGCACAAATAAATGTTGACAAGTGAGGTGTTATCCACGATGTTGGCAACATCTCCCAGCAACATTTCAGGATTCAGAAAAATTATTATATCAAATTCATTATTTTTGCAGAAGTGGTAGCCTGCACACTAAAGGAACGATCTTCAAATGGGCCTTTTTAGGTAGCTTTTTCCATTTGCTTCTGATTATCAATCAAATTTGATGATTGATTCAATTCAAGCTTCATCATTTTTTTCTTTTGTTATTCTGAATTTACAAAGTCACTTTTCACTTGGGACAAGATCATGGAATGCACGAATGTCCCTCCACTACTTCGTGACAAAGTCAGAACTCTTCTTTGATTAATCCACATTAAGCTGTAAAATTTTTTGATGAGAATCCTGAGTGAAAACTAGTCAATGGTTACAAAGTATCAACCATATCACAAAACAGAATGAATGCATAAATGCAGTATGCCTAGAATCTTAAAAATGCACATGCATGAAAAGGTGTTGTCACAGGTTGTTGGCAACACTCCTGACAACATCTAAGTTCTGTTTATAATGCACACATACTGAGAGACTTCCTTAGATTAAAAAATCTCTCGAAATCCAAAGCTTTTGTGAATATATCAGCTAATTGGTTATTAGTTCCAACAAACTCAATTAAGATCATGCTTTTCTCGACCAAATCTCGAATGAAGTGATGTCTAATGTCAATGTGTTTGGTTCGAGAGTGTTGTACTGGATTTTTGGATATATCAATGGCACTTGAATTATCACAGTACACAATAGGAGTATCACTCTTAACACTATAATCATTTAGCATTTGATTCATCAAAAGGAGTTGTGAACAACAACTACCAACAGCAACATACTCAGACTCGGCAGTAGACAGTGAGACACAATTTTGTTTCTTACTATACCAAGATACTAAGTTATTTTCCAAGTAGAAACATCCTCCCGAAGTGCTCTTTCTCTCATCGAAATCCCCAGCCCAATCAGCATCACTAAATCCTACCAAATTAGAATTGGTTTCTTTAGTGTACCACAAACCCAAATTCAAAGTTCCAGCCACATATTTCAGTATACGTTTTACGGCCTTCAAGTGAGTAATTTTTGGGTTAGACTGGTATCTAGCACACAGACAAACACTATACATGATATCAGGTCTAGTAGCACTTAAATATAAAAGACTACCAATCATGCTTCTGTAGAGGGTGTTGTCAACACCTTCGGCAACATCCTCCCTAGACAGTTTTTCATTAGACCCCAGAGGTGTGCGCATGTGTTTAGTGTTGTCATTCAGAAACTTATTTACAAGATTTTTAGCATACTTGTTTTGACACACCATCATGCATTTGTTTAACTTGCAAGCCCAAGAAATATGTTAACTCACTAACCATGCTCATCTCAAATGTAGACGACATGTACTTCACAAAATCATCAACAAGTTTATCATTTGAAGCACAAAAAATTATATCATCAACATAAATTTGGCAAATTAATATATTACCTTGAGACTTTTGCACAAACAAAGTCTTATCAACTTTACCTCTTTTGAAGCCAATATTGAGAAAGTACTCAGTAAGTCTCCCATACCATGCACGTGGTGCTTGCTTCAATCCATACAATGCCTTTTTTAACTTATAGACATAATCAATATGATTTGGATCCTCAAACCATTTAGGTTGTTTCACGTAGACTTCTTCATTTAGGATCCCATTCAAAAAAGGCACTTTTTACATCCATTTGATAAAGCTTCATTCCCATGTTACATGAAATAGCAAGCAAAAGTCGGACTGACTCAATGCGTGCTACAGGAGCAAAGGTTTCTGAAAGGAATATTTTATTCCTTAAAAACATCCTAATATAAAAAGATTTTATTTAATATCTTTTGCCTTCCTTGGACATGAAGTAATCTTTATTTAAGTGTTTTATTTCATATTGATAAGCTGATTAGAATATTTATCATATCATATCTAATACTTATCTTTCCTTATTTTATGTAGATTTGATATGATCAAATAAAAGGAATCCTACGCCTACAAGGAAACATATTGAAGAAGGATTCTTTGCATATATATGAGATTAGAGATCGACGAAAGGAGATTGAATAGAGAGCTTCACATACGTACGTGAGAACTGAAGAACTTCTGAATCTTTTCACGATCGTGGTTGCTTGAAGCCGTGAAGAACACTCGAAGATTGTTGATCGAAGAGTGTTTACATCTCACGTGTTTTGACTTCAAGTTTTTCTTCTTTCTATATTTTCGTTATTCTATTCCATATAGAATTTTTAGGAGAACTTTTATTCTTTATTTCTCATTTATATTGATAAATTGAATTTTACAATAATCACTAGTTTTAGGGTTTGTAAAACTCTTTGAAAGTTTTTCTAGTGAAGTTTTGCCCTGAGGCGCTGCAAGAGTATTTTATACTCTTGCTTAAATCATTTGAGTCTATTTAATTGGTTGCTTGTTTATTTTATTTACGCTTTAATTATATTCCGCTGCAAATTACTCAAGGTGTTATAGTAGGTGTTGTCAACACCTTGTGAGAACACCTCAGACTGTTTATGTGCAACCCCCATTCCCTGACAAGTGGCATCAGAGCCATATTCTTGATATACTAAGAAATGATCTTGGTTTTTTTATTTTATTACAGGAAATAAGATGGACTCATCGTCTGTTGCGAACTCGTTCCTGAAACCTCCGGTCCTTGATGACACGAATTACGCACTATGGAAGAATAGGATGTGATATACTATTAAGGCTATGGATGTGCGTGCTTGGCAAAGTATTCTGACTGGTTGAACTCCTCTAAAGATGCTAGATGAAGATGGAGACTACATCATCAAGCAAGAAGAAACTTGGACTGCCGAGGAAACACAAAGTACAAGCTACAATGCTAAAGCACTCAATGCAATTTTTTCAACTGTGGATATGAGGATGTATGGAATCATAGCCGACTGCACTATTGCTAAGGATGCATGGGATGCTCTTCAAGAACACTGTGAAGGAACTGATAGCGTGAGAAGAACAAGATTGAGATTTTTAAATGCAAGATTTGAGAATATCTGGATGGATGAGAATGAAACTATTGCTGATTATGATAAGAAACTTAGGGAGATAGCTACAGAGGCGCATGCTCTTGGAGGACCTATTGCTAGTGAAACTATGGTGAACAAGGTTCTTCGATCCTTGACTAAAATATTTAATGGGAAGATTTGGGCGCTTGAAGAAATTAAAGACACTTCAAAGATGAAGATGACTGAACTGATTAGCATCCTTCAAGTTTTTGAGATGAACAATTCAGAATAAGAGAAGGATAAAGGAAAATCAATATCCGTTCAAGCCTCAAAACCCTCATACGAGGAGTATGTTCAATTTCATCAAGAAGTTCATCAATCTGACTTGGAAGTTGATTCGATCTCTCTTATGACTAGGAAATTCAATGATGATCTGAAGAATATGAAAGTGTCAAGAAAGACGGATCAAAAACTCAAGGCTCCAATGTTCTCTAACAAGCCTTTAAGGATTACTGGACCAGAACAATCACCAAGAAAACCTGTTGATACTCCTAATCCTCGACTGATGTTGGAAGGGAAGAAGAAGTTTGTCTCAAAGAAGTTGGACACTGTTCAATGTCATGCTTGTCAAGGTTTTGGGCACTATGCAAATGAGTGTGCCAACACGCTTAGGAAAGGAATGAACACATCTTTGAGTGATGAAGAGTCCGAAGAATAAGAACGTGAAGATGAAGAAAGTCATACTGCCTTATCTGCCCTACTGAAGAGCAAGAAAAAATTTCAAGTGAATCCTTTGGGTGTTGCCGCAGGTGTTGCCACACCTGGCTGCAACATCTTCCAAAGGTCAGTGTGTTTGAATTCCTCCATTACTGATAACATATGTGATAATGATACATGTGAAGAGACAATGTCCATGGAAGAAGCTCGGATGATGTTTGAAGAGTTACATACTGATTGGGTTGAAAGGAATAAGATGAATACTATTCTTTTAAAGGAAAATTCTGATCTAAAGGCTGATGTGTCAAGACTGGAAGTAATGCTGAGTAAGAAAGACATGGAACTAAGCCAAGTGAAGAAAGAACTCGGAAAAGCAAATGCTACATTGGCCAAGTTTAATTCAAGCACTTCCAAGCTTGATTCATTACTCATGATGGGAAGAGATGGTACGACTGGTTTAGGTTTTGAAAACAACATATTTGAGGTTGGTGAAAGTTCGAAAGGCCCTGTGTTTGTCAAGGAAAGCAGCAGTGCAAAAAGCTCAAGCAAAAAGGCCTCACCAAGTGATCCTCCAAAACCAAAGCCACAGCCTGCTGCCCCTTCAAAATCTAGAAGGAAATGTAAGTACATATGTCATTACTGTCATAGACCAGGTCATATCAAACCATACTGTTTTAAGCTGCAGGAAGACTACAGGTATAGATCTGCATCGAAGGTGTTGCCTAAGGTGTTGCCAACACCTCCCCACAACATCCCTAGAAACAGATCTTATGTAAGAAAGAATTGGGTACCAAAAGCTGATATTTGATGTCATATGATTTATACTGCTTTGAGAACTAATGTTTCAGGTGCATGGTACTTTGATAGCGGTAGCTCTCGTCACATGACAGGTTCCAAAAAGTTTCTCACTGACTATGTTGAACAGAAAAGTGGAAAAGTAACCTATGGTGGAGGTTCAAAGGGAAACATTGTTGGAAAAGGAACTCTGGATGTTGCTGGTCTGCCCAAGCTTCGCAATGTGCTTCATGTTGAAGGATTAACCGCAAATCTAATAAGCATAAGCCAACTTTGTGATGATAATTTGCATGTGCAATTTGATAAGAAATTATGCAAAGTTTTTGATGATTCAAATTTGTGTGTCATGACAGGTACAAGTTCATCGGATAACTGCTATCAACTCGGAGAAGAGATGGCTTGTAGGCACACAAAATTGAATGAGTTTGATCTATGGCATCAAAAATTGGGTCATGAAAACTTCAAGACTTTAAAGAACTTAAGTAAGTTAGATGCTGTCAGAGGTATGCCTAACTTAAAATCTGGTATTCCATTTGTGTGTGAAGCATGTCAGAAAGGGAAGCAGACTAGGGTGTCACACGAGGTGTTGCCAACATCTGTGACAACACGCTGCCTTGAGCTTTTACATATGGACTTGATGGGTTCAATGAATGTTTAAAGCTTTGGAGGTAAGAAATATTCTTTTGTTTGTGTGGATGATTTCTCACGATATACTTGGGTAAATTTTTTGAGAGAAAAATCGGACACATTTGATGCCTTCAAGAAACTGCTCACTAAGATTACGAATCTACATAATCTGAAGGTAATCCGTATTCGCACTAATCATGGTAAGGAGTTCGAAAACTCTTCTTTTGCTAGTCTGTGTGATAAGAAAGGTATTTCTCATGAATTTTCTGCTCCTAAAACTCCACAACAAAATGGAATTGCTGAAAGGAAAAATAGGACTTTGCAAGAAATGGCAAGAGTGATGTTGAGTTCGAAAAATATTTCAAAACGTTTTTGGGCTGAAGCCTTGAATACTGTATGTCATATTTCAAATAGAGTTTATTTGAGGAATGGTACTACTATGACATCCTACGAAATTCTAATGGGAAAGAGGCCAAACCTTAAATATTTTCATGTTTTTGGATGTGTATGTCACGTTTTGAATGATAGGGATCATCTTGCTAAATTTGATGCAAAAAGTGATAAGTGTATGTTCTTGGGATATTCATCAAATAGCCGAGCCTATAGGATGTATAACTTGAGAACAAGGACTATTTTTGAGTCAATTAATGTTGTTTTTGATGACTTTGCAGATCTAAAGAAGAAAACAGCTGAGGATGAAGTTAATGATCTGCTGGATAATTCTGGAAATTTAGATGTTGTCAAAGGAGTGTTGCCAACACCTTCGACAACACCTCCTACAGAAAATTCAGAATCAAAAGTTGAAAAGCCTACTGATGAGAACATTGATGAGAACAGTGAGGTAAATGAAGCTGGAAAGAATGTTCCAAGCAAAATTCAAAAGAAGCACCCAACCTCACAGGTCATTGGAGATGTGCATGGAGACTTGCAAACTCGGAGGAAAGAGAAAGTGGATTATCGAAAGATGGCAGGTTTGTTGTGCATGAGTTCTACATATTCTCAGGTAAGATTCTCTTGTTTTGTGTCAAACATTGAACCCAAAAAGGTTGAAGAGGCTTTAAAAGATTAGTTTTGGGTCAATGCTATGCAAGAAGAGTTAGAACAATTTGTTAGGAATTATGTTTGGTACTTGGTACCGTGTCCTGCTCATGGTAATGTCATAGGAACTAAATGGATTTTTAAAAATAAAACTGATGAGTCGGGAAACATCATTAGAAATAAAGCTAGGTTGGTAGCTCAAGGGTATACACAGGTTGAAGGGGTGGATTTTGATGAAACCTTTGCTCCTGTAGCCCGCATTGAGTCAGTCCGACTTTTGCTTGCTATTTCATGTAACATGGGAATGAAGCTTTATCAAATGGATGTAAAAAGTGCCTTTTTGAATGGGATCCTAAATGAAGAATTCTTTGTGAAACAACCTAAGGGTTTTGAGGATCCAAATCATCTTGACTATGTATATAAGTTGAAAAAGGCATTGTATGGATTGAAGCAAGCACCACGTGCATGGTATGGGAGACTTACTGAGTACTTGCTCAATATTGGCTTCAAAAGAGGTGAAGTTGATAAGACTTTGTTTGTGCAAAAGTCTCAAGGTAATATATTAATTTGCCAAATTTATGTGGATGATATAATTTTTTGTGCTTCAAATGATAAACTTGTTGATGATTTTGTGAAGTGCATGTCGTCTACATTTGAGATGAGCATGGTTGGTGAGTTAACATATTTCTTGGGATTGCAAGTGAAACAAATGCATGATGGTATATTTTTGTGTCAAAGCAAGTATGCTAAAAATCTTGTAAAGAAGTTTCTGAATGACAACACTAAACACATGCGCACACCTATGGGGTCTAATGAAAAACTGTCTAGGGAGGATGTTGCCGAAGGTGTTGACAACACCCTCTACAGAAGCATGATTGGTAGTCTTTTATATTTAAGTGCTACTAGACCTGATATCATGTATAGTGTTTGTCTGTGTGCTAGATACCAGTCTAACCCAAAAATTACTCACTTGAAGGCCGTAAAACGTATACTGAAATATGTGGCTGGAACTTTGAATTTGGGTTTGTGGTACACTAAAGAAACCAATTCGAATTTGGTAGGATTTAGTGATGCTGATTGGGCTGGGGATTTAGATGAGAGAAAGAGCACTTCGGGAGGATGTTTCTACTTGGGAAATAACTTAGTGTCATGGTATAGTAAGAAACAAAATTGTGTATCACTGTCTACTGCTGAATCTGAGTATGTTGCTGTTGGTAGTTGTTGTTCACAACTCCTTTTGATGAATCAAATGCTAAATGATTATAGTGTTAAGAGTGATACTCCTATTGTGTACTGTGATAATTCTAGTGCCATTGATATATCCAAAAATCCAGTACAACACTCTCGAACCAAACACATTGACATTAGACATCACTTCATTCGATATTTGGTCGAGAAAAGCATGATCCTAATTGAGTTTGTTGGAACTAATAACCAATTAGCTGATATATTCACAAAAGCTTTGGATTTCGAGAGATTTTACAGTCTAAGGAAGTCTCTCAGTATGTGTGCATTATAGACAGAACCGAGATGTTGTCAGGAGTGTTGCCAACACCCTGTGATAACACCTTTTCATGCATGTACATTTTTAGGATCTTAGGCATACTGCATTCATGCATTCATTCTGTTTTGTGATGTGGTTGATACTTTGTAACCATTGACTAGTTTTCACTCAGGATTCTCATCAAAATTTTTTACAGCTTAATGTGGATTAATCAAAGAAGAGTTCTGACTTTGTCACGAAGTAGTGGAGGGACGTTCGTGTATTCCATGATCTTGTCCCAAGTGAAAAGTGACTTTGTAAATTCAGAATAACAAAAGAAAAAAATGATGAAGCTTGAATTGAATCAATTATCAAATTTGATTGATAATCAGAAGCAAATGAAAAAAGCTACCTAAAGGGGTCCATTTGAAGATCGTTCCTTTAGTGTGCAGGCTACCACTTCTGCAAAAATAATGAATTGGATATAATAATTTTTCTGAATCCTGAAGTGCTGCTGGGAGATGTTGCCAACATCGTGGATAACACCTCATGTGTCAACATTTATTTGCGCATTGTTTTTCATTTTAATTTTTTTGTCACACTTTGTTTTAGACATAATTAAGTCATGAATATTTTTTTTGTGAATATACTAAGCCAAAAGGTTAAAAATTTTGATCGAACAAAATTTGTGATTTTTTCCCTATCCTCTGAATTTTTGAATTTGAATGTGATTGAATTTTGGTTCAGTGGTATTATATTCTGATGAGGAGTTATATTTGAAAATATTTGGTAAGATATTTTGGCCTAGAATATCGGTGAGAATCGAAGAGATTTGGTTCCCTAATTTAATTCAATTTGTTACCGTTTTGGGAGTGTTACCGTTGAAATTTATTACCGTTAGAGGAGCTGTAATTCGAGTGAGAATAGGAAGGGCTGTGTGTGTGGTATTTATTTGTGTAATTATCTATTTTCAGAAATATTCTTATCTTCTTAAACCCTTGAATTTCTCATATCTCTTTGTGCCCCTGTTTTTGATCATTCATCTGTCTTAAATATTTTTCTCGTATACAAATGGCAGGAAAGGGTTTTGATCCCCAAGATATTCGTTCTAAGATGGGATATACGGAAGATGCTGCTGAATGTAGTAACTAGAACTCATTTTAAGATAATAATATGTTAAACATGATTAAGTGTTAGTAATTAACCAATTCCGGGATTTAATCGGACTTCAGAAGCAAGACATGAAATTTTATTTTCTGAGCCAGTTCGGACGATCCGAAGAGGACTTCGGACGGCCCGAACTTGACCACCAGGGGCTCCGAAGGTGAGCTTGTTGACTTCGGAGTTAAGGCTGGTTCGGACGATCCGAACTCAAGTTCGGACGGCCCGAACTTGTTTGTGCCAAGTAGACAGGATTACTCAGCAATGAATTTTGACAAGTGTCGGACTTAGAGCACTTCGAACGACCCGAAGTAGAGATCGGACGATCCAAACTCGACGTGTCTTGCATGCAGACAGTGAGTTGGATCAGATGATGCGAACTCAGGTTCGGAGGGCCCGAACTCGTCCGAAACGTTTCCTATAAATAGGGCTCATTCGATTTCATTTTGAAATACGAATTCCCGAGTTTTCTTCTTCAGTTATATAGTGTGAGATATACACTTGAGGGCCCTATCGGTTATAATAAGAGTTCTGGAATAACCAAGCTGTGGTTATAGTCATTCGGGACTAGCGACTCCAAAAGGCTATCTATGGATGAAGGTATGGTCCGGGAATCTATTTAAGTTTTTGGAGTAATTATTAGCTTAGTTAAGACTTATATAATTTATGTAGTGGTACGGTGAACTTTTGAATATAGGCTTGAAACCTAGGATCCTACTATACTTGAACTAGCCTAGAGGTATGTACACATTGACTGAGATTGCCAGCGAGTATACATGTTTATATGTTGCATTTATTTGATATTATTATATGGCATGATATATGATTTACCGCTTTCTATATTCATATGTCATGTGCATATACACGTTGAGCCTATACCTTGATATACCTGATTATAGAGCCGCTCAGCTCTATACTCGATAGTCTGTCACTGAGAGTACCGCGACGGCGGGGAAATTTATGTCTGACTACTCTGGTGTACTTGACGAGTGTGGTTGCACCCAGAGGTTGATCCGTGCGGTGGCAACACTCATGTGGCGCCGGTACTGAGCATGACTTTTCAGATGACCCTTTACCAGTCATCATGTTGCATGCATCATATATATATGTGTACTCATGTTTATATACTGGGCGTTAGCGCTCACGTCCTAGTTGTTACCTTGGACACCCTATTCCATGGGGCAGGTCGCAGGATGGACGGAGCTGGTGGTTCAAGGCAAGATTAGGGAGCAGGCCTTGAGGAGTTAATTATATAGAAGGATTCGATATAGCTGTATAATGTTTACTTTTAAGTATTTCGATATGGTTGTATCACTACTGATGAATAAGCTTGACAATTTTATACTAAGCTGATATGTAATTTTTGGTTATGTTTCCGCACGTTTTACTCTGTTAAGTTATTTTGCTGTATTAAGTTTAATGCATTCTATTAGTTGCCAGTTAGTAGGTGATACCATGCAGGGTCACTACATTTTTGGTATCAGAGCATGCTTAGATTTTGGGATTAGTACTTGGGATTTAGAATTAGTTTTGAGTAATTCTTGCGCATTTGGGATTTTAATGTGCAATTCTTTTCAGGATATGGCTGACGAGAGTCACGGTAGTGTTGGCCAGGGAGGTGGTCATCATCATCGTCATCACCGTCATCATGATGATCAACATCGTCATCATGAGGGTAGACGTCGCTACTCTATCAATAAATTCATGCAAGTAGGACCGAAACCTTTGATAGGAGACGAGAATCCTGAACAAGCAAGAAGTTGGATGTCTAAACCCGAGAGTATTTTTCGTGCTTTCGATTGTACTGAGGATCAGAAATTGGAAGTTCTAGAATTTGTCCTAGA
This sequence comes from Henckelia pumila, assembly GCF_033568475.1. NCBI lineage: Eukaryota > Viridiplantae > Streptophyta > Magnoliopsida > Lamiales > Gesneriaceae > Henckelia > Henckelia pumila. The sequence goes on along the minus strand of NC_133122.1, from coordinate 45,989,346 downwards.
GGATCGAGCACGTTTTTGGTGGGATGCCAAAGCTGCTCAGGCACGTACTGAGAGAGGACAGGTGACTTGGGGAGATTTTTGTGAGCAGTTCCAGAAACTGTATTTTCCTCCAGCTGTTCGCCAAGCACGATCGATGGAGTTGCTTACTCTGAGGCAAGGATCAATGACTATTGATAAATATCAGCAACGATTTCTTGATCTGCTAACTTTCAGTCCTCATATTAATGAGAGTGATGCATCGAAGTATGATCTCTTTCTACAAGGCCTGAACCAAGATATCTACTCACAGGTTGTTGTCTGTGATGATCCAGTATCTTATGAGACTTTGGTGAACCGTTGCCGTCTTGTGGAGACCAGCAACAGGCGTGCACAGTTGTTGATGCCAGCACAAATTAGTGGATCATTTGATTCTAGAGCTCAATCTGTTGTGCAATCTGTACCTACGTCTTCTTCTACTCCTACTACTTCATCTGGATCTCGTGGTTCACGAAGTATGTTCCGTTTTGGGAAGAAGAAGAAGAAGGAGGAATTTTGTAGTCACTATGGAGGGAAGCATCCTGCAGCTTCATGTCGGAGAGCTACTGGTGCTTGTTATATTTTCGGTCAGCAGGGACATCTGCGGAGAGATTGTCCTCAGCGCATGGGTTCTGCTAGTGGATCGGGATCACAGGTTAGATCTCAGGCTTATACTTTTCCACGACAGCAGCCAGCACCACAGAGTTCTTCTGGTTACCGTCCACAGACTCAAGGGCAGATATTTTCTTTGTCTCAAGAATAGGCTATGAGGGAAGCGATCGCATGTTGGCAGGTACCTTTTTGTTATGTGGTATTCCTGCACTTGTCTTAATTGATACTGGAGTATCGCATTCCTTTATTTCTAGTCGTTTTGTTAAGAGACATAGATTATCTTATGTATCATTAGATATGGATTTAGTTGTATCTACTCCGCTGGAGCAGGAGATAGTAACTAAGCGTCTAGTGATGGGTTGCCTTCTAGAGTTTGAGGGTAATACGTTATTGGCTAATTTGATGATATTAGCGATGACAGATTTTGATTGTATTTTGGGAATAGATATGCTGACTTTGTATCACGCTACTGTGGATTGTTATCAGCATCTGGTACAGTTTCATCCTGCAGAGGGTGATAGCTGGTATTTTTATGGTGAGGGTGTGCGACCTCCAATGCCACTTGTTTCGGCTATGAAGGCATGTCATGTCTTGGAGTCAGGTGGGGAGGGCTACCTTATCTATGCAGTTGATATGTCCATGAGTAGTATGGGTATTGATCAGTTACTGGTAGTCAGTGAGTTTCCTGATGTATTTCCTGATGAGATTCCTGGTTTTCCTCCGGTGCGAGAGGTTGAATTTGGTATTGATTTAGTACCAGGAACTACGCCTATATCCCGAGCGCCTTATCGTCTAGCACCATCAGAGATGAGGGAATTGAAACAGCAGTTACAGGATCTGCTTGATAAGGGATATATTCGTCCGAGTGTTTCTCCGTGGGGAGCACCTGTTTTGTTCGTCAAGAAGAAAGATGGATCGATGCGATTGTGTATTGATTACAGGCAGTTGAATCGTGTCACCATCAAGAATAAGTATCCTTTGCCGCGGATTGATGATCTATTCGATCAACTACAGGGTACTTCTGTTTACTCCAAGATAGATCTGAGATCTGGATACCACCAGATGCGGGTACGAGACTCAGATATTTCTATGACTGATTTTAGGACCAGATACGGGCATTATGAATTTCTGGTTATACCATTTGGTTTGACGAATGCACCAGCAGTCTTTATGAATCTGATGAATCAGGTATTTCGAGAATATCTGGATAGATTTGTCATCGTCTTCATTGATGATATTCTTGTCTATTCTCATGACAAGGATGAGCATGCACATCATTTGAGGATTGTTTTACAGACGTTACGAGATAAGCAGCTGTATGCGAAATTGAGCAAGTGTGAATTCTGGCTTGATCGGGTAGTGTTTCTCGGTCATGTGATTTCTAATGAAGGGATATCTGTTGATCCTAGTAAGATAGAGGCAGTGCTGAACTGGTCTCGTCCGACGACGGTTGCTGAGATTCGTAGTTTCTTGGGTCTAGCTGGATATTACCGTCGGTTCATCGAGAATTTTTCACAGTTGGCCAGACCTTTGACACAGCTTACACGGAAAGATGTTACCTTCATATGGTCCTCGGATTGTGAGGAGTCATTTCACGAGCTGCGTGGACGTCTTACTACTGCACCTGTGCTAGCTCTACCTTCTGGATCAGGAGGTTATGTTGTCTACACTGATGCCTCTGGTCAGGGGTTAGGATGTGTTCTGACACAGCATGGACATGTTATTGCCTATGCTTCTCGACAGTTGAAGACGCATGAGAGTAATTATCCAGTACATGATCTCGAGTTAGCCGCCATTGTATTTGCACTCAAGATCTGGAGGCATTATCTTTATGGTGAGAAATTTGAGATATTCACGGATCACAAGAGTTTGAAGTATTTATTCACTCAGGCGGAGTTGAATATGCGACAGAGACGCTGGATGGATCTTCTGAAGGATTATGATTGTGAAATCAAATATCATCCAAGTTCTGTTAATCTTACTGCTGATGCCTTGAGTCGGCAGGTGAGACTTTCTGCACTTCAGACTAGTGAAGTATCTCATATGATTCAAGAGTGCTGTTCATTGAGTTTTACGCTCAAGCACAAGAAAGGGAGAAATGAGATTCGATTGTATACTATTTTTTCTGAGCTAGCATTGTATTCTCGGATCAGAGATGCTCAGATATCTGATGTTAAGACTCAGCGTTTGACACGTTTAGCCAATGGAGTTAATACATCTGGATTTCATTTTCAGGCAGATGGTTTATTGTGCTTATCTAATCGAGTGGTTGTACCTAATGTTGCGGAGCTCAGGAACGATATTCTATCTCAAGCTCACAGGAGTCGATTATCAGTTCATCCTAGAAGCATGAAAATGTATAAAGACTTGCGAACTAGATTCTGGTGGAAAGGGATGAAGCGAAGTGTGTATCAATTTGTTTTAAGATATTTGGTTTGTCAACAGGTCAAGGCTGAACACCGACGACCAGGTGGATTATTGCAGAATCTTGAGATTCCCGAATGGAAGTGGGAGTACGTAACTATGGATTTTGTTACCCACTTACCTATGACTTCACGTCAGTGTGATGCTATTTGGGTCGTTGTTGACCGTTTGACGAAATCAGCACACTTTATTCCTTATAACCGGGAGTATTCTTATGATCGCATGGCACGTTTATACATCCAGGAGATAGTGCGATTGCATGGGATTCCAGTGAGCATAGTCAGTGATAGAGACTCGCGATTTACCTCACGTTTTTGGGGTAGTTTTCAGCAGGCGTTGGGTACCACTCTGAGTTTGAGCACTGCATATCATCCGGAGACTGACGGACAGTCAGAGCGGACGATTCGTACATTGGAGGATATGCTACGTTCTTCTGTCATGGACTTTGGCTTATCTTGGCAGGATCAGTTACCTTTGATCGAATTTGCCTAAAATAATAGTTATCATCGTAGTATTGATATGGCACCTTTCGAGGCATTGTAAGGTCGACGGTGTCGTACTCCGTTATTCTGGTGCAGCAGATTGTAGACAAGGTAGATTTGATCAAGCATAGGATCAAAGTTGCTCAAGATAGACAAGTCAGTTATGCTAATATTCGTCGCAGGCCACTTTAGTTTGAGCCTGGTGAATATGTGTTTCTACGAGTATCACCTTTTAGGAAGATGATGAGATTCGGCGTGAAAGGCAAGTTGTCTCCTCGTTTTATTGGACCTTTCCAGATACTGGAGAAGATCGGAGATGTTGCATATTGTTTGGCTTTACCGCCAAATATTTCCAGTATACATAATGTTTTTCATGTGTCGTTACTTCGACAGTATATAGCTGATGAATCTCATGTGATTCAGTCTACTGATATTCAGCTAGAGCCAGATCTGTCTTTTGTTGAACGACCAATCCGTATCTTAGACAGAAAGGAGAAAGTTCTTCGAAACAAAACTATACCACTTGTGATGGTACAGTGGCAGCGCCGAGGCGTTGAAGAAGCAACTTGGGAAACTGAGAGTCGTATGCAAGCAGAATATCCTGAGTTTTTTGCTTTGTATTTTTTATTACCAAGTAGTTGTAATTACAGTTGTTATAATAAAACGTGGTTTGATATTCATATTGTTATCTTGATTTGTCTTTAGATGTTATTTTGCGGACGAAATATCTAAAGGTGGGGAGAATGTAGTAACCCAGAACTTATTTTAAGATAATAATATGTTAAACATGATTAAGGGTTAGTAATTAACCAATTCTGGGATTTAATCGGACTTCAGAAGAAAGAAATAAAATTTCATTGTCTGAGCCAGTTCGGACGATCCGAAGAGGACTTCGGACGGCCCGAACTTGACCACCGGGGGCTCCGAAGGTGAGCTTGCTGACTTCGGAGTTAAGGCTGGTTCGGATGATCCGAACTCAAGTTCGGAAGGCCCGAAATTGTTTGTGCCAAGTAGGCAGGATTACTCAGCAATGAATTTTGACAAGTATCGGACTTAGAGCACTTCGGACGACCCGAAGTAGAGATCGGACAATCCGAACTCGACATGTCTCGCATGCAGACAGTGAGTTGGATCGGACGATCCAAACTCAGGTTCGGAGGGCCCGAACTCGTCCGAAACTTTTCCTATAAATAGGGCTCATTCGATTTCATTTTGAAATACGAATTCCCGAGTTTTATTCCTCAGTTATATAGTGTGAAATATACACTTGAGGGCCCTATCGGTTATAATAAGAGTTCTGGAATAACCAAGCTGTGGTTATAGTCATCCGAGACTAGCGACTCCAAAGGGTTATCTACAGACGAAGATATGGTCCGGGAATCTATTTAAGTTTTTGGAGTACTTATTAGCTTAGTTAAGGCTTATATAATTTATGTAGTGATACGGTGAACTTTTGAATATAGGCTTGAAACCTAGGATCCTACTATACTTGAACTAGCCTAGAGGTATGTACACATTGACTGAGATTGCCAGAGAGTATACATGTTTATATGTTGCATTTATTTGGCATTATTATATGGCATGATATATGATTTACCGCTTTCTATATTCATATGTCATGTGCATATACACGTTGAACCTATACCTTGATATACCTGATTATAGAGCCGCTCAGCTCTATACTCGATAGTCTGTCACTGAGAGTACCACGACGGCGGGGACATTTATGTCTGACTACTCTGGTGTACTTGACGAGTGTGGTTGCACCCAGAAGTTGATCCGTGCGGTGGCAGCACTCATGTGGCGCCGGTACTGAGCATGACTTTTCAGATGACCCTTTACCAGTCATCATGTTGCATGCATCATATATATACGTGTACTCATGTTTATATACTGGGCGTTAGCGCTCACGTCCTAGTTGTTACCTTGGACACCCTATTCCATGGGGCAGGTCGCAGGATGGACGGAGCTGGTGGTTCAAGGAAAGATTAGGGAGCAGGCCTTGAGGAGTTAATTATATAGCAGGATTCGATATAGCTGTATAATATTTACTTTTAAGTATTTTGATATGGTTGTATCACTACTGATGAATAAGCTTGACACTTTTATACTAAGCTGATATGTAATTTTTGGTTATGTTTCCGCACGTTTTACTCTGTTAAGTTATTTTGCTGTATTAAGTTTAATGCATGCTATTAGTTGCCAGTTAGTAGGTGATACCATGCAGGGTCACTACACTGAAGGTGTCACAACACCTACATCACCACACCCCGTGGTTGAGCAAGCAATCATTCCTGTTGCCGAGGAACCTGTGCCTTTGGACTCCATCGCTCCAGGAGAGCCTGGCAATGCCATCGATGTAGAGAATTTACCAGATATGAGCGTGCTGAATAAGGTGTTTCTCACGAAACCCTTAAATCATCGTTCCAAGAGACAAGCTGGATATAACCCAGATTACACCGCCTCCAAGCGATTCCATGGGAAGGGTCAACCATCCAGACCTTCACTTGTTGACACCGAATTCTCTTCTGGTGATGCAAGTTCTGATGAGGATTTCAAGCTGGTGCATCGAAAGAGGGTAAAAGCAAGCGCCATGGAACCATCTGTTCCAACTATCCCCGTGCCATTTGAGTCGTCAAAGAATGATTCGTCTTCTGAGGATGAATCTACAGAGTCAGAAACTCAATCTGTTGCTGCTAAAAAGAAAGATGCATCTGCATCAATTCCTACTATTGAGGGACCATCATCTACTGCTCCTCCTGTTCTATCTGATGATGAGAAGATTTCAATAGCCCAATTCATGGCTAAGATGAAGAAATCAAAAACCAAGAAGACTGTTGAGGAAGTCCCTGTTGCAGAAGCTGAAGATGAACCAGACGAGGAGATGCTCGCTGAATTTGCTGACAACCGTCCCCAACCTTCTGATAGCTCCAGCTCTGATTCGAGTGAAGATTCAGATGCTGAAAAGGAGTTGGAAGAAGAGTCAGATTCTGATGACTCTGAAGAAGAATTGGAAGGTGCTGAGGAAGGTGTTGCCGACACCCTGGACAACACCTTGGGTGAAGAATATCGGGTAAACTCGTCCTACTCATCTACTTTTTATTCCAAGGAAATTGCTGACTGCTGGGATAAGTATTCTGATCGTGAGTTCCTTGAGGAACGTAATATTGATGTGGAGAGCTATAAAGCTCAAAATTTGGTCAGATTCTTTGAAGTGAGAAATCTGCTGGCCACCGTCTCTACTGCTGGTCCGTATTGCAGGGAAATTGTTCGAGAATTCTACTATAATTTGACTAAGGATGTGAAGGACCCGTGGTATGTAAAGTATGGGAAGGTGTATATGCGAGGACAGATTTTTGCCTTCAGTCCTGCTATGATAAATGGACTCCTCCATACTCTTACTTGTGATGATGCTGCACTACCTTCTATGGATGAGATGACCTCTGTCATTACTGGAGGTCAAGTCACTGTCTTTCCCTCTCACCCGAAGAAGTTGCAGGCTGCCAAGCTCACCTCCTTCTACTTTGTTTTACACAAGACCGCTGTCAAGACATGGACTCCATCTGGGAATTCCACTATTGTTACCAAGAATCAGGCTCCAGTCTTGTACGCCATTGGCACAGGAAGCAATTTCAACTATGGCCGATTTGTGTTTGACACTGTCATGGCCTTTGCAGATTGTGCACAACCAACATTGAAGCTGCCGTATCCATCACTCATCTATTTTATGTTGTTGTCTCAAGAGATTGAGAAGGATGATGATGAAGCACTTATTGCTCCGGGAGAGTTGCCGAAGATTGCACCTGCATTGCTCAAGGTAAATAGGAAGATAGACCTTCCTTGGTCTGAGTCTGCTGATTACGCAGGTGTTGTGGCAGGTGTTGCCAACACCTCCGCTGCCACTGCTGTTTTTGTACCTCCATCTACTGCTCATGATGTTGATCCTGCATTCATTCAAGCTCAATTGGTGCATGCTGAGTAGAAGATCGCACAAGCAAAGGCTGACCTAGCCTATTATGAAGGGTTAAAGGCTCACTATGAATCACTAATAAGAGGAGCTGGCCCTTCTGAACAAAAATGGGGAGAAAGTGAAGCAGAAGAAGCTGAATTTTAATTGTTTTGCAAATTTCTTTTTGGTTTTGCTAGTTTTTTTTTATTTGTTTAGTTTTTGTTTTTGCTCTGGTCCTAATCAAAACTGCTTTGTGTGTTAACTCTGATATGTTTTGTTTTTGTTTCTCCTTGCACTTATGATTTCTGATTTAAGGTGTCATAGCTAGATGTTGCCAACATCTCGAGATAACACCTCTGCATATACTTAGGGGAGAATCTATTCAGGGGGAGTTTTGATTAAGGGGGAGCTTAGTTGATTTGTTAGTGTATTAGATGTGTTTTGTCCAGAAAGGCAAAAAGGGGGAGATTGAAAGGAATATTTTATTCCTTAAAAACATCCTAATATTAGAAGATTTTATTTAATATCTTTTGCATTTCTTGGACATGAAGTAATCTTTATTTAATTGTTTTATTTCATATTGATAAGCTGATTAGAATATTTATCATATCATATCTAATACTTATCTTTCCTTATTTTATGTAGATTTGATATGATCAAATAAAAGAAATCCTACGCCTACAAGGAAACATATTGAAGAAGGATTCTTTGCATATATATGAGATTAGAGATCGACGAAAGGAGATTGAATAGAGAGCTTCACATACGTACGTGAGAACTGAAGAACTTCAGAAGCTTGTCACGATCGTGGTTGCTTGAAGCCGTGAAGAACACTCGAAGATTGTTGATCGAAAAGTGTTTACATCTCACGTGTTTTGACTTCAAGTTTTTCTCCTTACTATGTTTTCGTTATTCTATTCCATATAGAATTTTTAGGAGAACTTTTATTCTTTATTTCTCACTTGTATTGAGAAATTAAATTTTACAATAATCACTAGTTTTCGGGTTTGTAAAACTCTTTGAAAGTTTTTCTAGTGAAGTTTTGCCCTGAGGCGCTGCAAGAGTATTTTATACTCTTGCTTAAATCATTTGAGTCTATTTAATTGGTTGCTTGTTTATTTTATTTACGCTTTAATTATATTCCGCTGCAAATTACTCAAGGTGTTATAGTAGGTGTTGTCAACATCTTGTGACAACACCTCAAACTGTTTATGTGCAACCCCCATTCCCTTACAGTTTCATCAAAATCCACCCCTTCAACCTGTGTGTACCCTTGAGCTACCAACCTAGCTTTATTTCTAATGATGTTTCCCGACTCATCAGTTTTATTTTTAAAAATCCATTTAGTTCCTATGACATTACCATGAGCAGAACATGGTACCAAGTACCAAACATCTTTCCTAACAAATTGTCGAAGGTGTTGGAGGTGTTGGAAACTTTTGATTCTGGATTCTTTGTAGGAGGTGTTGTCGAAGGTGTTGGCAACACTCCTTTGACAGCATCTAATTTATCAGTTTATTTAAAGTTCACTCTTTTTCTGAGTCTGACTTAAATATCGGAGTTGCTCCGCCGAAAAACTTTCTGGCGCCCCACTAACGTGCTTTTGCTGCATTTTCCTTGCGTGCAGATCTAGGAGGAACATATCAAAGATCAGTTTATTATCATCCTCACCAGCCCGGCTGACTCATCAGGCCCACCTTGCTACCTTGATAGCCCGGGCACCGGTTTAAACGAACGACATATATATATATATATATATATATATATATAGGTTTAACATTTATTTCTAAAAGTGTAAAACTACTTGTTTGTTTGTATATATATATAACTATTCCATCACATTAATAATATTATGCTTTTTTGGTAATTTTGTTAATAAAAAGATATTAAAATACCAAAGACTTCAATATCTTTAAATTGTTTAAAATAAGTTTATCCAAACACTTTAAGTATCGTTTATTTTTAATATAAGACCTAACAGCTTATAAGCTCTTAAAAGTTAAAATAACTTATAAGTTCTAGGAGCTTAGGCCATCTCCAACCCAAAACTTCATTTTAAAGCAGCTCTATTCTAAAATCGTGCAATTTTTTCACCAAATTTAACATTCATCTCTAACCCACTTATTTCAAATCTTACTCTAAAAAGAATATTCTCGAAATATTCCTTTTACTTTACTTTTTTATATTAATTTTTATTTTTTATAAACATATATATTTATACATTTGCATTAATTAATTATATTACATTTAATTTTTATTATATTAATATTATAATATTAATAATTACAATAATATTACTAAAATGATATATATATTAATTTCGTATTATTATAATAATATATTATAAGAAATTAAACATAATTTATTCCAAATGATGAAATAAAATAAAAGTACATGATAGAAATTAAAACAAAACAATACACTTTAAATATTTGAATGATCATATTCATCCCATAAATGATCAATTAAAGCATTTTTCAATGCATTATTAAATATTTTAATTATTATAACACAAAAAATTTATTTTATAAATAATACCTTAATTACAAATCATTATTAATATTTAAAATTTTATTTTTAAATTATTATTATTTTATATTAATTTAATAAAAATATTTATTATATAAATAATAAATAACAATAAAAAATTAAAAAAAATGAAAGACCCCTGCGTCAAATTTGACGTAGGGCCAAAAATTATTGGACGCTACTCTTGGAGAAGCAACCCTGCTTTAGAATAGCGTGAAACGCTATTCAGAATTTTTGAAGCAAGGTTGGAGATGTCTTTATAAGCTGTTTTTAATAAGCTTAGAAAAACACGCCTAAACCGCTTATAAGCTTTAAAACAACTTATAATTTGTTTTATAAAGTTTATAAGCTCATCCAAACACTCTATAATTTAAAATTTTTTAATATCATGATCCATAATTTTATTTAATCTCAAATTTATCATGATTAACATTCATTATTCAAGAAAACAAGTTTATCATCATAAAATTATTAACACACTATTATTACAAAAAAAAAAAAAAAAACCTAGATTACATAAAAGTAATCTACATAATTTTATAGTTTTTATTATTTTGACTAATTTTTTAAGCATTTACATATATATATATATATATATATATATATATATATATTTTGCATATGCACGAATCTCGTCTCAAAGATACGTACCAGTACTAATTATAAGTAATTGACATAGAGTGGGTACCAACTTATTATTTAATCATTGGAAAAAAAGCATATTATAAACTCAATAACATCAAACCGTAAATGGCATCAAATATATATAATGAAGTTCGAGCCAATTACCTAAGGAAGTGAAATTATCAAATTATGGACATTTGTAAAAAATTTTAACATGTATAGTCTAAAAATGATGCAAATGGTTGATGACTTATCGTTCATATGACATCAATATTGTTTTAAATTTGAGACGAGGTTTCAATTTCAAAATTTAATTACAACGAAATCTCTTCTCAATTTTAAAAAAAAATCATATGATCAATCAATTTTAAGGGACGTGTGCCTCAGATTATTGAGGAGCTCCTATCCATTTATTTTATATATCTTCATCAAGTATGATTTTTTTTAATCATTCCATTCTCAAACAAGGGAGATTCTATATATACTATAGCAAGATAAATAATCTACTATCTTTTCTCAATCTATAAAAATAAGATTCACATGGTTTTTTTACAGTGAGATGTTGGCGCGAACATCGTGAACAAAAAAGTAGAATATTTCTCGTGACGAATATCTCTTCGAAAGAAATGATCATTTTTCTTGGAGACATTTGCGACGTGGGTACCAGATACACCTTACAAGCACTAGCCATAAATTATTTCCTTATCTACTTGTTTTATAAATTTTTATTTATTTTGAATAACTTGTTTTGTGCATGTTACATAAACCATTTTTACTCCAAGACACTTGCCAGCATTATTGAAGGAATTTATTGCACGTTTTACATATGCGATGGCGTTACGTTGAATAACCTACACAAATCAGTACCGACAATCTCCAGCACTATCTTCCAATGTGAATTATTTATTCCATAATATTGAAATTTATTAATTTCTTCTAAGTTCTAACACATTCTTAATTTGTAATCCAATAATCATTATCTCTGAATTGATCGATCTAATTTTTATGCACTGACTGCCTTCTAAATCCATATATATATATAAGGATTGTAATTGAATTTTTCTATTATTCACTAGAATTCTGATATAATCATACAGGGACGACGGATTTCAATATGAAAATCAGGTATGATCAGAATATTTTAATTCATGGCCTGTTCGTTTATTGGATATTGCATGCTGGACGATTTTGTCTATGCTATCTTATTCAGATTCTGCTCGAATAGGATCCAACGACTAGTTTTTGTTGTACTATGTACAGTGCTAATAAGGATCCAACGACTAATTTTTGTTGCACTATGTGCAATATACATGTGCTAGCATAGACATTGGATTTCGGTATTTGGAAATGTTTGTTAAGTCAATAAGTCCGGCTTTTTTTTTTTCTTTTTGGGTATGAACTCTCGAATCGTATGCTTTGGGCTTTGTCTTTGGGCTTTGACTTCGGCTTTGGAAACTCGGTGTTGGGGATAATTGTATTTTTTTCGTTCTTGATATCTAAGGTGAAAATGTAAATGTATTTCCTGTTGGTATGTTTAGTTTGTCTCACATCGGTTGTTTAAATAACCTGGGAGTTTAATATATAGACAAAGACAACCCTCACCTCTAGAGCTAGCTTTTGAGGTGAGTTAGGTCCAAGTCTCATTTCTAACATAGTATCAGAGCCTGGGTTCCACTGTTATGTGTTGGACGGCCCATAGTTGGCCTCATCCGTCCCATAATTGGGACACCCATTTAATTTGATCTCCACGTTCCAGTCGTTTCATTCTTGGACGTGCGAGGGTGTGTTGGTATGTTTAGTTTGTCCCACATCGGTTGGATAAATTGCATCGGAGTTTAATATATAGGCTTGGACAAACCTCCCCTCTTGAGCTAGCTTTTGAGGTGAGTTAGGTCCAAGTCTCATTTCTAACATGGTATCAGAGCCCAGACCCTCCGTTTGTGTTGGACTGCCCATAATTGGGCTGCCTATAGTTAGACCACCTGTTAATATCTCC